>NC_083349.1:64343062-64675562 GCF_030254825.1 Meriones unguiculatus | reverse complement strand
ACCGATTATGGGACAACCTATGAAAAGCTGAGCGATAAGGTGGGGTTGAAGACAATTTTGAGCTATCTCTATGTGTGTCCAACCAACAAGCGTAAGGTAATATATGACTATATAGCTTGCTACTGATTCTTGCTGTGACTCTGTCTTGCTTTGGCTAACCACAATGGCTACCTAAAACTCCATTAAAGGAAAGCAAGGATAAGATATGCAAAAATAAGTGAATGAGTGTTAAGGTAACTGCCATCTCATGATTTTCTAACCATCAGCTGTGCACATAGAGGACGAGGCCCATTATTGCAGCTTAAGAAACCAACTTCAGGGATGAGTATTGTCAAGTGGAGGCTGCTGACTGCCCAGCTGCCAGTCTCAAGACATCAGAAAGGCTTAAGGAGTCAAATGAAAGACGAGCTTTGAACACACACTAATATTTTCCCTTGACTTATAATACATAGATTGGCTAGAGTTTCTGGGAAGGCATGATCCCATAACAGTCAGGGAATTGTAGGAGTTTAATATCTCAAGTTTGTTCAGGCTGTATCCTAGTGTTGGGGTGGGGACCTCATGTGACAGAGATGAAATCCACAAAATAGGTGGCTTTAATCTATTCACAGATCTTAACTGGGAACTGCATTAGAATTCATTCTTCTTATTTAAGATGATACAACTGAGGTTCAGGGAAAAGAAACACCTTTCTTTCATTTGAGGGTTACAGGCGGCAACAACCAACTATACAGTCCATGCTTACTCCCTGGTAATTGCAAGTTTTCTGTTGTGTAAGTTCTCTTTGTGTTTTCCTACTACGTGGGATGATTTTCTCTTCAGAAAGCTTTGTTCTCAGGAGAGAAAATCTTTGACTGTAGGTGACAAATGTCTCAAAAGTAGAGAAGTGTTATAACAACATATTTGTTTTATAAATTTGTATCATTTCGTTCTGAAGCCTGTCATGTAAAGCTGAAGCATCACAGCCTTAGGTGAACAAATAGTATCTACCAAGAAGCAGCAAATGCTGCCCATGATTGGTTCCTAAACCATGTCTTGTTACCCTGACAACACTGTAGCTAGGCTCTCATCTCAGAACTGCCATTGGATGCTGCTAGTAGGCTCAGCATTTCCTGTCCTCTAGTCTGCCATTCTCAACTTGAACATAACATCAAACGCACTAGGGATTCAAAGGTAACATCCTGGTTCCACCCTGATCTCAATCAGGGCTCAAATGTCTCATGAAACTACTCACATACATCTGACATGTATATAATATTCCAAGCACCAGTGTAAAGTTACCGTCCCTTCTGGCTCCAGTCACTTCAGGTTCTTTATGTGTGACTTTGTAGACCAGCATAGACTCTGCATTTAGGTGGCTTGTGTGAAGACCCACCTAAGCTCAGCACTGAACAGATAACAATGATATCACTTCATTTACCCATGAAATGTCCTCAAACTTAAAGCAGGGATAATGATAGCACTTGCCTTGTGATGACCGTTGTAAGGCATGTATGAAATTAGACATTCAACTACACAGAACAGGCTCAATCAATTTTAAATGTTATTTTCCTTTCTTACCACCCTGTTCCTCATGCCTCATAAAATTATACGGAGTAAGAGTAGTGATTATCCCTTATACTTTTGAGTGTCCAGGGGAACATTCTGTGATAATCAGAATTTTCTTCTAAGCTGTGTAGTTCTTTAGACACTACCAACCCATGTGGCTGGTGAATATTTTAAATGTGGCTAACATAACTGAGGAACTGAATTTTAAACTTCAATTAACTCTAAATAACTTATATTTTCATACCTGCATTTGGCTGGGGATCGCAGTATCGGACAGCATAGCTCAGTATGAGAACTATGCCCTCAGCATCACTTATTGGTTATTTACTTGGCCATCATCAATAATTTCATCTAAACTATTTTGATCTGCTGGATACAGCCTTGGAATGTAGAGCTGAACTTCTAGCCTTCGGTTTCATAATGAGATTTAGTTGTTGTTGGGCTTTAAATTGATTCTTATCTCCTGTATTGATTTTAGTTCTAGTTCACATTTGGAGTAAATTTAATTTAATAATCAATAAACTGTATGTGAGGCAATGAAGTTTCAAGTGACATAAAAGGAGAAATAAGGGCAGTGGGACAGCTCAGCAGACAAGGTGCTGGCTGTCGAGCCTGACAACTGGAACTCTTGGGCTGGAAGAGATTAGTAGGTTGTCCTTGGCACTCTACACTAGCAGTATTCCATGACTACGACAACTAAACAGAAGAAATGCCAGCAGCCCAAACTCCAAGACCCCACACCATAGTGGTAAAGGCAATGTGATGGCTGATTGAAAGCACCTTGCACTAAGAATCAGAAATCACTGTCCCTGCCTTGAATCTATTTTCACCTGTCTGTTGATTTGGGCAAATCATTTTTATTTGTAACATGTTAGAGGAAAGGTGGGAATTTATAGCTGAAAGGGCCCTTAGAACTCATCTTTTCCAGTGATAGTTTCTGCTTTTTTGATGCTATTTGAAATGAACATGATTTTTAAGATTACTATGCCGAATATTGATTGCAGCAATTTCTGTAGCTGATGGATGCATGGTGAAGGATCCCCAAACCAATACTGTTTCTAAGAGCCAGATTTTAAGAGTGTAGCTTTCAGGCCCAGATGGGTGACTGGAGACAGGAAAAAGGCTGAAAGGGAAACACAAAGGACTACCCAAAAGGCTACTATGAAGTCCGTTCTGTTAAATGCATTCACACTCATGGGGCACACAGTTAACCTGTACTGACCACTTATTTCATACTAAAATTTTGTACAAACATTTAGATGTTCTGAACTGACCCTTGTAAAAACATAATTCCAGAAGAAAGGAAGTCACTGTCCAGACCTGTGAGGGAACAGCTTCTCCAAGATTGATGCTTCCAGATCCCAAGCTGGCCCTGTGATGTTTGAATCACAGTCTTCCTGAGTGAACCTAAGCTCAGGCTTATTTCCTTCTGCAGGTAGATGGAACCTTCAGGTCCGCTGAGGTTCGAGCAGACTTAGGACATATTAGAAGATGGTAAATGTTTGTTTGTTTGTTTGTTTGTTTTAACAGTGGTTCAAAAATTGATACAGTTGGCATCGCAATGTACTTCTGTACAGTTTTTCTGCTTTTGAAGAAAATTTATCACCACGAAACATATTGAATATATTTGAATGAAAGAGATAGTACCTGTGCAACACCTTAAAATGTAAATATATTCTCTTCAAAATAAAAGGTTGGTGTAAGTGAGGAGGAGGGGGAGGAGGAAGAGACACGGGATATCACCAGGCTTTACTAATTACACAGGACAGAGACTCTCCAGCCTACTTCAGTTAAGGAATTTTGAAATTCTCCAGTGAAAGGAGAAGCCCATAAAGGATGCTATTGAGTCTTTCAGCTCTCCAGCATGCTATCTGACAAGTTATCTTCTTGGGTACCAGATTTCCCCTTCTGTGTTTGCATCAGTGGGAACAACTGAAATAAACCAAACAACAAGCGCGTAACCATCCGTGTTCCCAGAAACCTGTTGCCTTCACATTCTTGTGCTATTTTCAGCTGTTTGTGAGGACAAGAGCAGTTCTAAATTGTCACGTCTCAAACAGTGGACACCAAGCCTGCTTCTCAGGCAGCTTGTTAAAAACGTCACTGGGATCAGAGTAAATCATACCCTTATTTATACTCGAAACTGATAATACAACACTGCCTGTTTCACTGTTTAGTTTGAGTAAAACCACAATAGAATTTCTTAGACCTCTCTGGTACCATAAAAATTGTCATTGCATCATATGTTAGACTAGGATATCTTGACTAAGAGACACAGAAGCGCTGCCCTTAAGTATAATGTTGGCTCATTCACACTTTCTTGTAGAAAGAGTCCGGCACCTACTTTCTGATATATGACCTAGTCTCAAAAGATCAAGGCTTTGTGGACTCAAGTGCCAGCAGAGAGCGTGGGTAGTTATCTGTCTCCATGTCTCTACAGGAGAACAGTTCTGTAAGTCCAAGTCAAGGCAATTCCCTTGGCTTGTTTGTGTTGGCAAAGGTTTCTAGGTTACAGTCAGCTAAAGAAAGGATAATTTAATTCATCCCTGGAAGGAGTACCTGGGATCCAGAGGGTGATGGAGAGAGCCAGTATTCATGAATAAAAGGAAATGCAAAAGCAACATTGTAATCTCAGCCCCACTCTTCAATTCTCTCCCAAGTCTATTTGTATTCTGAGTAAGAAGAAAAAGTCTTTTTACTCCGCTTGATTTGTCAGCGACACTTGTCTTCCTGTTCCCAGCCAGCTTGTGCTGCCCTCCCTTCAAAGGTGTGTATAACATCCCCAGAGATTAAAGCCACAAAACCACATGGAAGTGAAAAGGGGGAAAAATCGAGGTAATTTTATCTTGCTACAGTCAGTTCATTTACTTGCTATAATTTTGTGATCTCTGCACAGTGTTCTTTTCAGAGTTAAAAAAAAAAAAAGCCAAGACAGTGTTAGATTTTTATTTCTTGTGTCGCTTTTGCATCCCTACTCTGCTTTTCTGTTATCGCGTCTTAATTAATACTATGCCCGCTGAGAAGTCCTCGAAGGCTTTCACCCTATAAATAGGACCCTTGTTCTCCAGAACACATTGATCATCCTCGCTAGTCCCATGGTACCTGCCAACATTAAACACTGTTTTCATTTTCTCCAGATGTTTGAGTTTTAATCACCATGCTGTATGTGACACTTTCTAAATCAGTGTTTGATGATTGACTCTCCAAGTCTCTTTTACCCTCTGGGCCTGCTTAATTATGCATGTCCTTTGTTCAGATGGCCTACATGCCATGTGTGTGACTTGAAGATCAGGAAAGATGTCAGATTAGTAAAATCCGCAAACTTATGGCTGAAGATATCAGTTTGAACCAGATCTTAAAAGAAAAAAGACTTCCAATAGATTCCCCTCATTTTATAAATACAAAGCTGGAACCCCTAATAGTTTAGTGACTTGCATGCATCAGGCAAAAGAACAGTAAAGATTGTGTGCTCGAGAAAGAAACTGTTAAATGTCCCTTAGTCTGTGTGATAGCCTGCGCAGGACAGTCTGTGCTGACCAATGTCTCAGAACATGAGACCCCAAGTGAGGTAAATAGCTCTGATCAGCTTCCCACTCTTCAACATGGTGACAAAACTTTTGATGTATATACAGCAGGTGCTCAGCACATGGCTAAGATCACATCTTGAACTTTGGTTAAGTCTTGGATTCCTGTTGGCATAGGCAGTGCCTTGAAGACAGACTTAACTAATTTTCTCTTTCAAGTGAATAAACAAGAACAGCAGAGAATCCTCATGGGTTTTAGTCATTTCTAGGCCATGATGGATAATTGTATCTTTTCTAATGAAGAAGAACATGATTAATCTTTAAAATAGCAGGACGTTGTATGGCGCTCACTTCACATTATCTGGAGAGGCCGAGAGGAACTGGAGCATTGTATAATGCATCAAAGAGCGTGTGTGACACTTCCCCTGGTGGGCATGCGGCACTTGCTCACTCTTCCCTAACTCTTTTATCTGCCTCCCTGTATACAAGCTCCTCCATTCTCCTCTAATCTTCTAAAAAGGCTATGCATTTCATTCATAAAGAAGTGCTGTGCAAGAACTCAGAGCAGAATGGAAGTGGTATTTTCAAAACTTCAATGAAAGTGATTTTATTTTAGTGAGTAAGTGCTTGCTAGCTTACACCTAACCTGAGCTACAATAGCTGAAGGCACAAACCATCTCTTTTGATTCGTCCTGGTTATATCTGAAGTTTATACTGTTCTGATCCATTGAACATTGTCCAGTTCTTTCTTGAGAACTAAAATTACAAAATAAAAATGGATGCTGTGTGTGTGTGTGTGTGTGTGTGTGTGTGTGTGTGGTCTTTTTTTTCCTCCTGCAGTGATTTTCCAAAAGTTATTCATGGCTTGAGTTTTAAATGAGCTGCATTACAAATGCAGGTCATTCTTTTTGAAACCGGGACAGGGTGCCAGGAGCCTCAGGCCCTAGGGTACTCCTGGGCTCTTCAGAGCATAGATAGAAAGAAACACTCACACGTATATGTGCATGCTTGTACACACACACACACACACACACACACACACACAATTGATCTTGGATACTCCAATCTTTGGGTATCCTCAACAGCCACTAGTTTGTTTAAATTAATGTATCTAACAAGGACATTTGCTCAACCATGTTCATAGCAGCTTTATTCGTAATAGTCAGAATCTGGAAACAACCCAGATGTCCCTCGACGGAGGAATGGTACAGAGATTATTGTACATTTACACAATGGAATACTACTCAGCAATTAAAAACAAGGAAATCATGAAATTTGCAGGCAAATGGTGGGATCTAGAAAAGATCATCCTGAGTGAGGTATCCCAGAAGCAGAAAGACACACATGTTATATACTCACTTATAAGTGGATATCAGATATATAATATAGGATAAACATACTAAAATCTGTACACCTAAAGAAGCTAAACAAGAAGGAGGTTCTGGGGTAAGCTGATCAATCCTTAGTTAAAAAGACAAATGGGATGGACATTGGAAGTAGGAGAAAACAAGAAACAGGACAGGAGCCAACCATAGAGGGCCTCTGAAAGACTCTACCTAGCAGTGTATCAAAGCAAATACTGAGACTCATAACCAAACCTTGGGCAGAGTGCAAGGAATCTTATGAAAGAAGGGGAAGATGGTAAGACCTGGACAGGATAGGCTCCACAAGGAGAGAAAAAGAATAAAAAAGAAAAGAAAAAAATCTGGGCCCAGGGGTCTTTTCTGAGACTGATTCTCCAACCAAGGACCATGTGTGGAGATACCCTAGAATCCCTGCTCAGATGTAGCCCATGGCAGATCAGTATCCAAGTGGGTTTCCTAGTAAGGGGAACAGGGACTGTCTCTGACATGATCTCAGTGGCTGGCTCTTTGATCACCCCTCCCCTGAGGGGGGAGGAGTCTTGCCAGGCCACAGAGGAGTACAATGCAGCCAGTCCTGATGAAACCTGATAAGCTAGAGTCAGATGGAAGAGGTGGAGGTCCTCCCCTATCAGTGGACTTGTAGAGGGGCAGGGAGGAGATGAGAGAGGGAGGGTGGGATTGGGAGGGAATGAGGGAGGAGGCTACAGCTGGGATACAAAGTGAATAAACTGTAATTAGTATAAAAATTTATTTAAAAAACCATAAAAGGAAATGAGGACAGGAAAAAAATTAAAACACCTATGTTGACATTCATAAATAAATGTTTATAGAACATTCTTTTAAATTTTGGCATGGTATATTATGTATCAAGTACCTACTTGATGTTTTTTCAATATTTAGTGGTGTGTTTCTAAAACTGTTAGCTAAGTGTTTTTATAAATATAAAATATATGTTAAGGTTTTCTAGTTTCATTTGTTTGCTTGACAAATATTACAACCAAAAGAAATTTAATGGAGGGAAGGGTTTACTTAAGCTTCCGGTTAGAGTGTATTACTGAAGAATGTCCATTCAGGGCTAGAACTCAAGGCAGGAGGCTGAAGGCACAATGCATTCTAAACATAAGCAGGAACTTCAAGCAGAAACCGTGAAACAATATTACTTAGTCGCTCACTGGAAAACTTGGCTAGATTTATTATACATCCCAGCACCACAAGTGTGGGGAATGGTGCCACTCGGTGGGCCCTCTGAGCAGCTGACAATCAAGATGGTTGTCTAGTGGCGTAAGCACATGTCTGATATGGACAATCCCTCAACAGACATTGTCTTCTCAAATAACACTAGACCATGACACATTGACAGTTAAATTTACCTGGAATAGCTGGTTTAAGAATGAATTGTGACCCTGGGTTATAAAAACCTACTTCCTTCTTTTTCTTTCTTCGCCCCTTATCTAATTATCCAAAGTTCATAGAATTGATCATATAACCTTACATGTCATAGTGTTACTTCATGCACCATTAAAAATACTGCTTAGCACAGGTGAGAGCTCCTTTCGTAATTAGCATCCCCTCTTTGTTATTCCTCAATTATAAGAATGTCTGTCACATTTAATTCATGCCTATTACATTAAAAAACAATGATGACTCAGTAATTCAAAACACTAAGTTTTTGTGTATACGGATTGTGTTTATAATAGTTGAGGTTTTACAGACAGTATTTTAGTA
The DNA here is from genome assembly GCF_030254825.1 of Meriones unguiculatus. Taxonomy (NCBI): domain Eukaryota; kingdom Metazoa; phylum Chordata; class Mammalia; order Rodentia; family Muridae; genus Meriones; species Meriones unguiculatus. The sequence continues at coordinate 64,667,401 of NC_083349.1, read as the reverse complement.
CCTACATTTGTTCTTGAAAAATATCCAAGTAGCCAAATAGATAAATAATTATGAAGGAGAAATCAACACACAGAATGATCTTTTCTAAGTTTAGATAATCTTTACACAAAGCAAAAGATAATATTTTTGTTTTATTCACTTTTTACAAATGATGTTATTAAAAATAGTGTAACAGAAATAAGCCTTCTGAAAACTTTCTGAAATAAGATTTTCCTAGAAACTTTGGTGTTTATATTGCTGGCTGGCCCTTCGAAGGTAGCTAGCACAAGTTGTCATCTGTAAAAGATTTTGATCATTTTTCTGTCTATAACCAACTCTTTCTCTCTCCCTCTGTGTGTGTGTGTGAAGCAGATCTTACCTACTTCTCTATTTTGCCTTTTTTTTTTTTTAGTTTTGCCTCATCATCCACCTATATTAGAGCTCTTGTTTTCTGTAGTCTGGCTGTCCTGCTGTTAAAAGCCCGTCCATTACCCTTTTATGAAGGTCAGATGCATTATTTCAGGTTGGGCCTGTTATGCTCTGCTGTAGAAAATGGTCAGAGTTCCTTTCAACATTCTGATATGTTTGCTTCTTACATACTCCCTGTGGCTTCTCAGGGGTTTCCATCATCTGGTATTTGACATACTATATCTGGAATATTTGTTTCTAGTGAGTAGCCTGGACTGCTCTCATGATGGATAGAAATGAAAGCCTAACACTGCAGGAAATCTGCCATATTTACCCAGGTGGGCATGCCTCCCTCTAATGGATGAAAGCTGCCCCAAGCATTGTCATGGTGCTGTCATTCAAACAGGGGAAACTTTTATGAAACCAGTTCCTCTGCCCTGGAGAAATTAAGAGACTACCTACAGCCTCAGGGGCTAAATGGATTTTCTATTGAAACATTTTGTTGCTGCTGTTGACCTGTCCTTTCTCTTGAGGAAGTCTTCCTTTGAAAGTTTGTCTCACTGTTCCTCCAGCCATGCTTTTCCCTGACTACATGGCTCCTGACCTCTAATGTGTATTTCATCTCCTAATATTTCAGCTGTCTAATATAAATTTGGCAGAATGAAAGGACTATATAGTTTGCAGGATAAGACAACAGACTTAGGTGCTCAGAGGTAAAATGCCTTCAGGGGAGGTTATACAATGCACTAGTTAGGAGATATTGTCTACTTTGATTGTTTATGGCTACGTTTATTTTGAAGTGGGAGTAGACTACTATACATTGCCATGATTGGCAGCATTTGCCACTAGAGCATGCTTGTAGTGAGGACAATGTGGATGAATCTGAAAAAATAAAGAGTGGGGAAAAGAAAGCATTCTGAGTACACACATCTCTCACAGACAGAGAAGAGTCATGGCCAAGAAGATGTGAATTGGGAAGCCAAGAAGGAACATGGGGCGATTACTGCAAAGGTAACACAATAGCAGTGAGTAAAAATGAACAAGAGGTGGACACAGGACAATGGGAAGAAGAGAAGTAATAAAACAGTAAACATTTTCAGAAGTAGAAGTTAAAGAATCCCTTGAGATCTCTCAGAGAAAGGAGGGCTAATTTAGCAAGAACTTATTAAGGCTTTCAGAGGGAGTACAATTTACCTTTATCTCTCTGTTCTTCCCGAGTGGTTTCCAATAGGTAAATGATGTTGGTGGCTATTTCTGAAATTGATTTACCATGAAGAAAAGCACATTTATGCTTCAAGTGTGGGGCTGTGACAGGCCCAGATCAAGGCCAACCAGTGTTCCCCTAGAGGCAGATTCAAATATTACTGTTGCTTTTACCTACAAACTTCTGTGCTTTGTATGTTGTCTCTTTAAAGGGCACCCCACTGCTCCCCAGCAGCTCCTTGCACACAACTTGCATTTTCTGTGTGTGCCTCCCATCACTGTGGTGCTTTATTTGAAGTTAGCTGTGAATCTCAACTCAGTGCCATTATTATTTGGGGGGTTATGTTTATTTATAATGGAGCATGGGACACTTTCTGACTTTATATTTCAGCTCAGCCCTATCCTAGCTGGTCACTGCTAGACAAGCCTGTATGTGCTGACGGGTTTGCTTTGAGCCTCTCTAATCTATCTATCTATCTATCTATCTATCTATCTATCTATCTATCTATCTATCTATCTATCTATCTATCTATCATTTTCTCACAGCACATGCACTGAAAGATAGTTTTCACCTTCTTTTTCCTTTCTCCTTTGACAAATATTTGTGTCTCTTTGAAAGCTCTGATAGATAGGTAGATGATAGATAGATAGATTTTCACTATAAAGTAAAATACAGCTCTCATGTCAACACCACAAGGCAGATAGAACAAGAGTCAAAACAAGCAGAGTATCCACACACAACCGACATTTGAAACATTTTATTGTTTCTTTATGATTTATTTCAGATTATATGTCATTTGTCAATCAATAGTTAAAACATACCCATTTTTCACCAGCTCCCTTTTAAATAATTAGGATCTAGAAAAGGAACATATGACATAGTTCTTGTTCTTGAAGAGTATACAGACTGGTAAGGAAGACAAATATAGGTCAATTCCAGTGTAAAGCTTGAGCATTATAATAGCTGTGTCCACACGGCACTGTCCATGGGGACTCAAGGAGCTTTCAAAGAGACACAAATATTTGTTAAAGGAGAAAGGAAAAAGAAGGTGAAGACTATCTTTCAGTGCATGGGCTGTGAGAAAATGATGCTCACAGAGCAGGATAGCTTAAAGGGATTTGTAATTTTCAATGTTTATTTTGAGACTTAAAACCTGCTAATTTCCTTTACTATTTCACTATTATGACTAATTGGACCTTCCCAACATATCTTCATGTGCATTTAAATTATAAGTCTAACGTAATAATGAAATTTATTTTTTAATTTTGCAAGCTTTTATACTGTCTTAAATATAAAATCAGGAAATGAGTAATGCTGACACTATTGACATTGAATTAATACATCAAAAAATTATCCTCTTATAGATTTGATGTATTTACCATTTATCTTAAGTAATTGATCAGTTGGAACCATTGATGAGTTTTGAAAATAAAGTATTAAGGACAAAAAATTAATAGACATTTTGTTAAATGCCTAATTCTTTACAGGTTTTTTGAGAGATTAAATGAATGAAGGCATAGGATGTATGAACCTTTTGGGGGTGGTCTTGTGCACTGTGTATTCAGATGCTGATTTTCGCTAAGATCTGGTTTCGGTCCAGTCTGGATGTGGGCATTGTGATTTCTATGAAGAATCTCCTGCATCAATGTTGTATAAAAGATGTTCCCCAATTATCTTTGATTGGTTAATAAAGCAGCTGATTAGAGCCAATTAGCTAGGCAGAGAGGACAGGAGGTAGGACTTCCGTTGCCTGTCAGGGGCTTACAGGGAGGTAGAAGAGGGAGAGAAGAGAAGGCACCATGAGATAGTTAACACAAGGAGTTCCATGAGCCTTGAGAGATAAAGCAGAAGGCCAGGATGAGACTGAGATGTCAAGTAATCGCCACATGGATGGGAGGTAGCCAGACTAGCATATTTGGGTTAGATAGAAGAATATCTGCCCAGTTACAGTGCTTAAAGCTTGTTGAATAAATTTAATAGGTCTCTGTGTCAATTATTTGGGTCCCAAGCGAGGGTGGTGTCACGAGTGCTTAATTATGCTGGAGGACTTTAACTGAGACGCCACAAAGGGTGGCAAGGTATTGATAAAAGCCGACACCAGAATGTTTTTGAATGCTGCTTTAGTCACACAGATATCTAAGAATTGCATAGCACATTATACATCCTATAGGGAATACAACCTGGCCACAGGTACGGGCTTGGACACTTTGCTTTCGGCGTCTGGTGTCTTCTAGCCCCCAGAACTTCGCAGTTCCAGCCAGACCTCAGATGCCTCTTCTGATGACTTGATGGGCCTCAGAGGTTCTCTGGTCCAGCCAGGCCTCAGATGTGAAGGAAGCTGCGGTTGCTCGGGAGCTGCCTTCCAGGGCGGGTCTGATAAGGTGGTCCTTTCAGAACTGGTTTGTTAAGGTGCTCTGGGCTTTTCAAACAGCCTTTTGGGAATTGCCTGGTTAGTGACGGTCTCCAGGCTTACTCACCAAAGAGTCTGGCCTGCCACGCCTGTGTAGCCTGGGGCTGCATTTTCATACATTTTAGGGAAACACTGCTTGTCTTATCGTTCTTTCACACGCATGCACTCACACATCAGCTGCCTTAAGAGCGTTCTTAGTTACTATTACTAGGAATATCTTCTTATCTATCCTTGACACTGCTGTCTTACAAGCTCTCAATGTCTTAGGGGCATTGCCCAGTCACTGTCACCAAAAATGTCTCTTAACTTTGCTCCTGACAGCTTTGCTGTCTTACAGGCTCATTACAGGTGGGAACTAGAAAAGGCCACAACTAACACCATTAATTCAATGCAAACCCTCATTTCCATAACCTTATGTGGTTTACCATCCCATCACAAGAATGTGATTATGTCGTACATGATGGTGGATGCCATGATAAGGGCCCTCAGAATTTAGAGGGGGCTGTCAGCAAGAATTGTTATGAAATCAACATGAGAGGACCTCACTTGGCCACTGAAAAAGATGGGTGTGACATTCTATCTTAGCTAACTTTAATTCCTGACTTGATACAGGCTGGTGTCATCTGTGAAAGCTAATCTCAATTGAAGAATTGCTTGGATCAGATTGGCCTGTTGGCATATCTGTGGGGGATTTTCTTGCTTACTAATTAGTTACTAATCAAGTGATTATTGAAAATATGAAGTGCTCAACAATCATCATAGTGGGCAGTACTATTTCCTGGTCTGGTGGTCCTAGGGTGTATCAAAAAGCTGGTTAAGCTTGAACCAGTGACCAAGCCAGGAAGCAGCTTTCTGCCATTTCTCCTACCCTCTAGTTTCTGCTACATTCTTCCCTAAGCTCCCTCAGTGATAGGATGTAAAATCTCAAACATGAAATAAGCTCTTTAGTCCCCTGAGTTGATTTGGCTATAATTATCATCAAAGCAACAGGAAAGAAACTAGACCACACATGGTCATTGACAATAGAAAATTTAATTTGGTGAAGCCAACAATTTTGACGGCTAGACCATAGAGATTCTTATGTGAATTCACAGACGGAGGGAGATGCATAGGTAGACTTGAGTATGGGGCATCAAGGATTCAGATCCTATGTTTTTATGTCCTGCAATCTTGATTTTTCAGGATATTTTCCATGTCTTGCTGTTTTCTTAAAAGTCACTCCTTTGGAGGGTCATATTTAGGATTGTGGTTGATTAAGGTTTAGTCTTTGCCAAAGTATTGAACAATGAGGAGGAAGCCTTTGTCAGGGCTGTGAGTACACTTAGAAAATACAAATGATGGATTGAAACACAGCAGTGGGAGAAAGAGTCAAGCATTTGTGGGGGACGAGGAGACTCTGCAGTATGACATTGTCTAATACCTGATCTTCCTTCCCAGTGCTTTCCCAAAAGAGCTGCATTTCCTGAAAATGGTAATAGCTCCTACTTAAGTGCCTGTGTTTTCTCCCTCCATCAGCAAATACACTTCTCACTGGATAGAGCATCTCCTCTTAGGCATTAAGCCCATCCAGCTTAACCAACATAGTTGTACTATTTTAAATCCAAAGCCCAGCAAAAGAACCAAACTTGTTCTGGGGAAAGACATGTTAGAGCTTGGGAAAGAAATTTTCTGGAAGCTGGATACCTTCGCTTGAATTTATATTACATAGCATGTTTTTGTATGCCGACCTTCCTTGCCTTATTAGTGCATTATTTAACCCTAAGATTAGAAGCAGTATTCCACTGCCCAATTCTGCCTTTGTTCCTCGGGCTAACGGCCTCTGTTCTTCCATTTGAAAGTTCACTGCTGACATTTGCACACTCCCACAGAAGACTCAGTCAGTTTTGACCATAGATGCCCATTGTTCTGAGAGAGGAGACCTTCACCCCTAGGCACCAATTAAAACCTATTGCTTCTTGCCCCTGCAATGCTTGGTACTCCATGTAATTCTGGCTCAAAGCCCAGGGAAACTGGTGGGACGCATTCTTCTCAGTCCTGTGTTCACTTTTGTTCCCCAAACAAAAAATGAAGACAGGCATTCGCCTGGAGGAAGAAGGGGCTGGCCACCGAGGCAGTGAACAATGGGTTTCAGTTAAACAGCCCACTCTAATGAAGATCTTTAGGTAAATAAAAGAAATAGGGAAAATTGGGACATTGCTAACAAGTTTCATCTAGATTCAAGCATCACTACTCTCCAGTTACTTGATGATGTGTATCTAGTTGTAGGACCATTTGGAGGAAAGCATGACTGGGAATATTCTATAGAAAGCTGACAAAGATCAAAGTCCCAGAGTGCTGGAATTGAGACACAGATGCTTCTGCTAGTCAGATTTTGTGAGTGTCTGGTACCTGGTAGGATGGTGGACTTGGTAGTAAATTTGAGTTTCTCTCTTTTCATCAGATTTGGGATAAGAACATTTAGAGCTTGAAGTCATCTGTGCAAGATCATGGATGTCATAGTAGGACAAACTGGAAGCTTTAAAATGCTGATCTAAGAATTCCAAATAGGGTGTGTTACCCCTGGTCATCTATCCAGCACTCAGCTCATTTTCTCCCATCTTCTGTTCCTGGAGGTAGGAAGCTGCTGACATTCTAATTGGGTTTGAAACTAAACTCTAGCAACGAAATTATTTTGGTACACATAGCCACAGGATAAACACAGTGGTCCACAGACGAATCTGACTGACTGCACTTAGATGGAGTCAAGAGAGTCCCAATTTACCAAAATTAGATAGAGCTTGCCATGCTCTATTCTGTTTAGATTCCTAGGTATAAGCGAGTTAAATCCAGATGGAGACACTTTAATCATTTGTGGATAGACCCTCTTCTGTCCTTCCCCACAACACCAGAACCATAAGCAGCGCTCAGATCTGCACAGAAATTGCATTCTGCAGTTATATTCTCTGAGCTTCACTATTTGAAAAATTTATAGTCTTACAAAAGATTATATTTCTAGGAGGGTTTAAAATTTCCACAGGCCCACAAACATTGCAGGGTTTTTTTTCACCCCCCAAACCTTGGTGATAGACACAGGGAGACTAACACAATGAGTAGGAAGCTGGCTGCCTCCCTAAAGATTCTGGTCAGCGTTCTATTACCCAGTTACCAGTGAAACTGGCGACACCCTTGTGATAAAGCTGAAAAAGATTATGGAGCCCAAACCATTTGTATTTATTTTGAATCTATATCTACATATACATATACCTTGGATTCATTATGTTCTTCCTATACAAACTCAACTCAAGGGAATTACAAAGACATTTGAAATAAATATATGGGGGAAAGCTGTATGAAAATTGATATTACCCATCTTCAACTGTTTAGTTTATGTCTTAGTTGCTGGCTTTTTCTTATTTCCCTGCCCCTTCTTTTTCTCTCCTAACAACATTTATGCCAAAGGGAGAATAAATAACAACTTGCAAAACAATTTGCAAAAACAAAACAAAAAACACTTCATACAAAAATAATTTTAGAAATGGATTATGTGTGTGTGCATAATAAATCATCTCATCACTGCAAAATTACTACTGTGAAGCGAGAGGGGTTATGGCACTGCTTTATATACCCAAGGTTTAGTGGGTAACCAGACTTACACTAGAACCCCGCTCTTTGCATTTCTGGCCAGTGTTACATGCTTGTAATCTATGGTTTTCTAAATGTACTCCAGTTTGCATGCCTGCGAGGGCTACTTTTCACTAGGAATTTTAAAGCTAGATGCCGATTCCTCCAGAGACCTCTAATCATTGTTTTTAGATATGAATTGTAGGATCTCAGATAAAATGCAAAGCACAGAGGAAATATAATGTCAATGAATATGTCATGTTGTAAGTCTGCTTGTGTAAAATCCTTTGGCCTCCTATTCATTACTTCAAAATAACAGCCTTGACAGCTCCACAGGATGAGACCATTGTTAATAGAGACCTGAAAAGACTCCGTGTAACTTTTTGCTCCAAGCCCTAATACTGACCTATAGGAAGAAGTCAATAAATATTTGTAAAAACTTTATGAGTAAATTAATAAAAAAAGTACAAGGAATTTGCTGGATACATTTATTTTCTAAAATTACAGTTGAGAACAGTGATCATGCTAAACTTTTCATGACATAAAGGTAAGCAGAATAAGCCTTGTATTTTTCTTCTGTGATTCACTAAATCTTTATAATTGGGCACAATTTCTTGTTCTGGCTTAGTGTTTAACTAAGCACTAAGGCTGTCACTATTTATGCACAATATTTACCTGTGTCCAGAGGGAAGAGGAATGATATGCCTGACAAGTGAAGTAAGTATCTACTTTGAAGGAGATCCTGTTGTTTGAATTATGTTGTTGAATGATGTTGCTTAATGGAATCACAGCTGAGAAATAGTCTTTTCCTTATTGCATGGACATACTGGCTAGTCAGTGATTGTTCTTTCCTTGTCTATCATTGTTCTTGGACTCTGATTAGACTTCCAGTCTCAATGTTACCCTTTATCTTTGAACATCACTATGGACCATGATGAATCAATTAGCCCACCTTCCATTTATCTTTTATTAAATGTTTAAGGGAACCTTAAAATTAAAAGAGGAGTTTAGAGAGAAGTAAAGGGAGCTGTTTGGAGTAGACTTAAGTTGTTCCAGGAAATACCAGTGTCCTTCCTACTGAACGGTGTTTGGCGTGGCTGTGAATCATGCCTCTCCGTGAAGGAAGAAAGCAATAAAGGCCTTCACTTCTCAGAGCAGTGATGATAGGGGAGGGTAAGCTAGAAAGAACATCTGCAAGATGTTCTGAGAGCTTAGACGCAAGTATAAGGGCTAGTGCAGAAACAAGAAACTCTGAAAGCATGAGGATACCTATAAACTCCACCTAGAAGATGACAAAAGTAACCCCCAAGTCATGTACTGGTCAGGGCAGGTAGCTAATAGCTGCAAGCGTTGGCCAACTGGAGATTTCCATAAGCTTCTTGGAAAGCACATACTAAAAACACATTACCCAAAACAAAAGTTCCCCTAAGTCACAGCAGTTTTTCTCGGGTGTACTGCAGATGCCAGGTGTGCACGGTAAAAAGGCAGGTGCCACAGTCTTGCTTTCTTAGCAGTTTGTGCCAGAGCACTATAGCTATACCTTTGGCCTTCCTTAAGATACATGAAAATCCTCAAGATATGCCCAATTCCCTTTGACTGAATCAATGGAATAAAGGGGCCAAATTGCTGCTCAGTTCTTAAACTACAGCACACACATACACACACATATATAACATTATAGTTCTTTGTAAAGGTATAGATTCAAGGCTCTAATTCTCGGGAATTCTAGTTGAATAGCTCTGAGAGTCCGCATTCTACCATTCCCCATGTCCTTCTGTTATGCGGCACGTGCTTGAAGAACTATCCCTCCCTGCACAGATGGGGCACCCTGAACTAACCGCAAGGTATTGTTTTAAAGAAAACTTTTAGTCTCATTTTATAAATGCAAATAAAGCGAGTAGAGAAGGTTCCTAGTTTCTGAAGTTATGATTTTAGAGCCAGCTGCCCTCTGCTGGACAACATAGGATTTTATTTGAAATTCAACTATTGCCATTTGCGCCTTGGGCATACATTCTTTGGCTCATTATTTATTTCCCCAAAAGACAACTGTATTGAAAATTTGACTTCTTGGGAGGACAGATGTCAGGGAGTCCACAGATGTGCACAGCTGTATGGAAATAGGTTTCGCAACCTGTAGGAATGAAGTAGAAAAGCATAGGGTTCAGGCAGATACTGCCCCTTTGTTCTTCTACCTAGGAAGGAAGGAAGTAGAGGCTGGCATGAGTAATCTTAGTCACTTCATGGCAAAGAATGCTTACAAGGGATAACTGTGAAGAGGCCTGGGAGGGTAGGGCTCCAGTGTTTTCAAAGACATTTGTTCATCCCAGGGAGGAGGTCCTCTTGGAATGTTGTACTGTGGAAGTTCTGCTCCATTATTTCAGGGCTCTTACTTTCTTCTTTTGTACAGTAAGTGGCTCTGTCTTGGTATGATTCACAGGCATCCACACAGGCTTCTGAGAGACAGCTATTCAGACAGCCTATGAGAGAAAAACAGAGCAATACAAAACACATGCAAGAATTAAAAAAAAAAAAAAAAAAAAAAAAGATTTGGAACAAAACCGTGGCACTGGGAGATTAGTAAAAGGATTATCACTGCTCTCAGTTCAGGCGGTTAAGAATAGCATTTTTTTAATGGTTGTTGTTATTTTTGTTTATTTTTATTAAATTTGGTTTGGTGTTGCCATTCTGGGGCCCAAACCCAGGACTTCAGGTCCCAGCTCCAAAAAAAAAAAAAAAAAAAAAAAAAAAGAGAACTTTTCATTACCTTTTCTTTTCTATACAAAATACTGGGTTTTATTATAATCTTTCACAGGTACTTTTATCTGTTGCTCCTCCTGTATTACCCCCCCTGGCTCGTGTTGTTGTTTCCCTCTCCCTATGGTAGCTTCAGTCTCTACTTTCAAGTCACGTTAATGTTTTACCTTCTCCAACCTCATTGCGTGAGGAAGATGTGGAAGGTTCAAATTCACTTTAAAGTGTTTTGGCTTTTTTTTAAGTTCTAGTTGTCTAGTCTTGGCTGCTCTAAAACTTGCTCTGTTAACCAAGCTAGCTTCTAATTCACAGAGATCACCTATCTTTGGCTCCCTAATGCTTGGGCTAAAGACTTATGTCACCATGAATGCTTTACAATTTTTATTTAATGAATTACAAGAGTAAAGAACAATTTATAAAGCCAGTAAATTATGAGTGAACTTGAATTTTCCCATCTCCTTCAAATGAAGTGAGCATGGTATTCCTTATAGACAGCTTTTAGTCCACAACCCTATTGGTTCTCCTAGCCCAGCCACAACCAGGAGATGTCCCTGGAATTAAAGTAATGCAAACAGCCAACACTAACAAAAGTACCTCATGCCAGAGCACACATATACATGAGTGTCCACAGGCAGTTTCTCCCCAGTCTTGAGAGAACCAGGTATCCATATTGGCACACCAGACTCTGAAGGTGTTCTAGTGGAGAAGAGGCTGTGAGTGTAACATGGAAGTCATGACACCACCCAAGTCTTCGTTCAACTCCTCCCTTTGTGCTCACTGTCTCAGCCTTCCTCTGCCCTAGTGCTGCCAAAGCTGGACTGTCACTCATTCCCAGTTTGAAAGTTGGCTGCCATGTCTTTCAAGTTTCTTCAGTGACAAGTGGAATTAAACAGAGCTAGCGGAGAGATCTGGCATGAGGAGAAGGTCATCCTGGGAGACGAGTACAGCCCAGACAGTTTCTTCTCAAAAGGGCAGTCTGGCTGGAGAGCATCTCAGCCAAGAAAAAAGCAAGTTCCTTCATCTCTGGCACTTCCTGCTCTGTACCCAAGGTCAAACTCACTTCCAGTGTCTGTGAACCTGAGGGAGCCTTTTCATCTAGGACTTTTTATGTGAAGGAAGATATTTGTAACTTGTTTTTGTTTAGCTTGATTTTTTTGATATTTTGACTATTGATTTTCCACCCTCTTAAATACTAGGCTAGAATTCTAACCACTAATATTTATCCTAAACCCATTATTTTATTTTTATATTGTATATGTATGCAGTTGACAGATGAGAGAGAAAGAGAGAGAGAGAGAGAGAGAGAGAGAGAGAGAGAGAGAGAGAGAGAATGGGAGGAGAGCAAGAATTCAGGGAAAAGTGTGCAATGACAGTAAGAAAGATATACAATATATTTATATATATATATAGAGAGAGAGAGAATGGGAGGAGAACAAGAGTTCAGGCAAAAGTATGCAATGACAGTAAGAAAGATATAAAGATAGATAGATAGATAGATAGATAGATATAGATAGATGATAGAGAAAGAGGGAGGAGAGAGAGCAGAAGAGAGAGACATACAGCGAGGGAAAAGAGAGAGAGAGAGAGAGAGAGAGAGAGAGAGAGAGAGAGAGAGAGAGAGAGAAAAGGAACAATATTTGGAATGGGAAAAAGAAAGCCTTGGCAAAGACAGTCCAACCCATGACTTGGCTGGAATGTCACATCTTGTTTTCTTGACAGCTGGCAGTAAACTGGACAACTCCTTTGAGACCCTTTCAGCTCTTCTCTGAACAAATTCGCTATCCTTTTCACTTCATTATTTGTCCTTTGTCTTAGCTTTAAATTTTTGCAACAAACAGACCAAAAGTCATAGGAACAATGTTATTTGGGAAAGAAAGAGGGCTGAATGAATTGAGAAAAAAGGCAAAGTCCTCCTCCCTGCCTTGGGGCAAAGTGGGAAGGTTTGTTGAGATGCTGTCCCTCCGTGTAGATCCTGGACAGTGTTCCTACTGCAGGAGCTGGAAGATGTGCTTCTCTGAACTGTGGAGAAGACGTCATGGCAGGGATTATGCCACCAAATAAAACAACATATACAACTGTATATACATATACTTTGGGGTCAAAAGAAAGTGAAGTCATTTGGCAAATGCAGTGAGTCTATATCACCATAGACTGCCTTGACACCTGCAAACTTCTCCACCTATGTGCAAAATCAGCACGCTCTTTTAAGGCTTCCTAATATCAAATCAAGCCTAACTTCTGCTGTTGTAGAGGCTTTCAAATTTCTGTCCTGTTGGGGCAAAATATCATGACTAAAACAGCGAGTGTACTGTGTAGAATACTGGTAGATTTTTGCTAGTACAAAAGTTTGCTTTTCTGAACTTAAAATTAAACTGGATAGTTATTCTGGTATGTCTTTTGAAGAACATTCATAACACAACTACCAAGAAGGATAATTTTTTTCCCACAGAACCTAGCTTAAAACTTGTTATTAGAGGAAAAGAATTGCTACTGCTGGGGACAAAGGCCTTATGTTAGGTAAGTTGGACTAAAGAGTCTATGCTGCAAACTTTAAGCATGGAGGGATATTTGAAGAGACTTGTGTTTTGTTTTGTTTTTTTTCTCCATTGCTTAGTAGGTTGTTTCACTTCAGAAACACTTCTGGGATCTATAACTCATGCCATCTGAAAAAACGGAAAAATGCAGACATTGTGTGTCTCTCATTATTATTAAAACAGGAAAAGGCAATTACCTATGAAAAGACAATTCACTATTTGAAAAATCTGGGTAAGGGCTAGGGTGCTAGCTCAACTGATGCCTTGGTTTGCCAGCATGCTTGGAGAAGGAGGCTATGTTCTTATATATTACCTAAAAAGACATTGGTTAAGATGTTTTTAAATACATGAAAATGCAGAAAATAATACAGCAGCTAGCAGATTCCTTGTAGTCATTGTTTTGAAGTTGTTTCTCCAAAAATGTATTTGGAAATTGCCACCCATATAGCAAAGGGAATTAAAAAATGAGAACAGAGATTTGCAACTGAGATAAAGCAACATTCTTGTCTCATTTTAATTCCTACCTCAGCCAACATAAAACATCTAATCACTTTACCTAAACTATGCCCTAGTCTGATACATACGGAAAATCATACAGCTTTGGGTGCCGTGCTTTATTTTTATTCATGAATATGCGTGATAATGCATATCGTATTAGCTCTGTGCATGGGTACAGGGACCAAGAAATCACAGACACACCGACAGAATATCATGTGCACTTATTGAGTTTATTTTAGTACTTAAAATTACATTAACTGCATATAGGGAAAGCTTTGAGAGAATGTGATTTACTCCAGGAATTTGAAGGATCCTGGAAGAGAAGTTAGGCTGCCTCTCAAATTAGGAAGACTGAAAAATGCGTTGATTTTACAAACCAATGGAGAAGCTTCCAGATGACAGAGTAGACTGTGGCAGTCGAGATTCACTGTATTCTCCAAATGCCTTCACTGCAGAAACTGTTTTGACCCAAAAGGAGCTGGGACTCTGCTGCCAGTCAGTGTATTACTGGCGGACATTCTGAAGAAGGCTGCATGGAAAGAGGCTTTTGTTACAAACTGCCTGGTGGAATGCAATTACTAGGAATGGAATCCAGCCAGGGCAATTGCCGTTAATATCACTACCCTTGCAGAAAGTTTCCAGGGAGCCATAATGACTCCGAGTGGTCAGGACCTCTGTTTTATATCTCAGTGAAAAGCCTGCAAAACCACAGCCAAAAATCACCAGCCAGGAGAAATCACTTTTCTTACAGGGATCTGCAAACTCAACATCTGAGCTGAAAAGGGAGGAACAAGCAATAGGACCTTGGGGCTCTTGGAGGAGAGATGTAACCCAGAATCACAGTGCTTAGTCAATGAAACTGTTTATTGTATCAGGTCTAAGTGCCATTAAAGCTGGAGCTCACATTTTCCAAAGAAGGGAGCTTAGCATTCACTGCTGCTGCATGGTCTCCCTCCAGACAGGAACATCAGGAGGAGAAAGTTCTTTATCTGCAGTCTGCATGCTCCAAACTGATGGCATTCCCCTGGCCTGCCCCTCTCATTCCTCCTCCCTTTCTTCAAAGGAGACTGCTATCCTAGCAAAATCTTTTTTATGCTACTGTTTACCCATATTGCAGGACAACAGAGAGTGACCTAAATAGAAAAAAGAAATGCAAAAAGAACAGCTAGTTGAGTATCCTCGAGATAGTCAGAGAAGAATGGTGAACGGGTATGTTCTTCAGATGCCTGTATTGATAGTCTATTGAAGACTATGCAAATTAAAACAAAAAGTCTTTTGTTTTATCAATTATAGCCTGATAAAAAAAGTGCAGGGAATCTTAGGAAAGAAGTGGGAAACTGTAAGATCTGGAGAGGACAGGAACTCCATAAGGAGAGCAACAGAACCAAAAAATCTGAGCACAGGAGTCTTTCCTGAGACTGCTATTCCAACCAAGGACTATGCATGGAGATAACCTAAGATCCCTGCACAGATGTAGCCCATGGCACTTCAGTATCCAAGTGGGTTCCATAGTAATGGGAACAGGGACTGTCTCCAACATGAACTGATTGGCCTGCCTTTAATTACCTCCCCCTGAGGGGGAAGCAGCATTACCAGGCCACAGAAGAGGACAAGACAGCCACTCCTGAGGAGACCTAATTGACTAGGATCAGAAGGAAGGAAAAGAAGTCTTCCCCTATCAGTGGACTTGGGGAGGGGCATGCATGCAGAGGGTGGAGGAAGGGAGGGATTGGGATGGGAGGTGGGAAGGAACCACAGGGGATACAAAGTGAGTAACGTGTAATTAATAAGGAAAAATAAAATAAAATAAATTAAAAAAAGTGAGTGACAGTGTTGAAATAAACCAAAGATAGAGGAAACTATTTTCCCAGCTACCCATTACACATGTGTAATTGCTTGTTTCGTACCCGACTTTAGTCCTAACATACTGTGATTGGTGTCTAATTTGTAGCTTTTACATTATTCTTAACACCCAGTGTTACAAATTTTCCATCAAGCTCTCCATCTTTCCTTTTTTTTTTTTTTTTTGTTTCCTTTAGATTATTGTAATACATAGGTAAACAACTAGAAGTAATAAATGTCATACCCACATGGTACCTGGACCTGTATCACTATTTGCCCACTAAGCTTGACTCAGGATTGAGCCTACAAATGCCAAACCAGTCCAGAGACTGAGTGCCTTTAGGCAACTTGTCACGTCTTCCTGGAATGTGAGAATTATTTTCTTAGCATATTAGGATCTTTTTAAATGAGTTAAATGGGTAATAACCTTAAGATCACATATAAGTGCCATGGGGTCCTTTCTACTTAACATATTCTAGTTCCTTTGATGTCTACTGCAATTCGCTCTCTTTCCTTGACCTTTACTTTGTAAAACTAAGTAGTAATTTGCAGCTGTTCTCTTTCTGCACAGCAGCCTGAAGGCAGTAGAATCCAAGCCAAGCTACCTCTTAGTCAGTTAATCCTTTCAAATCTTCCTAGCTAGTCCCTGATCACTCTTATCAGGCGATCTGTCTAATGACTGTTTGAAAACATCTTTGAATCTAACCACTTGATTTGTTATCTTTAAATACCCCTTTAGTTTAATTTGGAGCTATAATGTCTATTAGCAACTTAGCACAGTGAATGATTTTAGATTTGTAAATTGAGATTAAAGTATCTTTTCATCTTCTTTGGAAGGCTTGGAGAGTGATACAGTTTATTAGGAAGGCTTTATAGGTTCAGACAATTGAATCATAATCACAATTGAATCATATAGTTTTGCAATTCCATTTCTCATGTTCTTAGTGTGCATGTAATATTAGCATATCCTTGAAAGGTCAAAATGATGAAATAACCAGTAGTTGGTATACTGGTGTGTATATAAATGAATAACATTTTATAAATGCACTATTGCCCACATAGTAGGTCATCATCCCTGAAAGATGAGTCTTCTTCACTGCTTCTTCTCTCAGTACATTTCTATGCGAGGACCTATTACAATACATGTTCACTAAACAATCAGTATATTTGGGACTAGAATAATGGCTAAGTGGGTAAGAGCATTCAGTGGGCAAGGACCTACATTAAAATCTTCAACATCCACATACAAACCCCAAAATCCTGGGGTAACCGTGTGATTGAAATGTCTGTGCTGTGCCATGCAGAGACAGGAGAACAGCCTGGGATTGCTGGCCACCTGCAGATTTCCAGATTCAGTGGGGAACTTATCTCAGAGGAATGTGACACTTAATGTCTCCCTCTAACCTCCACATGTTTGTGTATGTATGTGGGGGGGGGGAGAGCACAGGTGTGAATTTGCACAAACCACATGTCTCTCTCACTCTCATCACATGCACACAGATACACACAGAAAGACACACAGATACACACACAATGACATGTATAGACTTTAGTATTGCTCAGTGTATATGTAATGTTTGGGGATTTCTGTGTTATAATTAGATTTCTTAAGTAACTGAAACATCATTTACTTTTTTAATTCTTTAAATTATATTCATATTTTCTCATTATATATTTCTATATTTGATATTTCTTTGAGATATATAAATTTGAAATACTAGTCTCTTGTAGGAGTTGTTATAGATGATGATATGTAACTATATATTTCTTTTGTTGAATGAATTTAAGATGTTTTTAGCATTTTATGGCTAAGTAATTTTCATTTTTTTTATTTGTGGGGTTGAATTTATCCTTGACTAAGTACTTTATATAGCTACATTATTAGGGTTTTAATGGGACAAATTT
Organism: Meriones unguiculatus; assembly: GCF_030254825.1. Lineage (NCBI taxonomy): Eukaryota > Metazoa > Chordata > Mammalia > Rodentia > Muridae > Meriones > Meriones unguiculatus. The sequence continues at coordinate 64,650,270 of NC_083349.1, read as the reverse complement.
GTAGTTTAATTTGGCCTCTGATGACAATGAAAGGTTTCTGTTGGCCTGTGAAGTAGAACTTTGCGTGGAACCTGCAGCATCACTCTTCCAAGAAGCTTTCTTCTTACCAAACACGTGAACTTCCTCTGCCTCTTTGCCTACAGATGGTGGCATTTGCTGAGCATCTGTTGTCAGATGACTGAAACCCTCACTTGGTTGACTCTGATCTCCACGCTAGCATTTCACTAGAGCAGCTTCCTCACTAGAAACTCTGTTTGGATCTTCAGAATAAAGCTTCTTACTATGTCCTAGGAAAAGAGAAAATGGCACCTTGTTACTGTGCCTGCTTTCATGCCCCTTGTTATTTCTAAAGTTAATGTCATGAGTCTTGTTTCTAGGTTGGGTAAGCACTTTTTATGTTTCTTCATTAGTTAATATTAGCATGTGCACAACGTATGTGAGCTCACTAGCCATAGAGTACATATGGAGATCAGAGGACAACAATGTAGAATCAATTCTCTTAAACCACCTTAGCAGGATTCTGGGAATTGGACTCAGGTCATGCTTGCACAATGCTCATCTCTTAGTCATAAGTTTTTTCTTGAAGAATGAATATGTCCTAAAGTCACACCTTGTCCCTGCTGTAAGACAAGGGACAGTGTGACTTTGCTTTTCCCTCTGAAGTATGGATGAAGAGACAAAAAAGTGTATCTACAAAGTATATCTAAAGGGGCAAGTCAGATAGCTATTAATATCTTGAAAATATATTTAGACTGTTGAACAGTCTTTGTCAGTGCTCTATGGCCCCATACCAGGGCCCTCAGTTCTAGTCCACACTAGTTAAATAATTTAGCAAGAATCTATTGAATCTTTTCAACATATGAGGCAATATTTTAAAATGAGAGACATGCTACGTCTTCTCTATAGTTTCCTAACTATTGGAAAACACTTATAGAAAAAGTTTGTTATTCACATCCTGGCTAGCACCCACAGGGGAGGAATGCCTACTAGTGGGCCTGATTACAACAGAGTGAGGACGCACAGAGATTCCTGTGGAGACAGGAACCTGCTTCTGAACAGTGTTTCTGCTTCCAGGAAGGCATGAGAGGCACTGCCCAGGCTAGCAACACTACCCTTGCATCACAGCAGGTGCCAGAGCAGGGTGCAAAGCCAAAGCTATTAAAGTCTTTCTTTACAGTCACTACCTGCAATAGCAGAGCAGGTGGCTATGCAGCTGCAGATGAACCTGGTGCTCCACAGCCTGGTGTTGAGCAGGTGTTGAGGGAAATTCACTAGTCAGAAAACAGCTTTTCCAGGACTAGCTCTCTGCATCTTAGAGGGACTGTGGAAGGGGAAGCTGGGACAGACAGCATGAGGGCAGGGAAGAGAAAGGACTTGATCAATACTTCATTCTCAATAGCCAGGGAGGGGGCAGGGATGCAGAGAGTGCAAGTGTTTACAGGCTTGGTAAACACGTACTGTCAGAGGAGAGGGTACATTTCATACCAGGTGATTGTGTGAGAGAGAGTAGAACGTAAAACTACTTTTTAGTGGAAGCACCAGGTCTACTTCACTCATGGGTAAAACATAAATACCTCTTTATAATAAAAGACACAGGATTAGAACCAAGGGGTTGATGGAACATGATAAGTCCAAGCATTTTTAAAGTCTGAGAATATGAGATTAAGGAAAAATCATAAATTAACTGTATTTAGTTAATTTTCTGGTCAAAGAGCTAAGGGATAAGGGAAATCTGCATCCCACATTCATACATTGTCTCTCAGTTACTACAAATAAATAAATAAATAAATAGATAGATAGATAAATAAATAATAACCCACCATCTTTCCCATGATTAACTCTCTAAATATGTAGAGAGTTTGAGATGTTCTAGTCGGGTTTTTGACGTGTTGGTTTAAACTTAGAGTCTACTGAATGGATATGTGAATAACTTTACTCGGCTCTAAATTTCCGAGTAATGTGATGGATTTTGTGGATATTTTATGACCACAGATTAATGATGGAGTAGCTTGTTTATCTTCTATTTCTTGTTATGACAGAAATTTAGGAAGCATGGCAACCACATCCCTATCATTGACCTAGAACTTTCTCCTTCATAAGGAATATTTACAGATGTCTGAATTTCAAAACATAATCCCTTATTGTCTCTTCTGACAAATAGCATTTCACTTTAAATTTTCCCCAAGAGCAAGAGATTAATTATTTCTATTCACAGTTGTTAATTATATTTTCAAACTAAAGTAGATAGAGAAAATAGCCAAATTATTCCCCAAGGACACTACCTCCACTTTTTAAATAAAACTTTCTTCAATGTAACAATTATTACCCACCTCCTTTTCCTCTTTCTTTTCCATCCATTAGTGTATATTCCCTTTGTCTTGTTCAATACCAAGGTTTCAAAGTGATTTTCTTTTCTTTTTTTTTTATTTTTATTTTTGATGCTATCTCCACAAATTAGCCCCACATCCAATTCACATTTAGCTTGTAAGATAAGCTGATTGTTAAATGGTTACCTGCCATTTTCATTACTAGGAGTCATCTGTATTGTAGATGTTTGGAGATCTTGATATGAAAAATGTCCTTGTAGAAACTAACTGTAATAGGAAACTTTCTCCAGCAATGCTTTGCTGCAAGCCTATATTGGGAGCCGAGAAGATCTCCTCATCTATCTCATGGTAATCTATCTTATGCCATCCCTTTGCACTGCATTCGGAACCTTTTTTTTTTTTTTCTTATCAGCTGCTTATAAGTTTAGAGATCGTTCTCTGCCTGCATCCTTCACCTCAGTCAATAAACTATATACAGTCTAGAGAGAGGACAAGACGTTCCATTGGTATAAAAAGACCTAAGGGTTGATAGATGGGAGACACTTAGGAGCAGCATCAAGACCTAGAACAGACTGGATTCTAACCACCTTCATCCATGCCAGAAACATACAATCTAATCATTCAGATGTAAAGAGTACTGTGATCTGAAAAAGAGTAACAAGCCATAAGAGTACTGTGCATGCTTTTGTGTGTACCTCTGGGAAAAATGGCTTTGGGTTAAAAACTAGCTCTAATAAATAGGACTTGGGTGCTCTGTTTTGTATCTCTCCCCACTGTTCTTTAGTCTCTAAATGAACATGTGTTTCCTTATGGTATAAAATATACTTCTTAGAGGAAAGGTTTTGATATCATGAATATGATCAAAATACACTGTGTGTAGGTATGTAATTATCAAAGAACTGATAAAATAGTATAAAACTCTATTCATCATAGAACCATCAGTTTGATCTATTAGTCCATTGGTTAGGTTTCCCCTATTAAATCCTGAAGCTGGCTGTTTCTGCTCTACTGAATGGGTTTGTAGGTCCAAGGCCTGTCCCCTAGTTTGGTTTCATATTATGCTGCAGACAGTAAAAACCATCACCTGTGATCGGGTGAAAAGAATTCTCCTACTCTCTTGAAACAGAAGCCAGAATATCATCCTTGGGTGAAAGATAAGATCCATTATTTGGAATCATCTACATCAAAGAGGCACTTTATTTTTGATTATTTTAGAGCCAGAACTTTCAAACCATGCAAATCTATTTTACGTGTGTGTGGTGGGGAATGGTAACTGTCAACCTAAAGTCAGCTGAGGAGGGAGTCTCAGTTGTGGAATCGCCTAGTAAGTATAGCACTAAAGCATTAGAAGACACCACCAGCTGTGGGCCAACCCCAAGCAACACAATCTGCAATTGCAAAGGAGGCAACGTGGGCTGTTGCATTGCTGTACTGGAAGCAGAAGCCCACCTCTCAATTGCAGCCAAGTAGGACAGTGAGCGATTCTGAGTCGGCAATGAGTTCTGCTTGATCCTTTAGCCACACATGCTGCATCTGTGAACTGTGTACAGCAGTTCTGCCTTCCCACGCAGGGAAATTCTTGATTTTAAGAATCCCGAGGGGAGTTCAGTCTCAGGAATTCACCTTGGAAGGAAAGAACTAACATTTGCAAGTTGTATTCTGGCCTCCACACGTCTGCTGTGACACATACATGCTCATTCTCTTTCTCTCTCTCTCTGTCTCTCTCTCCCTCCCTCTTTCCCCCTCTCTCTCCCTCTTCCTCTCCCCCTCCCCATACAGATTACTAGACCTTTTGGTAGGACATAAGTTGAACAAAAGCAGTGCCCCTGGTATCATTATGGAATGCCTCCTCACATCTCAAAGAGGTCAAGTACAGATAGCTTTACTTCTCAGTCCAGGTTACCCACTGTTCTTTTAAAAACCTTTCTACTGGACGACTTTGAGTCAGCTTTGTTTTCTCTAGCCTGTGCTACTCCGGGGATGTGATGGCTCCTGTATACCCAGCTTGTACAAGTTGAGCTCTAGCCTGAGAAAGCCATCAGTTCGTAGAGGAAATTTGTGTGGGTCAAAAATGGTGTAAGCAAATCAGCCTGCTGTCTAGGTAAGTGTAGACACATAGCAGAGATGAAGCTGGGTAGGATTTGGATTGACGTTTTATCCCATTGTCACAGAGGAGATTTGTTTTGCATATTTAATAATTTATGGGTGCACCTGGCTTTTTGTTCCTAACCCATTTTTCATATATTCTGGCACAATCAAAAAAAAATTCTCATGAAGATACCAAATGGGAAAAGGATTGTGTTTGGACCTTAGGTGGGGGAAGAAAAGCTGTGCCATTTTGTTTTGTTTTTCAGGGAAATTGCAGGGGAGTAGAGGCTGAGATGCTGACCTGAAGAGAGAGGTGGTACTTGTGAGGTCAAGTTAACTAGCACAAATTAGCAGCTTCATGTCAGTAGACAGGCTAGTCAACCAGTCTCAGTGGGGAAAGATATCTGTTATTCAAATGGTATGCAGGGGTTGGTGGATGGATGTTTAGGTTACTTTCCTTTGTCTATGAATTTTAAGATGTGTAAGTCATTCAAAGGGCTTCGGAGCAAAACTGCATTTTCTCCCTGGTAGATACTCTGACTGCATCTCCTAAAGTTAGGGTGGTCAATGTAAAAAGTGGTTTTTAACCTCGCTGAGAAGGCTGCTACTTCTAGGTAAAATTTATTCTTGGTTTTGAAGTGAAAACTCTAGTTTAACTATGGATAAGACAAATTTGATTTAATTTTGATCCGTTTTATATAAATTTTCTATTTCAAACACTCCCTTTTCCTCCCTTCACAATCTTCCTGTACCAGTACTTCTGGGTTACTTTATTAGGTTCTTTTACATACTACCTTTTCCCATCCCAATGCCTTGCAAGGTCCCAACACTAGGTAGGAGAGAAAGACAGAGGGCAAAGGGGGTATAGATCTCTTCCTGCTGATTAGGGGCATCAAGTTTTTTGGGGGCAAGTCTAATCTTCATCATCAGGATATCTCCAACCAGCAATCCAGCAAACAGCAAAAGTAGCAGCAGGGACAGCAGCAGCAGCAGCAGGGACAGCAGCAGCCGCTGCCATTCTCTCAGAGCTCTGGCATTTTTATACCCTCTCAAGTGTTCTCAGAATTTCAAACGTAAACTATCTTCAGCTGGCAAATTCATACACCTTCTAGAGTATGAGACAGATGATAGCTACTATGCACAATCTGAAGCAGCCTCATATCCCACACATGGAATTTAAACAAAAACATAATCACATCATAAAAGATATTTAGCTTCAAGGCTTAGCTTTAATAATGTGACCTTTATGTTTTAGCTCAAAGGAGTAAATATAATCTTAGAGATGCCATTGGCAATTGAGCCTTGATTGGAAGAGTCCTAGAGTCCAGTGCAGTGCTAACAGACTTACCTTCAGGGAAATACAAATTTGATAGAGGGACTGGTGAGAAGCACTGGGTGTCAAGAACAGCTACATCATGAAAGTTGTGATTGTGGATTTCAAAACAGCTTCAAGTTTCCATAGTTTGGAAACTCTCACTTTCCATAGCCATTGTCTGTACTGCCCATGTCACTGGCTTGCCTAGTCTTCAGGAAATCTGAATTGTCAACATGTAAATGAAGAAATTCTGCTCTTCCCACCAAGAAACACCACAGACTTCTACTAAATAGCAAGCTGTCATTTTATACATTGCTAAATAGAAACAGAATATAGCATCCAAAAGCTACCATGCTACATGATGGCAAAGAATGACTTCTGTGAGATTGGTACATGAGATACGATATACTGAAGTGTGATTTTCCATAACCTGTGTATATCTTTAAACCTAGAAACAATTCATCCAGTGTTTGAACTGAGAGGGACAGTGTCAACTATCTTTGCATAAAGGTAGAATTTTAAACTGATAAATTGGGCTCTTGGACATTATATGAATTCCATTGACCACTGAACTCTGCCCTCCCTCACTACCTCTAAGGAGTTTGACAAACCTTTTTCCGCATTTCCATTTAGACTACTTCATAAATACTGGTGTTGCAGCCCACTTTCTTATTTTAATCTTGTCAGAAAACTTTAACAAATATAGCAAACGCCTTTCTCCACTTCCACCCCCAGGACCCACAGATAATGGCAGTGGTTATAAGGGCTCACAATGATGAACATATCTTGTCTCTCCACACAGGTGGGACCATTAGCATCAGGGCTTCTCATCACCCCTACAGCCACTAACACCACATCGCCTGGTCTGTTCTGGTGCCACATTTAGTTCTCACAGATCAAATTGGAAACACTTATCTGATCTATAGCTGCAAATTCTAGATCCAGTGTTAAGAGTTACTTAAAAACATGTTGAGCCAGAAATAAGTATTTGACTTAATCTTCGAAGTTTGTTCCTCAGAATGTTAGCTCTCAAAAATCTCCATGTGAAAAAATAGATCCTCCTCTGAGTACAAATATTTCCTTCTTGCTTCAGAATAGCTTTAAGAGAGGTTTAACCAGGGACTTATTTTCCCCTTTATTTCTGTGTTGCTGACATCTATAGAACAATTAATCATCTGTGGTGTTAAAAATGAATCATGACACTTAGAAAATGCTGTCTGTGTGTCTTGTTTTGGCTCCATTGAATAACAACAAAGCTTAGTTTATGAGTTGACATTGTTATCATTTCATAGTTGCCTACAGATAAATAAATGATTGCATGATGAATGCTTTCTAAAGGTCACATGACTGGGCAGAAGAAGAATTCAGTTACATTGGCAATGTTAGGTTACATATACATTTCAACCAAAAAATAAATAAATAACTTGACTTTACTGGTAAGTTCATCTGAGCCAATTAACCAAGGATTCCCTGAGCACAGGCTTTTCATATAAAGAAAAAGACAAAAATGCAGCTGAGCATACAAATTGAAGAAGAGATTGCCCAGTGATTTAAATGTTGGTCTCTGCATCTACTCTTGACCACTGACTACCCAGTCTTGACTATAAGAAGAGGTTAGCTATATCTGTAACTCTCTCTTTCTCTATCTTATAGCAAATATAGATGTGAAAAAGCATGAGTATACATCTATAGATTGGAATAAATGGTTTCTTCAGTCATTCATGTCTAAGTTATTTTGCAGGGTTAGAAAAATTTTTTGAATTTGGCAAAAAACTGCTTTGTCTTGCCTTTGCCATACTGAGGAACTTTTTACCTCCACATGCAATGTATACATGCATCTCAGGCCTTCCCCATATCAATCCTCTGTCATTTCTCTCATCCCCACATCAAACACACACACACACACACACACACACACACACACACACACACTTCCAAAGCTCATTGTAATTTCAGATAGTCATGCTCTGTCTCATCTTACAGCAAGAAAAGCTTTTTTGTGTGTTCTATAAAACTCGAATGTCAATATTTGTAACTATAAACATTTTGTTGGTAGCATTTGTTGTCTCCATGTCAGTGCCTGTGCACCAGTTGTCAATTACGGTGTCTCCTTCACTCTCTGAGGTCTGTCAGTTTAGCATGAGGACTGCCACTTGATGCTAAAGATGAGTGCAGTAAACTGGGGTAAAACGGAAGAAATGATCAGTTGAATGGCAAACATGTCTACATTCTACAAGAAATAAAAACTTTCTCCCCAAAATATCTACACTCCAAAAGTCTTGTTTGTCTTTTTCTTAAAAAAAAATGGATTCTAAATATTTTAAAGCATTTTGTAGGTAAAGCAGATAAGGATTCCTTTAGTCTAGCATTTATGAAATAAATCCAAAATCTATATGTGAATGAATGTCTTTTTTATATGTACTTTGGTGATTCTTAATAATGTAAAAGAATTGCCTGGTGACCATGCTAACCCCATGATCATTTGGCAAGAGACCTTCTTACAGTGTGTTGTGGAAATTAGGGTACTCAGTGTGAGCCCTGGATAACAAAGATGTCCTGTAGTTTTCATAGAGGAATGATGGCACTCCTGTACCTAAATTCACTCTCTTGAGGTTTACTTCCATTTCCACATGGAGCATCCTCATTAATGTTTGTAAAGGGCTATGCAATGCTTAACTGAAAAAATAAAAAGCCATATGGTGTAGAATCTTCTTAAATGCCAGTTTAACAAATTTGAGCTTCTTATGCAGTGAACCACTTTTAACATCTTATAATTAATAATAAATAGATGAAAACAAATGTTTGTGAATTGATGATGTAGTAAATAGTGGACAGAATGTGTTTTGCTATGGCTGCTTTTCTCAGCCACAGCCTCTGAAGTGCACATGAGAATTTCTAGTCTTTTCAGTGTTTCTAGCTTGAAGTAGGCACTGGGGTCTTCTGTGTGTACATGGGAATAATAGATACGGAACATTACTTTATGGCCTGTTACTCCAAAGTGTAACTGAAAATACAAACTGTACATAAGCACCAGTACAAGTGAGAAAAAAAAAAAAAACAATTCCTATAATTTTAACTAGAGACAGAATATGAACTGGCAACCTATTTGTCTTGGGGCTTCTATTGCTGTGAAGGGTCACCACGACCATGGCAACTCTTACAATGAAAAGCATTTAATTGAAGGTGGCTTGCAGATGTGGTGCTGGAGAGGGGCTGAGAGTTCTACATCTTGATCTGCAGGTGTCAGGAAGGGAATGTGATTCACTGGGCCTGACTTGAGCTTCTGAAGCCTCAAAGCTGGCTCTTCTCTCACCCACTACCTGCCTCCCCCTTAAGACATACTTCCTCTAACATGGTTACACCTACACTTCCTATGGGCCTATAGGACCATTTTCATTCAAACTACCACACCGTCAGGTGACTGTATTTGAGAGCTAATAAGAAAATGATCAAAACATGAAAAGAAACAAAAAGGAAGATAAAGCTTTTTCTAACATGAATGAAACCAATGTATGCACACTAAGTGTGAGGCTTCCAGCACTCACCTAGGAGCATCATTTCAGGAGAGATAAAACCTCAGGGTGCATATCTTAAAGTTCTTGATAAAAACTTATACATTTGTAATTTCTTTCCTTCATATAAATAATTAAATAATATATCTCAAAGTTGTTTAAAAATTCATACTGTTTTATATGTTCATGCTACTTCCATAACTTGAAAAAGTAATAATTTATGTATAAAAATATTAATCTATACTGTCGTAATATTATATGAGTGATCATCAGAAAAATCTATTAAAAGTAATTGTTAATTGCATAGTTGCACATTTGTTAAATCAAATCCTATGTAGCCCTTTAAGATGATACAAGATAATACTTAATAACCTGTAAAATGTTTGCAATATTATGTATGAATAGAAACAAAAATATGAAAAAATCAAACATTAAGAATATTAATGATCATTTTTATAGTGATGTTTTCTTTTTTCTGAGTGATTTTTTTAAATTTATGGGATGCTGATTCTTGTTCATTTTCGAACATACTAAGATCAAATAGGTGAAATCATAAGACAAAACTTTGACATTTTGGTACAGACATTCTTTTTTTTTTTTTTTTTCAATGCAGTTTATTCAGGAACCTTGAACAATCCTCGGACCCTGGGGAAAGCCAGCCCACAGCTTAAATAGCCTCTGGGTAGCCAACCCAGGCGTGCCACGGGGGCAATGCAGATAGGTCCACATACATGGAAGCAAGCCAGATCCTCGGTACAGACATTCTTAACAAGCATTAGATGCTCCATGATTTTCCTCAAGGAGGATTCATTTTGTTGATCATAATATTTTGTATGATATGATTTTATAACACTATAAATTGCTGTTAAGACTAATGCCTCTTTGAAAGTAAATAAAAACATTCTTTTATTAAAATATCTCCTTAGAGCAAGTGCCTGGATGGAAGGTCGAAAAGTGTTTGAAGCTTGTGGGAAGCGGCTACACTGTGGGAAGGTTGAGAACAGGGAAAGAATGTTTGAGCAGAAGTAGAGAGAACTGTCTCATGGCCACACAAGCACATGAGTAGTCCCAGAAAGCACTCTCATACAATAGTAGAAGGAATTACTTGAAACGTAGCCTCACAGTCTTGAGTTTTAAGGAAAGTTAAACACTTAAATTTGTTTTCACAGTCTGTTTGTAGCCCAGGCTGGCCTCCAACTCCCTATATAGTTGGATTACCTTCAAATCGTGATCCTTATGCCTCCAATTCCCAAGTGCTGGGATTACAGACTCAAATAACCACGTCTTCTTTAGGTGCTGCTGGGATTAAACCTAGTGCTCTGCATAAGGTAGGAAATCACTCTGCAAACAGAGCGATAGCCAAGCCCAGTAAATTTTCCTGTCATCAGGATGAACAGATAACTTTTCTATGGCCATAAATATCAGAGTACTGGTATATGATTTACTTTTATGTCACCGTGACTAAGTACCTGACAGAAACAATTTAAGGAAAGAAAGGTTTATGTTAAGTTACTCTTTGGAAGGGTACAATCCACAGTGGGGAAGTCATGGTGAAGTTCATGGGCAGCTGGACAGAGAGCCTGGGGCCCTGAGAGCCACCCACACCCTTAGAGGTTTCATAACCTCCTAAAACAGTATCAGTGGGAACTAAGCGCTAAAACATACAAATGGAAGCCTGCTTCACTGATAGTATTTATGGTTATGCAAAAGGAATGTTTTAGCTTCATTTCCTGTATCTGTGGTAAAACTATACTAACAAAACCAACTTACTGACGAAAGGGTTTATTCTGAATTGCATTTCATCCTAGCAAGGAAATCAAGTGGCAGGAGCTTAGGGAATGAATTGGTCAGATCACATCTGTAATCAGGACATGCAGGGATGCTGGTGTTCAGTTTTCTTTCTCCAGTCCTGCGCAGTTGAAAATCTCTTGTAAGGACTGTTGTTGCCCACAAGGAGCAGGTCTTCCCAGCACAGTTAAGGTAAATCAAGTTAATCCTCCATAGATAAGCCTACAGGCAAACTTAAACTAACTGAGTCTATTCCTCATTGAGACTTCCTTTCCTAGTGATTCTATCTCATGTAGAGTTGATGATAAAAGTTAATCATCCCAAGGAGTGAGACAGAAATTCTCAGAACAATATATGACTTATTTGCCTTGTGTCTAATACATTGTGTGAGTGTCTTTTGTATTATTTATACAATTTTCTGCCTCCTTGCCAGAAGAGGGTGTCAGATCTCATTATAGATGGTTGTAAGCCACCATGTGGTTGCTGGGAATTGAACTCAGGACCTTTGGAAGAATATTCAGGGCTCTTAACCATCTCTCCAGCCCCCAGATTGGAAGTTTTATAGCTTAATTGCACACCAATGCTTCATGAAGAGTTATTGAGGTTGGTAAGATCCCCAACCACTAAATAATTCTAACTATCCGTATGAAGAAACCATATTGAAACTGGAGTAACACTGATATCAGCATATACTAATAGCATGTGTACCTGAAACTTAACTGCCTAGCTTGACTCCTTCTAGATTCTTAAACCATAGAATCATAAGAAAATAAAATGTGCTTGTTTTTAAACCACGTCTCTGAGAAACCATGTTAAAAACAATAGCTTTATAAAGCAGTATTCTCTTTTTAAACAGTCTACACCATTTGTGCTGCTTCTGAAAGATGAAATTAGTCCAAGATACAGACATATCTTTGGAAATGCAATCACAGAACATAACTTCTTCAGATAACACTTTTATGTTGCCACCGGCTGCTTCTCTAAGGAAAAGAAGAAAGGAGAATGAAAAAAACAGCAGATAAATGCGTGATTATACTCAGCAACACGACCATTAAGCCTGTCATTACATAACTGAAGGAAGGAAGAATAATTTTACATGAACTGGACCTCCTGGTTAGCAGGAAGCTCTGACTCCTGAGAGATTCACCCTTGCCACATCTTACTGAGGAGCAGCAGAAGGGTCTCACTCCACTAATCCTCAGATCCTCTCTGAGAGAAACCCCTGATAGATTCCACAGTCTTTTCAGGAAAGCTTTAATAGCCCAACATATTAGCAAGGCCTCATGCAGCTGAACACTCATTAATCTTCTCCAGTATACCCTGGTATGTCTGCCAGTTTACCATAGGGCATTAATATAACTAAAAGTAAAACACACTTATCAGGACATTGGTGCAACCGGAGGAAGGGATGAAGAATGTGGGTACATTCTACAGACTGATTTCCAGGACTGATTTATTAGCATGGGCTTCTTCTTTCATTTTCCTGACTTTCAACTTGACATTTACTCAAACGAAAATCAAGCGCACATCTTGAGAGCTTACCAGAAATGGTGTTATTCCCATCTAACTCAGTGTTAGAGTATACTGATAGCTTTTCTTCCTGGCTCTCCCCTCCTCCACCTGCCTTTATCATTCCTAGTGGGATAAAGAGATTTCTCATCATTATATGAACATCAATCCTTGCAACGTTTCCTTATGAGCGAAAAAGATGAATGCTTGTTTCTGCCATCACCATGGTTATCTCTGAGAGCAGCTAACCTTTTTAAATGATGCAGCCTTTTGGCAATTATACATCTCTGAGGATTTAAAAGAGGAGTTTTAACAACCATGGAATTGTGTTTTGATTACATCTGAACAAAAAGATTATTGGCAATCCAGGAAATTTTAAGGTAGCTCAAATATTTTCAAGATATTTAATTGATTCCTATGGTAACAGTAATAAAATCCCCCCTGAATTGGTATTGTACATTTTTCTTTAAAATATTGTGTTTAGATTTTGTAAACTAGATGATACGATCTTGACTGATTGTATGAATTGATATTATATATTACCTGGTGGTTTTTGTCCAATGATATCTGTGTCTTCAACAAACCGAGACTATATTTTCAGATGTAGTTACACATAGGATACATCCATTAGGAAACCAGTTACACTAAAATCATTCTTACTGGCTTAATATCTACTTCTCTAGAGCCAGTATGTGGAGATGTGTTTCTTATCTTTTCTATACTCATTTGATCAAAGATTTTTTGTGAGTATATTTCTCTTGTTCTTTCTTACTAATTTTATGAGAAAACATAAAATCATTTGTGTAAGGATACATGGTTAAAAGATAAGAAGAAAAGGAGGTAGGCCACTGCCATGAATGAAGGTTGGATATTTAGCTTTATATTGAAGATACTGTTACCTTTTTTCAGGAATATCTTGTTTTGGATGTAATACCATGTAATGTATAGCACCTTGTGATTGTTTTTATAACCATGTACTCACTTTCTTGGTGTCGCCTATGTGTCCCACTTGGAAATATTTTCCCCTTATTTTTCCCTTTCTTTTCTTCTTTATTTTCTTTTTCCTGCTCTCTTTTCTAGAAATCAACCAATGTTTTAGTTTTCTTTCTGTCTGTCTTTTTCTTTCTTTCCTTTTTTTCTTTTTAAATCAGGTCATATAGTTCTAATGTCACTATTCATTATGAGGTGATCTGGTGAATGCTAACACTTGTAAAAGCAGTGTATGCCTTAGGCTGTTTTACTGCTGACTGGTTGTATGACCTTGAGTGAGGTACTTTATTGCTCTGAGCCTCATCTTCTTATTGTCAAATGAACATAACAAGGCCTATCCTAAGTCATGTTCTTTTTAGTACAACTGACAGGAATACTGTTTTTCAGTTGTAGCATGGTGACCCCAACAAAAGGCATGCTCAGTAAATACCACCTTGCTTATTGTCACTGCCCTCATAGAGAAAAGGGAGGCCCCAACATGTTCAAAGAGCTTTACTTTCAGAGCACCACAGAGACATGTGGCAGAGGAAAATTTCACATGCATGTCTCTGGACGAAAGCCCCACATGATTAACTGCTCGTTACCCTGCCTATATCTGGCTGTGCATCCTCTTAATGGAGGCCCAGCAGAATCCCCAACAGTGGGGGCCTCACAGTGACATGCTCTTTTAGAATTCAGGTTCTCTAAGTTGCCTAGAGGGAGAGGATTGTGCACAGTTATCTCATGGAACCTAAGCTAGGATGTCCTATAATTCTCTTCCTTGAAGTATCTTCACATGTGTATAACCCAGATCTTGTCCTTTCTGGTGAACTTACATATCTCTTGAGTATGCTGTAAGGTTTCCCAAATTAGTTTTTATAGAAGAAATTCTCATTATTGTTACACACGGTGAGACCGGGGAGTCTTCTGAGAAGCAGTGACGGCACCCGAGGAGGACTCAACTTGTGTTCTACTTGAAATTTTTTTTTCCTAAAAGCTTCAAATTTCATTTAAAAGGTAAAAGGATGATAAAATAAACCCAGAATAAACTTCAGAATACAATGCCAAAGTTTTCAAGCAGTTTCCCGGGTCATAAGTAGATGGCCTGTTTCAACGGTTGTCTTCATCCCCTAGCGCTGACTCACACTGTCGTGTTAACAAATGAAGACAGAGCATTACGCAGGCTTCACTGAGCTGAGAGAATACGATGGAGGGCAAGTGGCTGTGTTGCCTCCATTTTCTATAGACTCAGTTCTGTCAGAGTATATGTGGTCGAAACTCTCGTCCTTTAATCACCTTCCTCCCTTTCTTTGGCTATTATTTCTGCTTTAATGATTTCTCTTCCTTCAGTCGTTTAGGAATCTGGGGTAACGTTCACGAACTCTGTCCTACAAAGAGCTGTCCATTGATAAACATTTACTGCCCTCACCCTCAGCTTTGAGAGAGGACGGTGTTTATCCCACACTGGGAATAGGCAGTTTTTACACCCACATTGGTCAGCAAATTACTTCCTTGCTCTGATTACATTTTGCTTAATTTGTTTTTAATTTCCAGGCCACAGGCTCGCAAATGGCCTCTTGTTTCATTTGTAGAGAAAAATATTTGTGCTTGAACAAAACAGTGTCCATTGGCTGTCTTTATCACTTAGTCATTTTCTGGGTCATTATAAAATCCATTTGTTATGCACCTGTGATATGGCTGTTTGGAGCAAAGCTAAGTCTTGAGAAAGACAAGAGTGACATTTCCCAAAGCAATAGTATTAGCAACTGCTTGAGTCTAGCCTGTGAATGACAAACAACAAAGGAGCAAACACGTCATGAATTTCACATAATATGAATAACATAAAAAAACACATTTTACATTAAAATCAAAGAAATGATGAAAACATGTTTACCCATAAGTGGTGCTATCCACCCTTTAGCCCTTTTCATCTAAGAAGGGGGGTGGTCAAATTCCAAAGCAACATACCTAGGAGAAAACTATAAAACTAAATAATAGCATCATTTCTATGGCAACAAGAATGGCAGTAGATACCTGGAAAGATTTTAAAGTTGCCTGCCATCTCAAGCAAGTCAAAGAGTCCAGATGCATTTAATTTTATAACACTTTTTATATTTGTACATATGTGCATATGGACATACACATGCCGCTGAACACATAGCGTGTTCAGAGAGCATCTTTCAGAATCAATTCTTCTTCCATGCAAAGATCAAACTCATGTAGTCAAGCTTAATGGAAAGCACCTTTACCCAATGAGCAATCTTGCTGGGCCACATTCAATTTTTGACTACACTAAGCTGTCAGAAGGAATACTACCAAAAGAAGAGAGAAGTGATGTATTTGAAATCTATAAATTGTATTTCACGTTCATTTGTCACCTCTAGGAAAAGCAAATAGAGTTTCGTCCTCCTTCTGAAGTGGATGAATGATTGCTTAGAGCTGGATCGCAGAAGCATGTGCTCGGTTATTGACTTCCTATGGAAAACAATTCATCCACAGATGCAGTCAGTGCCATGTCTGCATGCCCCTCAAGGCATAGGAAAATGGGTGCTAATCACGGCAGTCCATCTGAACAGAGAGTAATTACTCCTGTTCAAAGCAATCGCTTCCTCTCTTCTTCACCTTGCTCCTGTCCAAGCAGAGCAGCAGAGGAGGAATGAATTCCCAGGGCTGCAGGGAGCTCTGTGCTTTGGTCAATGGAAGGCGCACGCTAAGCGATTCATCCCCTCATCTGTGGGTTCATTAGTTGCTCACTACTATGGCTTTGTCTCAAGCAGACCCCATTTCCTAGAAAGCTACTCTTGAGAGTGTGAAAAAATAGGAGTTATGCCTTTTACAAAGTTGTCTTGAAAACCTGCTAGTTATCTCCTTACCCAGAATGAAGGTTAAGGACAGAAAAATGTCACTCCTTCACAGTCACATGAGGAGGGTAGAGAGCCATCTTGACCTAGTTAAAAACAAGAGGAAGATTGCTGAGTGGATAAATTGCTTGCTGCACAGGCATGAGGATCTGAGTTCAGATCCCTAGCACCCACCTTAAAAGCTGGATTCAGCCATGTGCAACTGCAGTCACAGCACAGGAAGGTGATGATATGGGGATCCCAGGGTCTTGCAGGCCATCCCAGCTGACCTAATTGTTCAACTCAAGGTTCAATGTAAGATATGGCCTGATGAAAATAAGGTAGAGAACAATAGATGAAGATAATCAACGATGTCCTTTGGCCTCTAGGCATGCACAAACACACATCACCACCACTACCACCACCACCACAACCATCACCATGTAAATAAATGAATCTAGATAGATAAAGAAATAAGCTGTTAACAGATAAACTATAAGATAAATAAGTAAAAATGAGAAATGAATGAAATCTGATATTTTGAAAAATTGTTCATTAGGTTGAATTTAACCATGTTGAAAAAAAATTACATTTGGATCTCTTCCTGGAGAAGACATAACTTATTTACAGATTGTCAAAATTGCCTATGTCCAAAAGACTGAATTATTTATTATGTATTTCTCCATGTCTGCTAAAACTTTTCTGGGTAGATCTTGCTAAATTATTTAATTATTTATTATTTTACTTATTTTTTTTGTAATTGACAAAATAGGAAGACAAACCTCAGTTCATTTGAGGAAAAATCACGAAAGAATTCAGGACTGAAATAACAAGATTTCCTTAATCATGTAGCTTCTCATTAAGGATGTACCACATTCCAATCACTACACTAGCTACAGCCTAATTAATTTGAAGGTTATGATTAACGAATTAAAATACATTGTTCATGGTTTTGTGTGTCAAAATTGTGCACTGGCTTTTATGCTTTCAATCCCACTGCAAAATTACATAGGATGTAATTTTAAATACAAATACATTCAGTCACCATGTTGTGACATGGATCAAAAATAAAAAAGACAAATATATACGTAAAAAGTTGTTAGAGTGATTTAAAAAAAAATAGGTAAACAATGATAGCTCTATACTGATCTAACTTGTTTGTCCTGAGGAGATTTGTGTAGAAACTAGCCTGTGTGGTCCAGACTTGTTAGGCTTACAGGGGAAAGGAACACCTACCCTTCTAAGATTTACAGCATGTAAATTACCATGTATAAGGTGTCCAGTGAACACCACATGGAGAAGATGAGGGTTTGATCTGTTTATTTTTTATTTTGTAGACACAAAACCAAGAACTCCAGTCCCTAGTAATTTTATTTACCTGATAACAAATATCCACGTGTTAAAAATTATTGGAAACATTTCAGTCTCTTTCTAATGTTCCAGAGGCTACAACATAATTTTAAACAGTCTGATGAATATAGGGTATGCATGCATATTGAACTACTTTCACTAAACTATAAATTAAAATTGCTTTGATTGGGGGGTATGGTGTGGTCTTAATTTGGATTCCTTTTATTTACATGTCATGAGAAGCAGGTTGTGAAATGCAGAGAGACTGCATTCTAGTTAACTGAGAACAAGGAAATCAGAAGTGGGGGAGCATCAACTGGCTTGAGACCACTGACGACTATAAAGCAGGGCCTCTTTATAATATCATGAAAACTACTTTTTGGCAGCCGGATAAGAGGTAGTTACACTTTATTGTTGATTGTATTTAGGCACACAAGGCAGCATGATCATTTGATGACATATTTGTGTTCTGAAATTTGATGGCCTTTTTTATGTCCCAATAAACATGGAATCACCTGGAAATATTTCTGTCCATTTAGGAACCGTCTAAATGTTATTGTTTAATGCATGCACTAGATTTTAATGAAGCCACTTGAGTTTGTTCTTAGCAAAATACGTCCCCCTGTCAGTCATCAAACAGGGATGCTGTCTGTTTGGTGAACATGAGGTAGACAAACTCATAAGTTCTTCAGAATTTAGGACAGCAGGCAGCACTTCACACTATGTGAGAGACAATTCAGTTCCTCATGTTTCCTGTCTTTTTCTCTTGTCTGGAATGCAGCTGACAATGACAGCAGTCCTCTCAACCCTTTTGTCTCCTTCAAGAAGAGGAAGTTAGAAAAATGACAAAGAACCTTAAGTTCATTTTAAGAACTTAAGAACCTTAAGTTTCTGAATAACAGAAGCAGAATCTGACGAGAGCTTCCAAATTGGGAGGGGCTCTGTGTTTGCCTAGTATACTGCGCCTATATAGCATGACTGTATATATTCCCTCTGTCTGTGTCTCTTTCGTCCTCCTTCCCTTCCCCTTTCCTCTTCTTTCTCTTCCTCCTCCTTCCTTTTTCCTCCCTCCTTTCCTTGCCTACTGTTAAATCTAAGCTGCAATGATCTCTTATCACATACCCATACATTGAGCCTATCTTTCATACTGAACCAATTAATAGAGCAGCAATTAATAAGTCAGTAGGGAAAAGTCAATGGGGTGCATTAAGGCAGGCTGTCTGCAGATGTCAGGCACACAGTGATGGAGCCGAGGAGGCCTATAGAGAGTAGGGAATGAGACACTTCATCACATATTCCTAGAGGCAGAAACTGAGAGAAAACAAGCAGTTCCAAGGCAGCTCATCCATCTTTCTTCGATTGTGGTTATTTGGAATGTTCTAGCCAAGGGTTGGCATCCCACTGAGATTGCAAAACAAGCACCTGAAGCTATGAGTTTCCACAGATTTATAGCCCATGGGTGAAGGATGGAAACAGTACATCGTGCTATGTTTTCGATGGAGCTTGCATTCATATCTTTGTAAACTATTTTAAATGTATTTCTAAGTCTATATTATTGCTTTTAAACCCCATCCCTTCCTCCTTTTCTCCTTCTTTCCCCCTTCCTTGTCTCCTTCCTTTTCATTCATTCATTCATTCACTCGTCAGGCAGACATTTGTTGAGTGTATAATACAGGCTAAGCTTAGTCTAGCTACTAAGAATACACTTGTGAGTAAAAGTATGCACTGACTCTCAAAAACCTTATGTTGTAATAAAAGGGACATAGAAAGAAGAAAATAAATGAATGCATAATATAGTAGATGAGAAAATGAAAAAAGATGACAGTGGAGTTAAAATCTACATACTAATACTCAAGAAAAAGTTCATGGGCCCACATTTTGACACAACACTCATAGACTCAAGCTAAAGGCAGAGTGACAATATATTGTTGGTATGAAACTGGAGTGTGAACAGAATGAAAAGAATGCTCATAAGTCTTCCTTTCCTACACATAGCAATCAGAGTGGCACTTTTATTTCCTCCAGATGGAGTGTGACCAAGTTACATTATGAGGAAGAGCTAGGGTTAAGGGGATAGTAGGAAATGATTCAGGTTGACATAGTAACTTTGTAGCTGGGAGCATGGGGAAGCGGAAGCAGGCCAATGTGCCTACTGCCAAGCCCTATATCTCGAGTTCAATACTCAGATCCATGTGGTAGAATGAAAGAACCAAACCTGCAAGTTGTCTATCGAACTGCACATATGTGATCTAGCACATGCATGGATGCACATAAACAAATACAATTTTCATTTATTAAAAAAATGAATAACTTGTCAAAAAAAGAACACAGTTTCGCCCAAGAGTCCTATACAGGGGGAGAGAGTACCATCTTCTGGTTTTCTCTCCCTCTCCACGATCGTCAAATGGTACAAATGGTTTTGCAGTGTTGTCTGGGGTAGGAGAGTCAGCACTGCAGAGTGCAGGTACTTCTCTGGCTAAGCGCCCTCCCCCTGCCTTTTGAGCTTCTTGTGTCAACATGATAGTTTGGTGCCATGTACCATGACTTGGTCTCTGTGGCTTTCCTGCAGATTATGCTGCTCACAGACCCGGAGATTGAGAGCAGCTTACTGATCAGCTCAGACGAAGGGGCAACCTATCAAAAGTACCGGCTGAACTTTTACATCCAGAGTTTGCTCTTCCATCCGAAGCAAGAAGACTGGATCCTGGCATACAGTCAAGACCAAAAGGTGAGCACACTTACCCTGCTCCACATGGTGGTACACCGCTGCCAGGAAAAAGGCCACTGATTACTCACCTGTGAGTTTTATCTCAATGATTGTTTTTTCCCTGTGTAGCTTCCTGAGTGCCAATGAGAACATCTCAGGTTGCTTGCTGTAACTATGTAAAAATATGAGAAAACATGCAAAAGAAAGTTGAGATACCAAGAGAGAAAGTGTAGAGAGATAGTATGTGGCTTGGATGCGGCGCTGCTCAGCCTTGCATCAAATACTGAACTAATGCACCTACGATGTAATGATATTTGTCTTAATTCGTAGCACTGAGGGTTCCAGTTCATCCTGAGTGACCTTTGCTTTGGGCTTCTAGAGAGCTAGTACAGGATAGTGAGTCATAGGCAAACTCTGCCCTGTCAGCCTGGGCACAAATATAAGAGTCAGGCTCGTCCAGAATACCACAGACTCTTCAGGAGCGAGGTAGCCTAAGGACATCTTAAAGTCCCACAGCACCCGGGGAGAAAGCTGCTAGTTCATGGAATGTAGTTAGCCTTCAGCATCTGAATTATAATAGATGCTGAGGGACTTAGGGGACACCGTCTGTCATGGAATCTGAGGCAGATTCATGAGTGTTCATAGATGATCATTTTGCTTGGTTCAAGACCTATTCATTTGCCTAGACCCTCAAAGAGAAGCTATTTTACTAAGGTTTAAAAGTGGTAAAGGGTAACTTTTAAAAAGTGAGAAGACTGTTCAGTATCATCTTAAGACTTCTGTATTACATATTTTCTTCCCTTGGGGCAGAATGGCAGAAGTAGGCTGCCTCTCTAAAGCATTAAAGCTGTACCACACACATGCGCTCATTTCTGCGCATATGCCCATAGCTGTAACACTGGAGCTCATTCATTTTCTACCATTCATAGTGTGTATGCGCTTTATAAAGAAATTGTCTTTGCCTTTAAGGAACTTACACTGTAATGTAGCGTGTAAGGTTAGGTATGGCAAGTGAAATTAAACTAGGAAAAAAAAGATAAAAAACATAGGCAAACATGAGAGAAACTCGAACCAGTAAAGTTCAAGGGAAAACAGGTGAGACAGTGGAATGCCCTTTATGCAGTCATTCAACAAGGTCGTTCTCAGAATCTTCCTAAGAGAAATGCGGTTGAGACATTACATGTGTGTAAAGAAATGTTGGGCTTTCGTGAGCTGGAGGAGATACTAAATGTGCCAGTTAGATTGTCAACTCGACACAAGGTAGAGTCACCTAGGAAAAAAGACGCTCGGTTGAGGTATGGCCCAGATTACACTGGCCTGTGTCTGTGAGAGATTTTCATGATTGTGGATTGAAGTGGAGGAGTCCGTCCCACTGTGGACACTGTCATCCTTGGGTAGAGTGGGCCTGATCCCTATAAGAAAGCTAGCTGAGCATGAGCCAGTGAGTGAGCCAAAAGGTAAGCTAGCAGGCAATGTTCCTCTCTGCTTCCTGCTTTGACTTCCTTTAGTGATGGATTGTGACCTGGAAGTGGAAACCTAATAAATACATTCTTCCTCAGGTTTTTTTTTTTTTTTTTTTTTCCAGAAAGAAAACTAGAGCACCAAGACTTTCTCTGTCTAGGTTGGTCTCAATGTGTGCAGTTCTCCCTGAAGACACAGGAAGGCTGTAGGCAAATTCCCAAGGTCTCTAGTGACACCGGCATTTTAAAGCAAGCAAATTAACATCACAGGGTTGGAGTTCTATTCATGCTGCTCTCACTGCCAAGTCAAATGCACATTAAGCCTAAAAATAGTAAAGGTTTACCATTAGGAGTGCTTTTTTTTCCCCTAGAGCAGCCTGGCTACCCTTTAGCAGAATGTACAGTTTTGGTCTTTGAGCCGAGCTGCAGTGTGTTTGAGGCAATTAACAGGTAAAGACTGAGGTGCCCAGAGCAAGGGGTGTTGATCATTTAATCCACGGTTACTGTATTTAATTCAGCAGTGTGTTAATGTCCCCTGCGATGCCAGAGGCACAGCAAAGGGCGATATCACCTAGCTAAGTAAACTAAATACCTTCACAGTCGTTCTGGAGGAGACAACCCTTGACGTCCCAGCACTTCCTGCTTCCTATGTTCATTATGGCAAATAGCCCTGGAGGAGTGAGGACACCTGGCCTGTGGTTCCAACTCAGCCACTTAGAGTGAACAGTATTTGGTGGTGTTTTTAAATGAAATTTTTGCCTTACGTAGGTTTTGTATAGCTGTTTTTTGAAGATTCACTTTCCATGTGATTGAAAACAATATTAGACTTCTCATCTTTCTAGGTTGAAATATTGGCTTGAAGAAAATGATATCCAGGAGCTGTAAATTTATACAGACTCAGGAGATTAGTAGCTATGAGTTCAAGGACAAATCTAACAAGTCTAAAAAGACAGGGCACTCACTGATAATATATATATTATATTATCATATATATATATATGATAATATATGAATTTGATAATTCATATATTATATGAACTTAATAACCGAAGTTCAGATGATAACGGTTTACTGACCTTTTGGCCTATAACCTCTGGAGGTTATAAGAAATTACTCCAGTAGAACAAAATTATGACAGATTTCTGCTGGTCAGGAGCTAACATAATTTCCCCTTAAACAAAGAAAGAAGAATCTCATAAGTAATTATATAAGGTTGGACTACTCATGTTCACAGGGTAGAATTTTTTGTCAAAAGCAGAGTAAAACTTCCCTGAGAGCTTACAGGCAGTTCTTCACAGACAGGACTGTAAGCATCTTAGCATCAAAGAGAGATGGAAGGATGGGTGCAGCCAAAATGGCAAACTAGATCAGGCAAGGCTCTGGGTGGAACACAAGAGTATTCCATAAACAGTCCTAATACTGAGTTTTGATCCCAGGTTTTTGCTTTGTAAATAATTTTCAACATTGTTGACAGAGTGTTTTTTTGTTTGTTTGTTTGTTTGTTTGTTTTATATCTGTATAAGAGTAAAATACTCACTGGTACTTATAATCAGAGTGCTTTAATAAATGCAAAAATTTATGATTGAAAAGTTAAGAAGAAACTGTAAATGTTCTTCAATAAAATCTCTTTTCAAAGTGAAAAAAAAAAAGCAGTGGGTTCGGTAAACTTTACTGCTAGGTGCACAGACTTATGAAACCTGATCTTAGTTTTTGTGGATTGGCCTCTAATGGGCAATCGTGGGTTTTGTTTCCTTAGTTTAAAGACTTTGAAAAGTTGTGTCAGGGCTGATATATTCTGAGCCATGATTTCTGGGGTCAAGCAGTATAAATGTATGGATGAGTTGGGGGTTATGTGAGGGTTTGAACCAAAGGTTCATTTGATGAGCACAGACTTGATGAACAATGTGCTTTCAGAGTTTGAAGAATCCTAATCATCATTTGTTCTGTATGATGCGAGGAATTCAAAATTTGATAATTCAACAGATGTTATCATAGGCAAAATTGAGTGACTGTCCTGTGTGGATGTTGTATAAACAACAGAACAAGAAATCTTTGTTAAAGTATATTGGCACTCTAACTTTTGATGGTGATATTTTGAAGTGAGCACATGAACAGAATCGGTCTTTTTATCTCTGTCTCTGGTTTCTCGAGAGAATCAAGGATCAATCATCTATGTGGTGGAACTGGACAACATGCTCATTTGTGTAGAGAACTGAAAGGACCTTATTGTCTCAAGACTTACATCAAGGTGTGAGGAGCAGTGCATTATCTGGAGGGGTAGTGGTCTGGTGCCATCAGAGAAGCTAGGGTACTCTCAGGAGTTAAGGCGAGAGGGCTTCTGAACCAGCAGGTGGGGTCAATGATGCTGGCCTGAGAGCTCTGGCAGTCATGCACAGACCACGGAAGTTTTAGAACTGGTAAGACTCAGCTCTGGACACCAAGGAGAGCTTGGTGTTGGCACTGGTTGGCCAGCATCTGCGATTTTTAGGAAAGAGGAACATTTGTTCTTGTGTATAAGTATTGTTCATCAGTTTTTCTCCGTGACAGCTGCTAGTGCTGCTGTTGCCAAGCTCTCAGCTAAGATCTTAGCCCCAGAGCGAGCTTTCCATCTGCTGGATACAGTTTCATGTCAAATTCAGGCAGACATAAAGGAACTGATTCTTATAAAACACTGTGATGAGGTGCCTACCCATCCCATCTACAGAGCGGCATCCTCGCCTCCCCTCTTCCTTCACTTCCTGTCTTTTTGGTACTTCGGGGCATATTTCTTCAAAACATACAGGACCTTTGTTTTTCTCTGACATTGATATTTTTCCCCTCTGCTTCAAGAATGGGACTTTTAAGGCCCCGAGAAGATAATCTGGATCCTTAGTCTGGAAAGAGCCCATACTGTCTGAGATGCCTCTTTCTGCTTCATACTGCGTGACAAACACCTTGTGGTGGCCTTTGATATGAGCATTAGCACGCTTCTGTTGGCCACATTTTTCCTTCTGGATCACAGTAAAGTTTTACTGGCCACCAGTTCAGTGGAATTTTTAAACAAATAAATAACTGATAGTTAATCTTGGAGAAAATTTTATGCCCAAATGTCTTCCTCAGACTTAAGAGGATTATAGTGTTTTTGTGGTTTAGTATTTTTTTTCCTTAGAGAGTAAAATCTACTAAAGATATTTCAGCTCAAAAGAGACAGCAAATTCATATACCAGAGCCCTCAAATGATGCTATTATATTCATCTACACTTGGGGGTGGGGCAAATTTCTAACAGAAGATTTGAAGCTGAAAGTGAGGTCTCCAGAAGCCCCCGAAAGTAGGCTTACTATCTGGTTTCTAACATACCAATTAAAGATAAAAGTAACTGTGGAAAACAGAGTAGAGAGAAAGACATTTTCAATGGAACCAAACTGGTAAGAGAACCAAATAAATGGGTCCAGTGACCCCAAATCCATATTTTAAGTACTGATAGTGACTTTATGTTTACATAGAAAAATTAGGACCACAGGTAAGAGATAATAGAGTTAAACATAGTCAGTGTGGGCTGGTTGGTCACTGTCTCAGTTTGATTCAGCAAGGTGGTCACAAAGGCCCTTAGTGCTGTTGTCACGGGGGTCAGTGTGGCTCTCAGGATGTCACTTCTGGTCTGCGCTGTAGTCTCATCATTGAGAGGAAGCTGTCTGTTCTTTCAGGTTTTGCTGTTCCTGGAATCCTAAGTGACTGCAGGTTTGGAATGCTAATTAGACAAATGCTGCTTGAGTGATTACCATGCCTGAGTGCAGAAGGGAACAGGTGATCCAAAGTAGAGGAGAGATACAGAATGAAGGCAAAGATGCCTCAGCAATTTTGCTTTGTTTGGTCGATGGGACTAAGTGAAAAATCAATGTTGTTTTATGATTGTTGTCCTACATCCTAATTTTTTACTTATTTACTTATTTATGTTTTACTTATTTACTTATTTATGTTTGTGTATGTATGAATGTGTGCATGGGAGTGTGTGTGTGTGTGTGTGTGTGTGTGTGTGTGTGCGTGCGCGTGCGCCAGCATGCACATACAGACCATGGCAGGTATGTGGAAGTCAGAGGACAGATGTGGGGGGGGGAGGGTTGGTTCTCTCCTTTCACCATCTGAGTTCCCAATTGAATTTGATGATGAGGTTTGTGGCAAGCACTTATCTTTACCCGATAAGCCAGCCCTTCATTTTATTTCACTTATTTTGAGTTAATGCTTTTTAATAGCACAAGCTTCCAAGTATGTGTCAGATCTTCCCAGACCACTGCTCCTAGTGTAATGAGCTCTAGAAACACTGCGATGGCTACATCCACAGATAATGTTTTCTCGCTATCTGCATCCCTCAGTCCAGACTGGTTAGCACATAAAGACTATCACAGTTCCTGTAGGGACTTGACAAGCTCTTTATTGTTTATTTCTGCAGCTTACGCAGGAGGCACATTTTGTTGTTCGTTTCTTTGTATCTGAAAACAGAGCAGACAGGAGAAAGGACCTGCTTTGCCTTACTTCATTCCTGGATTTCACTGACTTTCTTTCCTTAATACATGAAACCACCCAAGGGAGCCTTGGCAGCAGGCTCAGGCTGCCAGATTACATCTTTATTTTAATTTGGCAATAAACTAGTGTACAAACTGTGCTATAAAACATTGCCTCCAACAGCATCTCTCAGTCTGTCTTAAACACCTCACTAAACATGATGTGTTGGGAAACATTCGAAATGAGAGAAAACAAAGAGCAGATGTGACTGCAATAGGAAAAAACGAGAGAAAGAAACAGGAGCAAAATAGAGGAATGTGCACATACCTCGGCAATGTGGAGCACGCCAGGTATGGGGCTCTTTTCTCAGTGAGGGCTTGTGTTGGAGGAGCAGTTTAGTAAACGGACAATACCCCATCGTAATGTCTTAGTGACACCATGAATGCTGCCAGGACTTGAGGAGCTGTTGGTGGGAGGCTCCTGCCCTTTTATCTGCCTGGCTCCTTCCTCAGGCAGGCAGAAAAGGGTTCCTTGCCACTGACCTTTACTCAAAGCAGCTTTCTGGCTCTGCCTTCTTTGTACCTGTCCAGAGACAACAAGGCCATGGGATCCCACCCCGCTCAGATGGGCAAGCAGCACAACTGGAGAACACACAGGCGCTGGGCAGTGTGCACGTGGAGAGCAGGTGGTCATTTGCAGAAGTCCAGGCCGCATTAGCTTCTGCCACTTTCGTTCCTCATGGGATGACAGGGCCAGTGTCCAGACCTCTTAGCTCATTTGGGAGAAGGAATCAGGCTTTATTTGTCAAATCAAACATTTTTTTTTAAAGTACAAGTGCTTACAACCAACAGAGAAATTTTAAAAATGTATGTTATAATGCATAAAGAAACCCCATGAACTGACCCAAATTGGTTCCCAAGCCACTTTTTATTTCTTCTTTTTTTTTCTTTTATTTTCCTCATTTGCTCTTATTTCTGGAAAACTTATTTTAGAAGATGTTAATTTATTTGTTTTATGATAGTAAAGGTAGGTCACTTGGAATGAGGAGGGGACCATTGGGAGGTCATTGAGACAAGATGGACTAACAAAGGAGTGAGTAACATTAACAATACAACTTTCATATATGTCTACACATATATGAAAATGTCAGAATTAAACCAATTTCTTGTACAACTAATGCATGCTTATATGAACAAAAACAATTGTATCCAAGTGACTGGTCAGTTCTGTGCGGGAAAGACCAAGGACAGTATTTTTGATACATAGTTTATTCTATTCTAGACCATTCATAGGTTCATACTGTGCCACTTACATTGTTTTGAATTTTAAGTTTGTGTATAAAATAATGGATTTTTTCACTCCATCTTCAGAAAAATGTGTAATGACATACCTTGTGTGCAGTCACTCACCTGTCCCATTGCCTTGTCCTGTATCCCCTCCTCCACTCAGCCTGGCTCTCTTTCTTCCTTCTCCCTCTAAGTTCTGTAAGTACAAGGAACTTCCTCTGTTCTGTACAGTGCTGTCAGATCTCTTAGCCATCTTCCCCTGGTACAAGCGGCCAATGTTGCTAAAAGATATTTTACATCTCCGGGCATCTCTCCATAGAACCAAGAACGAGCTTTTATTATTTGCAACACTCTATTTCCCACTTGCCTTGAAATCTTACCTGGTTGAGTGAGAGAACTTGGAACACTCAGTGCTAAATGGAATCTCTCTATCAGATCCCTCCCCTGAGAGCTCAGGGAACTGTGACGAAGAGAAGGTGAAAAGAGTGTAAGAGCCAGAGGAAAAGGAGGACTCCAAGAAAACAAACCCTGCTAACTCAACATGATTAAAGTTCTCATGAATGCACAGAGACTGAGGCAGCACTATCGCAGTCTGTAGCGTTTCCTCTCTGCATAAGTGATGGCTTCCAGTTTAGTGTTTTTAAGGGATTCCTGAGAGTTGAAACGAGTAGGTCTCTGATTCTGGTGTCTTCTCTGGGGCTCTTTTCCTTCTGTTGGTTTGTCTTGTCCAACATCCTACTGATAGTTTTTGTTCTATTCTTTTTTATGTTGTTATATTAGTTTTAAAAATATGAATGAATGGATGGATGAATGAATGAATGAATGAATGAATGAATGAATGAAAATCTACCCACTAAGGTAAAAGTTAACAGCTGAACTATCACCTCTACCTGCTGGAAGAGGGGAAATCAGTTTTCTCCAATAGAGTGATGTTGGGTATATCAACAACTCCTGAACAGACTTCATGTTCAAGAGTAATTGACCAACGTACAATGAACTCTATATTTGTGGGTTTTTTAATGGGGTGTGTGTGTGTGTGTGTGTGTGTGTGTGTGTGTGCTTTGATTTGCTTACAGTTTAGTGGTGTTTTTGTTTTGTTTTAAAGAATGGTTTTGTTTTCTTGTTTTCTGGGGGAGGTTGTTATTATATTGGACTTTGTTTTTGGAGGAAGAACTTGAAGTTGAATGGGTAGGGAGTGGATAGAATATTGTAGGACTGGGGGAAGGAGAAGAATATGATCAAAATATATTGAAATTTAAATTTTATTCTCTCTCACACACGCGCATTTACACACACAAACATGTGCATGCATATACTTTGAAACCTAGGTTTTACTATGAAGGATGCCCTGAAGCATTTGTTTATCTGAGTCTGGGTTATTTCACTCAACATCACAATTTTTATTTGTATACTCTATTTTAACTTTTCTGCAAATTCCTTGGTATCTGCATCACTTGTTCTGAAGCAGCAAAAGTCCACAAAATAGTGTGTAGGAAATCTTTTTCATTCCCATTCTCTTGTAGATGCTGAAAGATCACAAATTCCTGATAAAATAGGAAACTCTAATTCTACACATTGGCTGCACTTTTAACACTTGGCACACATGTGTCAGGTACATTGCAAAGCTGAAATTTGTTTTGTAAGGAAGGAATCAGGCTGCTGATAACATACCTGAAGTACTAAACATTAACAGTTGACATTCTATGCATACAAAAAAATCTATTGATATAGAAGGGAAATGTATTTGCAACATGTTTGATAGGCAATGACAGGATTTTAGTTACTCTCAAAAAGGGGCATTTTAAGAATTACTTTTAGTTCCCTCTTTCTCTAGGCTTTATTAATAAGTTGTCTCTTTTTTCTATTTTCATGTATTGGTCTATGTATTTGCATTTTGGTGTGCACGTTTGTGTACATGTTTCACCTCTCTCTCTCCCTCTCTCTTTTTCTCCCTCTATGTGTGTGTGTGTGTGTGTGTGTGTCATCTGTGGATACCTATGTGTGTTGCTCACTGTTCCAGAGCTTGCCAATTGGAGCTATTCTAGCTATCCAGCTTGCTCTGGAGACCCTCCCTCTATGCTTTCCAAGTACCAAGATTACAAGTACCTGGAAGGTATTACTGATTTTTACATAGGTGCTGGTATAGAATGTTGAGTCCTCACCTTGTGCCATAGCCACTCTATGCACGGATCCAACTCCTCAGCCCCACACAGTTTTACAAAATCCAGACTTCTCCTAATGCTTATCATGGCTCATTCAAGTACTGTGCCTTCTCTGGGAAATACTGACTACTTTATATGAGAGTAGATGAGCTTTGAGAATTTTCACATCCTTAATCATAAACATTGATGAGCAATAGAGGAAATGGGTGAGATGCCAGCTCTCCTCTATATCAGGCCTACTATTGGCTAGGTAAATGAGTGTCAATAGGGCCACTCAACTTTGTAATTTCCTCAGTCAGAAAGTGGAAGAAATGATGGCAGAACCTTCCTCGTGGGACTGGTTGAAGATGCAAAAATAATGTAAAAAAAGGCAACATTGAATCAGGCACATAGCAAGCAGTGCATGACTGACAGGCAGCGTATTATCCAATCACCTAGGAGAAGGCAGACCCAGGAGCTGTAAGTTGAATTAGCCTCATGCACAACCTGCCTTAGACCAACTTCTTCCTAGGATGTGAGCTACAGACAGTTTTCCTTAGTGAACGTCTTTTTAGTCAATCAGTGAAAGCAGTCATACAACTAGAATGAAAAGAACCCAGATGAACCACTGCATGGTGCTTGGGAAATATTATTGATTATAATAACGTTAAACTATTGAATATTAAAGTAGTGATATTCACAGTAATTTTATTTTCTTTTGAATAGAATGGGCAGCTGCTCAATGTCAAAGGATAAGAGGAAGATAAAAGACCAGAGAATCTCAGAACTCAATAACAAGTTTTCAAATAGTTTCTGTACAAGCATACTTGTGAAACACATACCTACCTAATGCTATTGCCTTTACTGGAGGCTCTGCTTTAAGTAAAATGGCCCTTGGTTATTTCTATGAAGTTGTGTATAATACCATGCTGATTTGGCAGGATTTCCATGGGCTTGAAATTTCCCAATGTCAGAGCTGATTTCTAATCTCATGAATATGTAAATAATTTAAGTATCCAAGTTAAAAACTGGTGATTAGAGTGAAAACCCAGGAGCTCAGTAAATGTCAACCCCGATCCTTGTTTATAAAACAAATTCTCAAGCTAAAATGCCATCTTATGCAAACAAGGGTGGCCTGTGTTTAATGAGGATACCTTGTTTAACAGGTTGTATCATCATTTGCAAATGCTACTCAGAACAATTTTATCTGTACCTAAGGATTCGAAAGAAATTGACCACAGGAAGAAAGATAAATGGAAATTTCAAAGCAAGTAGTTGGAATTAATATTTGAGTAAGCACAATCATCCTGTTTCATGACTACATGGGCTTAAAAATAGAGGAAATATGTTTGCAACTTTTTAGTCTGTCCTTTTTTGTCCTATGCAAACCCTTTCTTGTCTTTAAGAATCTTTGAGGCACAAATTCTAACTCCCCTGCTGTATGTATGTATGTGTGTGTGTGTGTGTGTGTGTGTGTGTGTGTGTTTGTGTGTGAATTACCTTCAGATCTTAGCGCATAACAAATGTCTCCAAATCAGAATAAGCATTGTCCACACCTTGACCTTTCCTTAGCCACCAGATCCAGTTGCCCATGTCTAATCCCCAGTCCTCAGAGTGTCAGTCCCAACCATAGGGGCTTTGACAGACCTCAGTGACTGCTGAGGAATGACCAGTGACAGAGCTGACAAATCCTGCCACAGGAGAGATTGATGGAGCCGACAGCATGTGTCATCATTCCCTCTCACTCTCCAGCAGAAAATCCTGCCAGCTCATCCTCCATGCTCCTTTAACTTTGCTGATATTTGCGTCTAGTCACCACGAGCCCCCACAGGTTGTTATCCGATTTGCCTACTTGTCACACTCCATCTGTAGTCCAGTTACCACCTCATTTTAATTTGTACACCCAGTAACACTGGGTCTCTTGATGCTGACCACAGAACAGAAACATGCTTCCTAACTTTGCTGCTCTTCTTAATTCCCCAGCATAACCCATTCTCCTGAAGCATGCACCGCTCCCAGCAGCCTCAGTGCTTAGCAATTTCAAATGCCTTTATAGATTTTATAAGTTACCAATTTTCCCTCCTAAGTAGACTACCCCAGCACTCTGAACAAATGTATAATACATTGGTTGTGGTGACTCAGGGAATATAGTCTATTCTTGAGAAACATCTGCTCAGTTTAGATGGTGAAGGAGTTTGGGGCAGAAGTTGTGGTTCTGTCCCTGGAGACGTGCAGTATCGCTCAGGTAAGGTTAAGCTTCCCCAGATCTCAATGATGTTTTGTCAATGGAATGGTATAATGGAATTTGAGTTGCTCCTAGGCTGAGTCCAGGCCCTTCTGGCACCATGGAAAGCCAGAGAATCATCACTTAGCTCTGCAGCTTGTTCTATGGATGGACTCCTTTCCCTCCTGTTAACTATGATGAAAGCTGGAACTTGATATTTGCAACACCTTCAGTCTGGCGTTAGAAATTTATTTTGAGTCCTTGAGGTACCGTCTCTTTCTTGCTGAAGAATAAAGGAAGAACAGCCAAAACTGGAGAGCCAAGAAGTAGATGGGTGCTTTGTATCAAGGCCACCCCAGGCAGTATTAGTATGAGGCAAATAAATAGAATTGGCAGGGTTTTCTGTCAGCCTGCTCAAGAAGTGAAATCTGCAGGCCCCCTGCCTCCAAAACATCAAGGGCCCAGTAAGAAAGAGAAGTAATCATGAGTCCCTGAAAGGAGTCCGCTGCAGGGAGCATGCCCCCAACCAAGGCCCCTTGAAGAGCTGTATAGGAGAAGCCCAGGAAACTGCACCCTGACTGTGGAAGCTGCTCTAGGAGGCTTTGTGATGAACAGCATCTGATCCCATCAGCCGAAGGCTGAAAACATGTTATCGTGACTCTTAGCTTCAGTGCAGTTGTCTTTCCACCACTTTCTATGGAGCTGGCCTTCTTCCACCACATTCCTGGTGACAAAAGACAATCCCACACATGCACTTGACTATTCATCTTAAAGGGAAGATAACCTCATCCAATTTAGCAGTAGTGAAAGACATTCAGGACAGTGAAAACTGTAAACATTTGTGTCAATGTAAGAAAGCTGAATTTCGCTTCTACCAGCGGAGAGGAACCATTTGATTTTGATTGAACCAACATGGGAAATGACAGTAGGAAGTGGCTGCCTTATCCCCTTCTTCACTGGTCACATTTTCATGTTATTAAGACTCTTTTGTAAAGTCAATTCAATTCATTCTTTCTCATAGTCAAGCTCTGGGATGCTCCTGTGGCATTCTGCTCTGTCACACTTGTCCATCATCCAACTTACAGATCCTGGGGCTTACAAGGGAGGACACCATAGGTACCTGACAGATGGCTCCAGATCACAAGAAAACTAGCCCTTGGTACTGTTTCCTTCCTTTACAGTCAAATGCATTTTTTATCATCACCTTTCCCACATCAGACAAAAGCAGATGTGAAAACAAGCCAGTGTGAGAATTCTTCCCCTGAACCTTCAGGGGAGGAGTGTGACAGGAAAGAAAAGTGTTGACAGGCCCAGACCAGCTCTCAATAAGCTTGGAGTACAGAGGAATGATGGGCTTGTGATCATTAAGTTATGTTTGCTAAAGCAGATAAGTAATCTCAGAAATTGTACAGTGATTTTAGACAGAAAAGATTTTCTGCCTCATATTCTTAACCAGACTTTTTCCCTACTACTGCCTATGAGACATTTCTGCTACATCTACTCTTTCAGCATACATTGTTAGAAGAATCACACCAAAGACTATGTAAGCTTTATTTCTGAGTCCATGACGATGGAGGGTTAGTAGATGAACATTGCCCTCCTAAGAGTAACTCAAATGCTCTTCCTTTCTCTTCCACATTCCTCCTCCCTCTTTTTTTCTGGAGGCTTGGCATTATTGAAGAAAGCAGCTGCTGTTTTCTCTCATGTGACAGATAGTAATGACACTTCTCAGCTCTGTGTTCTGACAGTCAAAGAAACCTTGAAGCTGGAGACAGGCAGGGAGGGAAATAAATCTTATTTAGGTGCTGCCAACACTATGAATTTTATTAAAGGGCATTGAATTCTTCTTCAGGAAAAGCTGTGGCACTGGCAGCTGAACCTGAGACAGTGTAGACGATGCTTTGATGCTGTTCTGTTCCTGTCTTTGCTCAGAACTTTGCTGTCAAACTCTGCAGGTTTAATTAACATATTAACATGAATGGCCAAGAGTTGTTGTTTTCTTCCTTTCTTGCTGTAACACCAGGCTGGACAACTAAGTTAGGGAGAAAATGTTTGAAGTAGTAATTGCAGCATGTAAGGCAGCTTTCTCTAGGATATACGTGCAAGGACTCACATGTAAAGCCTTAGGACCTTCAAACGTATCTGATAGATACTGGCCTTGAGCTGTATATCCATGAAAACAAAATATTTTCCTCTATATAGATTATTATTGTCTATACATTGAAACCTGAGCTTTTTATATTCTTCATATTCACAATAAGGGAACTTCACTGTAAAATATCAATACATTTCACCCTGATCTTCTACCACGTTCTAGGTACCTGTGGATACAGAAGTGTGGGATTGGTTGCCTGTGAAAACTTTTCTGTCTCTTTAAAAAGTTGGAGAATACTCTTAGACATTCCAAGTTAGTATTTTATGTGGGCAAATATTCCACTTTCCAATGTCATATGATAGTTTTGGAGGCAACTAAGACAGCTACGTGCAGGCATTTGAACAGTAGTTGGAAGGTATGTGCTGTTGGGCAACGGGTCTTTGGAGAATGAGGCCAGAGCGGACCTATGTGTGCATAGAAGGAGCCTTTGGATGTAAGCATAAGAGAAAAATCAGCACCCACGGACAGAAGTCCTTAAGTAGCCTTTGGCAGAATAGTAGTGCCGGTAAACGCATAGCAGAGCGATGTGGCCAGGTGTGTGGGGAAAGTGAACAGGCTTATCCAGTAAGACCAGAAGGTGAAGGGTGGCTTCCCAGAATGGAACTATGAAGGATGCTACCGAGTTTCATAAGACAGACTTGGTTTATTGGACTGCTGTGCTTGCCTGCTGCGTAAGGTTCCTCTAAATGTTCAGAAACAACAAAGCAGCAATTTGAAGACATATACCACTAACAGAAGGCTAAACTGACAGATCCATAAGCTCTGAATCTGAACTAGTAGGTAAATTTTAAAGGACAGAGACAAAAATAGAACTATGCTTACAGAAAGGAGACTAGTATAGCTGTCTTCTGAGAGGCCTCACCCAGCAATGGATGAAAACAGATGCTGAGACTCACATCCAAACTTTGGTCAGAGCACAGGCAGACTTGTGGAAGATGAGGTGGATAGAAGGACCTGGAGATGACAGAAGCCCCACAAGAAGACCAACAGAGCCAACTAACCTGGACCTAGAGGGGTTTGCGGAGACTTAAGCACCAACGAAGGACCATGCATGGATTGGACCTAGGCTCTCTACACTTATGTAGAGATAGGCAGTTGCTTTTCATGGGGGTTCCTTAGTAAGGGGAGTGGGGGCTCTCTCTGAAAAGGACACTTGTATGCTTCTTGACCACTTCCCCCTGGTGGGAGGCTGCTTTGCCAGACCACTGTGGAAGAGCATGTGCTCAGTCCTGATGAGGCTTGATGTGTTGGTGGGAGGGGGATCCCTTTTTGTGAGGGATAGGGGGAAGAGGGAGGAAGGGTGGGACTGGGAGAAGAGGGAATGATTGGGATGTAAAGTGAGTTAATTAAACAAACAAACAAAGCATAGACAACAGCAGCACCCAATTCTTTAACAGAGGTGAATTCTCTGTGGACACACTGGTGGCAGCACCACCTATTCCATATGAAACTTCAGAGCTTCTATGTCATTCTTGGAGAATCTGTGTGAGTCCAGCTTTCA
The DNA here is from genome assembly GCF_030254825.1 of Meriones unguiculatus. Lineage (NCBI taxonomy): Eukaryota > Metazoa > Chordata > Mammalia > Rodentia > Muridae > Meriones > Meriones unguiculatus. The sequence goes on along the minus strand of NC_083349.1, from coordinate 64,614,618 downwards.
CACAAAGAACTATCACTTTAAGCCACCTTGGTTCTACTACATTTACATCCTGAAATACAGACATTATTTCATATTTACACATAGACCACAATACCATGAATTCTCTACACTTTAAGCTCATCAAAAGATGGGAGCTTGGGTTGGAGAGGTGGCTCAATGGTTAAGAGCACTGTATGCTCTTTCAAAGGACCTGGGTTCAATTTCCAGCACCTGCATGGCAGCTCACAACAGCCTGTAATGTCCATTCCAAATGATCTGACACCTTCACACTAAAGCACATAAAATAAGTTAAATAAATCATTTTTTTTAAAAGAAGAGATAGCTTGGCAGTGGTGACAAATGGCTGTAATGCCAGCACTCACGAGGCAGAGGCATGTGTATCTCTGAGGTCAAGGACAGACCTTTGTTTACAGTGTTTACAGTCTGGTTTCAGGAGAGCCAGGGCTATACAGAGAAATACTGCCTCCAAAATTCAGAAAAAAAAGTAGGAGAGAAACAGAGTGAGGGAGGGAGAGAGACAGAGAAAGGGAGAGTGAGAGGGAAAGAGGCAGGGGACTCAGAGAAGAGGGATTGTTATTGTTCTATTCTTTATCAAAATAAAAGATGTTCAGAACATGCATAGGAAGAACAACCAAGCCAAACATGCACAGGATTTTTGGGTTCTGGGTATAGAGAGGGTAAGTTATCCTGCCCTTTCTTAATTCTATAAAGGAAGCTGTCTTTCCATCTTGCTTTGCTACTCTGAAAATGTATTTAGCATGGGCCTAGGATAAAAGGTTCAATGGGTAAAGCATTTGCCATCCAAGCATGAAGATTTGAGTTCAGGTACATAGACCCCACTTTAAGCCAGGCACAATAGCACACATCTGTAAGTTTAGTTTTCTAGGGGATAGAGGAGGAGCTGAGAGGAGAATACCAAGATGCACCCAGTCCAGATACCTTGGCATGCAGAGAGGGAACAAGAGATCTCATCTCTCTCTACACAAGGTCATAGGAAAGGACTGATACCAAGATTTTCCTCTGATCTGATCTCCATGTGTGCGTCATGGCACACACATGCTGATAACTGTTCATACACACAAACATTTGCACAATCCTACACAGATTGTGTGTGTGTGTGTGTGTGTGTGTGTGTGTTTGTGTGTAAAGCAAGAAGTGCACCCAGGAACCATGTATCTACCCTGAATGGCAGAAAATATTGCTTACCACCATAATAAAATAATTGATTTAATAAGTTTTTTAAAAGAAAAGATTATTTGACTCATAAATTTCAGTCGGCAGTGAGTCAGCATATCATGGTAGGAAAATATGACTAAGGAAGACTGCTACTTTATGGCTCAACATCACAAAAGAGAAAGAAGAAATTTTGGTCTCATGGTGACATTTAGGATATGCCTCCAGTGACTAATATTCTTCCTGCAATGCTTCTCAGTACAAAGGTTCCACTGCCTCCTACCGCTGTCACCAAGAAACTCTGAGGTTATGAGGGACACTCCACATTCCAACTTTGTCAATGAATGATAAAGATAAAGTTATAAAACAAGAATTTGAAACAGAATGGCATACTCTTCTTTGTTGGAGATCAAATACTATACAGCAGAGACAGTGAGTGGCTTGCTTTCCCAGACAGCCAGCTCATCCTTTCTGGATTACAGGATGTGAACAGTGTCATAACAGGTTCTTTCAAAGGTCAGTAAATACTCAATTGAGGTAATTCATTTGTTGGGCATGCTTGGTGCTCAACAGCTTTGATGAGTCACCCGTTGAGTCATTTGATCTTTTTCTGTTGTGCAGTTCGTGTTGCTGGAGAGAGAAGAGGAGGCAGGTGATGCCTGTGCTCGGCACAGTGACTCACCATCTACTGAGGTTGAGAGATGGCAAATGCAGAGAAAAGATATTGATGGTCAGGTGTACTGTTCACCAGGCACAGGCAAGAAAGAGAAGTAGCAAATGATGTTTTCCAAAGAGTAGTTGACCACTTTGGACAGCAGGAAGCTAGAGGGGGAAAATAAAAGAGTCTTCAAACTTCCAGAAGAAGACACGTGGGTACACAGGGTCCCAGAATGACATGAAGATTATCAGAACAGGAATGAGAAGTAGAGATGAAGTGGAAGTCATAAGAGAGAAAGGAAAGAGACTTGTGTGATGGAGTGTGTGGAAAGTTAATGCTTATCTCATGAACAGTAATTCACAGAGCAATTGCCCATGGAGAACGTGGCAGAATGACATGGCTCCACTGGTGTAGCCATCTATAAAATGGCCACAACAACTGCACACATCACAAGGATAAAGTGACAAGGGGTAACTGAGATAGCAACTGAAAAATGCTTAGATTATACCGAGTTTGTTCTGTGTGGAATAGGGTTTTATGAGCTGAGTTTCCTTTATTTGCTCTTACAAAGACTAGCAGAACTTGCAGAAGTAGCCAACCAGTGTCTGATTTGATTTAAGGCCCACTCCATGAGAAGGAACACATACCCGCCACTACTTGGGTAACCAACAACCAGAGACTAGAAAGAAGAGACTTAGGGTAAAACCAAACACCACGGTCTGAAGAAAATCGGTAAAATGACTCCTAAAGATATTCTGCTATAACCGTAGATCAGTGTCTTGTTTAGTCACCATCAGAGAAGCTTCCTCTGGCAGCAAATGGAAACATGCAGAAACCCACAACCAGACATTACATACAGAGAGCATCTAAGAGGGAGGGCTCTGTTAAATCCCTCCCCTAGGAGCTCAGGGAAGCCTCAACCAGACATAACACACAGAGAGCATCTAAGTGGGAGGTCTCCATTAAATCCCGCCCCTAAGAGCTCAGAGAACCCTCACTGAAGAGGAAGAGAGTTTGAGTTAGAGGAGATGGAGGACACCAAGGGAACAAGGCCTTTTGAATCAACTAAACAAGATGTATTGCTATTCTTGAAGCAGCAAAAATAGGGCTTACATAGGTCTGAACCAGTTCCTCTGTGTATGTTATAGCTGTCAGTTTAACATTTTAATGGAACTCCTGAGTGTGAGAGTAAATGGGTCTACGATTATTGAACCTGCTCTTGGGATTCTTTTTCTCATGTAGGTTGATGATGTCTAACTCGGATATGATAATTTTTTGTTTTCTCTTTTGTTTTGTTGTTTTTAGCTGCTATCTCTTAGGAACCTGTTCTTTTCTAATAAGAGTCTGAAAGGTGTTGGATCCTGGAGGGAGGGGAAGGGGGAAGGAATTAAGAAGAGTAGAGAGAGGGGAAACTGTAATCAAGACATTATTGGAGAAAAGGACCTACTTTCAATAAAAGGAAAAAACAAAACAAACAAAAAAGAGAAAGACTAGCATTAGCATATTGCCTCTGGGGTTGAATACATTTTTCTTGACTTGTCATTCGGTTTCCCATGACATGCTCATTCAAAATTATAGAGATAAACCATGTTTAATCATGTTGGCCCGACCTATCTAACAACTTTGTGGTGCTTCTCATCCCTTGAAAGTAATGTGGTTTTTCCAATTTGAGTCCTATTATGTCTTCAGCCTTCATTTGTTTCTCCAGAAAGCACCCTCTGTATTCCTTCATCTTGGGTTGTTTCGAGCATCTCAGTTTCCATAGGATCAGGTATTATTGTGGGTTCTTCAGAAACTATGTATTGATTTTACCCTTGACACTACCTGTTGCTTAGGCTATCCAGAGGAACAGAAAACATTGCCACCAGGAGAGCAGTCTGTGACTCCCAGTTCACTTCACTAATCACTGAGCATGTGGTTTGCAGCACATCATATGATCCCCGAGTCCTGATCCCTCTAAGTTTTAAAGGGAGATTTAATGTCTGACTTGCAGAATTGACATGAAAGTCGGAAATGTCAGGTGCTGCTACTGAGGAATTAAACAAACAAGTACAAAGGCCAAGATGTTGATCTCTTTTCCCTCTTTCTCCCTCCAGTTATACAGCTCTGCTGAGTTTGGCAGAAGATGGCAGCTTATCCAGGAATCGGTCGTTCCAAATAGGTTCTACTGGTAAGTCTGATTCTGTTTCCTGACCTTCTAAGTTATCATTACCTCCCCTAGCATAGGCTGTGACCCTGTAATGCAAGACACCCTCAGACACTCTTAAATGTTTCATTACAAGTTTTTTTTTTCTTTATAAACTCCTAATGGCACATTAGTGAGCTTCAGAGTGTTTGTAAGTATTGCATTAGTATGTTTAGATGAACCTTGGGCATAGACATTATAATTTTTGTTGGTTAAAGCATCTTATATACATATGATGCATATTCAAATAAATGTTTTCAGTATAAAGAAGCAGATCTTTTTAGAGTAACAGCAGCCCTTTCATCCCTTCCTTGAGTCAGGTCTTCTAGGCGTTCTTATCTTACTTGATACAACCAGTAGCCCTGTTGTGTCACTTAGCATTCCAGCTGTGTTCTGTGAATTGTCAAACACATACAGGCCCAGGGCCATACTCTGCTCAGGCTGCTGTGACAGAATGCTGTAGATTGGTGGCATGAACAGCTGGTGTTTCTATGTGTGGTCCTGAAGGCTGGGAAGATCAAGGTGAAGGAGCCATCAGATTTACTTCCCAGTGAGGGTTCTCCTTCTGACCTGAATACAGCTTTGCTTTCATGTAGCAGAAAAATAAAAGGGCCCTAGTCTCTCCTCTAATTGTCACAGGAATATAAATTCAGTCTTGGTCACCTGACCCTCATGACCTCACCTAAACTATTATCTTCCAAAGACACAAATCCAAATGCTATCACTTCAGCCTAGGGCATTAATTTTGATGTTGGGAGGAGTATAGACATCCAGTCTGTAATCTATAAGTATAGATATAGATGATATTTTTTAATTTGATGAGTTTGAATTTGCATGAGTGTTAGTTGTATGCACTGTCCTATATCTTGTTTTTATAGTGTGCGGAAATTATGCATATACCCTCATATTTTAAATAGTAGCAAATAAGTTTACTGTAAGAATTCATGTTGAGATAATATCTATTGAACATAAATAATAAACTACATGTTATAAACTATTATGCATATAAAAAAGTAGTAATAGAGAAAGAGGAGAAGGAGAGAAAAATATAGAACAGAAATGAAGCCAAGCAAATCATAATCTGGGTTATCTTAACCATGCTCCTAATTCTGTGTAACAATTCTCCCGTAACAATAGGTAGCTCAGTTTGAAAATCAAGCAAGTGACAAAAGTTAATTTTCACTTTTGTGTTCCCAATCCAAAATCCAAGAAAAGCAAGAGCCAGGTTTAGAACATTCTAGTGTAAATGTGATATTTTACTTAGTGCTAGTGTTAAAATGTGTATCTTCACCTCTGCCATGAAGTAGAAGAGCAAACCCTAGTTCAAGCCGAGCTGCCCAGGGAAGAGATGGCCAGCCTGTCTCCAGGCTTTTTCCATAGTGTTAGAGGAACTAGCTCACAGGAGAGGCTATGTATTCCATATTTAAGCATTCCAGTATCATCAGGACAGGGGCCAATGACATCTGCAATGAGGGCTATAAAATCATCTCTTGAAGGCACTTCTGTAATCATGTTGGAATTACAGGATGGAGGGTCAACCTGCTGGTTCCTTCCAGCTGCCTACTTCCTCTGTGTTTCCCTCACTTCTGTACTTACTTCACAAAGGAGCATGTTTACCTTTGTTGCCTTTTCTCTTCTCTTCTCTTCTCTTCTCTTCTCTTCTCTTCTCTTCTCTTCTCTTCTCTTCTCTTCTCTTCTCTTCTCTTCTCTTCTCTTCTCTTCTCTTCTCTCCTTTCCCTTCCCTTCCCTTTTCTTTTCTTTTCTTTTCCTCTTCTCTTCTCTTTTCTCTTTTCTTTTCTTTCCTTTTCTTTTTTTAGTTAGATACAGTCCCCTGAGAGCCAGGATGGTCTCAAACTCCTTATATAGCTGTGTTTGGGCTTGACTCATGACTTTGCTGCCTCTACCTTCTAAGCACTGGAACTATATATGTGGGCCATCACACCCAGCTCTTGCACTTCACATTTCCAAATACTTCCCTAACGTCCCGGTGCTTTTTGAAAACAGGAGAGCTGTGTTAGAGAAATACACACACACACAAACATACACACACACACACACACACACACACACACACACACACATATATATATATGCATACTGTGTTTACATCACTGCCCCCTCCTTCCTCCAACTCCTCCCATGATCTCCCACTCTCCCTTAAATTCATGGCTTCATGGCCTTTTATTTTAATTATTACTTCTTAGTTATTATATAAGTAAATATATAATTGCAACCTGCTGTGTCCATTTAGTGTTACTCTGTAGCAAGAGATAGCGATTCTTCCCCAGAGGTGAGCCCCCTACTTGCTCTCTAATACCAAGGGTCAGCCATAGACAAGTTTTTAATATATAGGTTCTGGTGATTTGGTTCAGTTTACAGAGTGCTTGCTTAGCACACACAAGGCCCTGAGTTCAATCCTCAGTACTACATAAACTGGATATGGTGATCCTTGTGTGTAATTTCAACACTAAAGGAGATGAGCAGTATAAGTTTAAGGCTAGAGCAGCTACAGAGTAAGACTGTGCCTCAAAAGAAGGATGACAAGAAGGAGGGAAGGAGCGCAAGGAGAAGGAGGGAGAGCAGGGAGGGTCCTGAAGAAGTTACAGACTTGTGATCTAGAAATATCTATGTTGAATGAGATCACTTATTTTTCTTCCTTTCCTTCTTTCCTTCCTTTGCTTTGTATTTCTGTGATGTGTACCCAATGGATGTGTGTGTGTGTGTGTGTGTGTGTGTGTGTGTGTGTGTGTGTAGTGTACACTATGACATCAAGTGCAGTGTCTCCTCTACCGTTCTGTTTTATTTTCTTGAGAGAAAATCTCTCACTGAACGTGGAGGTAGGCTGGTGGCCAGCAACCCCCAGAAATCCATCTGTCTCTGCCCTCTGCCCTGACACAGTGCTGAGTGTACAGACATTCATGGCTTTTTATAGGGGTGCTGAGTATTTGAATTCAGGTCTTCCTGCTTGCCTGCCAAGCACTCTTACATCCTGGAACACGAGCCCAGCCCCAGTTAACAACCTTTCTTCTGCTACCATAAGCCACCTCTGACTGATCGGCTGTACTGAGGCTTGTTCACGCTTCTGTTGCTGGCCTGGCTGGGGATGCTCTTTCAGACACCAAGCCAAGCTGACCTCTCCCAGGTCTGGGAGTCCATCTCTGTATCTTCCTCAGTCTCCCCTCTGGCCAACATGTTTAAAGCTTTATTTATTTTTTACTTTATGTGTGTAGGTGTTTTGTCTGCATTTGTTTGTGTGTATCATTTGGCTGCAGTGCTTCCAGAGGCTAGAAAGGTCGTCAGATACCCCTGGAACTGGAATTAGAAATGGTTGTTAGACATCATGCGGGTGCTGGGAACACAACTGTGTCTTGTGGGAGAGCAGCTTCTATCCGGTGAGTCATCTCTCCAGCCCTTCATCAGTAGTTCTGCTTATTTTGTCCGGTGTTCATGAGTCACTGTCATCTTTATGTATTTTATCAAAAAATGATAACACCCTTAAGAGAAGAGTCAGTGCTCCCCCTCCAACTATCCAACTACTTTCTGTACTGTTTTGGTTGTTGTTGTTGCTGCTGTTGCTGCTGCTGCTGCTGCTGGTGGTGGTGTGTGTGTGTGTGTGCTTTATGTATGTAGAAAGGACTCAGATAAATAACTGATAAAAAGTGTAGTCCTCCCAGTTTATCACAGAGACAATGTGATATTTGCCAATGGGATATCTATGAAGAACCAACTTCTGTATAAGGGAGACTCACCAGGGGCTGCAGGTATCTGCACATGAACTAGAGTACTAGAGTGTGTGCTGTTGGTGTGTCACAGTACAGCTCAGGAGGGTAGATAGGAGGGTCTGCATTTTCTTTCAGTTTGCTCCTTAGCAATAGAAATAAGGAAAAGCACCACATAAGTGGACAGGTGAGGAAGAGTGGAAAGCTGGAGGTATGTCCAGTTAAGCTGTATTTCCTGCACCATATTTTCAAGCTTACCTGAGATCTTGTTTTCATACAGCATTATTGTAAGGAAGACAGACCTCATTCCCATCTCACCCCTGCTAATCTGTCCTTTTTTTACTTAATCCTTTGAAGAAGGGTTTGTTTTAAAAGAAGATTTCTAAATCCCTGCCAACAAAATATCACAAAAACACCTCTCCAAAGCATTGTCTACTATTGTTTGTGAGTTCTAGCTCATCTTTTGAGGAAGCTACTTATTATCATTGCGGACAGACGGAGATCAGTTAGGTAATTAGACCAAGGTCACACAGGTGGAAAGTACCTAATTCAGATGCTGATGCCTCTGCTGCTCATTGTGGAGCTGAAGTCTCATGCCTTAGACAAAGAAGTAGTCACAACTCAAAGGGGGTTTAGGCCACAGTGTCTGTCTTTGCATCTTTCCAAATACATTTGGCTTTTGGCCCTCATGAGTTTTAGCTTGCCTGACATTTCCGGAGAGGGCAGGAGACCTGGCGAGCTACACAACACCAAGGCTACTAGTAAAAATCTCTTGGTCTCTGGCCACACGGTCTGTGTCATCTGACACTGAGCCACTTCCTGAGTCCAGCAGGAAACCCGTCAATCAAAGCGATATGTGTTATTACACTCACTCCTGGAAACAAGTTGTTTCAAATTACGCAGGAACCATGAAACTGCTGAGGAGTTTTCAGCCAGCGTTAATTAAAAGAAACGTACTTTAATCATTGCCGCTCCAGCCTAGTAGGAGGGGGTGAGTAGTTCTCAGTGCTTCTCTTCAGTGTTAAATTGAATCATTAAATGACCATGGGTAATAACATAGCACTTTCCGCAGGGGTGGGGAACATGAAGATAAAATCATAGGTTTTGCGCATCATCAAGCTCTCTTCAGAATCATCTGTGAGAGGCAATAGTCACACCACCCCTGGAAGCAATCAATGGCGATTGTAAATAATTATGGGATGCAACATCTTATTCTTACCTTATCTGGTGATTGCGATTAATAGTGTCCTAACTACTGCAAATAGCCACTTTCATCCCAGGACTTTATACTGCTTCCAGAACTGACTTAAGACCTCACATAAAGCCTGCCTAAGCACAGTGTTGCTCTCCGTGGATTGGCCTTTCTTCTCATTTAACTGAAGACTGTCATGAGTATGTCCTCTCCTATGTGAGAAATCCATGTCATTGTGTCACTGTGGGGAGACACTTAAGCCTCAGGGACACAGAGGTTTGAGTTCAAACTTTACCATCTACTAAGACAGGGATTATGGGGAGTTAAGCCATTTCTGTATTCTTGAGAATTAGGTCCAGAGCCCAGTGATTAACAGTAACGGAATCATTGATAATGACTGACTTTATCTCTGTTGGCTCTATTTCCCTCTGTGTTGGCTTAGGCTTAGACTGGGCTTCTCTACTTTGGGACACAGAAAGGACACTTTCAGCTTTAGGCTTTCAGCCTAATAGTTTAGTAGTTCCATCACCTGCTCGGCATGTTCCCTGTTTCCAGAGAAAAAATATGAATTAATATGTCTATGGTTATATAAGGTGAAAAATTATACATGAAGATCAGTTATTTACCCTGGGAACTGAACTGGTGTTCACTAAATGACATGAACCATGTAGCCAAAGGGAGATATGACTATTAAAGAAAAAAATAAAAACTTTTGAGGATTCCATTATTAAAGAAAGAGGGATGTATTCTCATTAGGGGCAATTACAGGTAAGAGATATGAATGTCAGTGCAATGTCATAAACAGTCTTCTATATAAGTACCTGTAAAGGTATAGGCACACAATAAGCCATGATCTTTAATCATGATGATACCATTGTGAGGTAGTAGTTGTTGCCCTATTTTAATGTAAAAGAAAAGTTGTATAATTTATATACCAGAACAATCATGATACATAGCAGCCTTTGAAACTTAAATTTTTCTGGCTTTATGTTCTTAGTTGTGATACTAGCAATCAACCTCAAAGTAAAAATGTATTTTCCATCTTTTTCCCACAATAAAAAGCCTGAAAATTGTTAAACTTATACAATTGCATATTATTTATTTTTGTCTAATAATTTAGTAAGAGCCAAGTGCATGCATTGATCAATGAAAAGCATGGATTTGGAGGCATAGTATCCAGGTGCCTTGAAAATGCCTTTTTGTTAACAGCTTGATTATTTATAAGAGGTTGAAAAATGTGGCTTGTTGAGATCTGAGTAAAGTTTGGGATTTAAAAAAAAAACAACAAAGAATAATTCTCATTACAAAAGATGAAACAATTCACTTGGCTTAAAATATTCTTAAAAATTTCTATTTAACTGAAAATTAGTTTGCACTTACTTTGATGTATTTGTTCATATACATGGACTGTCTATAACAGTCAGTGTTTACCAATTTTCTATGATAAATTAACATGAAAAATTAGAGCTGTGAAAAATTAGTTTTTCAACAGCCTACAGATTGGGAAAGGATCTTCACCAACCCTACATCTGACAGAGGGCTGATATCCGGAATATATAAAGAACTAAAGAAGTTAAAAGGCAATAATTCAAGTAATCCAATTAAAAAATGGGGTACAGAACTAAACAGAGAATTCTCTGTAGAAGAATATAGAATGGCAGAGAAACACTTAAAAAATGCTCAACATCCTTAGTCATCAGAGAGATGCAAATCAAAATGACCCTGAGATTTCACCTTACACCCATCAGAATAGCTAAGATCAAAATTCAAGTGACAACACATGCTGGAGAGGTTGTGGAGAAAGGGGAACCCTCCTCCATTGCTGGTGGGAATATAAACTTGTACAACTACTTTGGAAATCAATCTGGAGCTTTCTCAGACATTCAGGAATACTGCTTCCTCAAGATCCAGCTATACCACTCCTAGGCATATATTCAAAAGATGCTCAAGTACACAACAAGGATGTTTGCTCAACCATATTTTTAGCAGCTTTATTTGTAATAGCCAGAACCTGGAAACAACCCAGATGTCCCTCAACGGAGGAATGGATACCGAAGTTATGGTACATTTACACAATGGAATACTACTCAGCAATTAAAAACAAGGAAATCATGAAATTTGCAGGCAAATGGTGGGATCTAGAAAAGATCATCCTGAGTGAGGTATCCTAGGTGCAGAAAGACACATCTGGTATATACTCACTTATAAGTGGGTACTAGACCTGTAAGATAGGATAAACATACTAAAATCTATACACCTAAAGAAGCTAAACAAGAAGGAAGACCCAGGGTAAGAAGATCAATCCTCACTTAGAAAGACAAAGGGGATCAACGTTGGAAGTAGGAGAAAATAAGTAACAGGATAGGAGCCTACCACAGAGGTCATCTGAAAGACTCTACCTAGCAGTGTATCAAAGCAGATGCTGAGACTCATGACCAAACCTTTGGCAGAGTGCAAGGAATCATATGAAAGAAGGGTGAGTTAGTATGACCTAGAGGAGACAGGAGCTTCACAAGGACCAAATATATCAGGGCACAGGGGTCTTCTATGAGACTGTTTCTCCAACCAAGGGCCATGCATGGATATAACTTAAAACCCCTGATCGGATGTAGCCCATGGTGGCTCAGTATCCAAGTGGGTTCCTTAGTAAGGGGGACAAAGATTATTTCTGACATGAACTCAATGACTGGCTCATTGATCTCCCCCACCTCAAGGGAGGAGCAGCCTTGCTAGGCCACAGATAAGGACATTGCAGCCAGTCCTGATAAGACCTGATAAGCTAGGATCAGATGGAAGAGGAGGAGGAGGACCTCCCCTATCAGTGGACTTGGAAGGGGGCAGGGAGGAGATGAGGGAGGGTGGGATTGGGAGAGAAAGAAGAAGGGATACAAGTAAATGACCTGTGATTAAAATAAAAAAGAAAAGAAAATTTTAAAAAAAGAAAAAATAGTTATTCGGTCAGTGGGTAAAGGCACTCACCATTTAAAGCTGACAACTTGAGTTTGCTCCTCCAAGTCCACGGTGGAAGGAGACAGAGAAACTGTGCACAGCGTGTACAAAGTCATATCTATAGTTTCATTGTTTCCCATATTCAGGACAAAAACCATGACATCCTTTGCCAGTTTTAGACAATAAACAACAAATCCTACTTGTAGGTTGAATGTGTTTCAGGCTTATTAAAATTTTGCATTAATAGTTTAAATTGATCAAGACTGTTAAAATATAATAAAAAATGCAGCCTGCAGAAGTAATGAAACAAGATGCGTGTTCATGTGTCTTAACCAACAGAGGGTCTAACTGTTTATTCCTCTAGATCAACAGGCCGATTATATGGATCAGATCATGTTCTCTCCCTCCACACACTTCAGTCTCTGAACAGTTTATGTCTTCCTATAAAAAGCTGTGTCCAGCCATGCTCCTGGAATTAAGTCTTCTGGGCCTGATTAGGTAACATGCCCCTAGTTAGACCTGGGGGTAGAAACAACTTTTGTAAGCAACATGAACAGAGAGTGAGGAAAGGCCATGAGACAGAAAAGACTTAACAGCTTTTAGCAAGGAAAGGAGAGAAGATAATGGAAAACCCCAAAAATGTTCCTAATGCATAGACATTTTCGTACTCATTTCAGATGAGAAATAAATAGAAAGGTAAGTATATAAGCAAAGTCTCATAGATACTTAATTATTTAACCTTATGATATACATTTGATGAAATTTAAAACTAGTTGTGCCTAAAGACATGCTTACAGGACCCCATGTTGCAAGCCTGTTTCTAGTATGCCTTCATGACCTCCATGATGCTATGGACCAGTAAAGCTTTTCATCTGAGACCTTTTTCAGCCTGTGTCCTATATATGTAGACTCTTACTCCTTTCCAGGATTCTATTCTCCAGTGTTAGCTACTAAGTGTATGCAAAGATGATGTGCAAAGAACCTTGACATAGTTGGACGAGAATGTTAACATGCTTAGATCATTGACTGCCTACTTTATGGTGCTCTATTCAGTTCTTATACTTCATTTGTGATTTCTGTTTCTCCTCAGAATGTAATACAGCATAACACAAACTGCAATTAAGTTCTGTTTGGGTCATTATTGGGATGAGCATATGTTTAGGGTCAACATGTCCAAGTTCAATCTCTGGTTCAGTGTTCACTATCTGAGGGAAGTAGGAAGCTTGCCCAAATGTCAGTTTTCTTCATTAAAGTCTTATTTTGCAAACTAAAAATGAAATAATATTGTTATCAGCAAGTAAGTTAGCATTGGGTATAGTCTCCAAATATATCTTTTTTCTATCTTCCTTTCTTTCTAAAAGACGAGGTCATTAAGAGCCAAGCCTCTGCCCTTCACACGTCTCTCTTCACCTTGTTTAGCACCTTAACTGCAGCACATGTGGACGTGCAAAGGTGCACACCGTGTGCATGCACGAGATGACATCCCATCGTGCCCTTCTCAACACAGTTCTGGAGAAGACAGAACAACAAGAAAGCATTTCCTTGGAATGTCAGACTTCCTCATCTCTTCCTGCGCTCATCCTTCCTGACTACAGCTCCCAGGTGGGAGCCCACTCTGTGAGCTTGACCATGGGCAGTTTGTGGGCTAGACTGTGGGCACAGCATGGGGCAGTGGCAGGAAGGTGTTCTGAGACTCACCCCAGGAGCTGTGCTGGGACTTTAACTGCACCTGTGCTAAGAGAGCATTTTCATTATCCTCGATTTTCTAGAAGTTAATGATCTCCACATGAGTGCAGCTTCCCAAGCCTCTTGCACCTTCCTTCACTTCTTAATCTCTTCCTGTGATTAGCAAGTTTTCCTCACAAATCAAAGTGACTGCGCCTTTGTGCAGCATGAGCTCATCACTTCTCCTGCAGACTTCATTCACTAATGGTCATCATTGATTCCTGTCCCCTTATCTTGATGATTTGCTGACCCCCTCCCCCCCAATGCAGCAGCTTCTCTATCGTTGCACAGTAGAGATTCAATCACATCACCAGGTTTCTACTAAAAATTCCTCAGGTGTCAAAGTGCCAAACACTGGCATGAATGAGGCTGAAATAAGGAAAGGAATGCTCTTTATGCTGGCTTCCTAATTTGTCATTAAATTAAAGAAAGTTAATTTAAAGATAGTGAACATACCTCACTGGAAACCCAAAGACTTCTAGGCTTTCTCCATGTTTTTGCACATAGTTATGGTTACTCATTCAGTCTTGATCCACACTGTATGCAGTCACAATGCTTTTGATGGAACTCTGCTTATAAGAGCACTACACAAAGTCATATGACTCCTTTCTCAAAATGTTCCTCAGAAAAACAAAATTATGCTTCAACCTAACATAAGATTTCCCCCTCATATAATGTAAGCATTTATAAGTATGAAAAAGATGAGAACATTTGCATATGTCACATTGTCTATTTTTAGATGTTGTTCCTTTCTCTTTGAGTCATACTTCTCTATTTCCTGTAACAAAATACTGAGGTGTAGGTTAACCAGTTTCTCTTTCTCTGTCTCTCTCCTTCTGTTTATTTGTGTGTCATCTGTGTGATTGTGTATTTGACTGCATATAAAATATTTTCATTTTTTCCTTTATATCCTTATGTCTGATGTTTAAGCACAAGGTCAAACACACACACACACACACACACACACACACACACACACATGCACACACACTTGACTAAAGGCTTAGCACACTGACCAGTGCCTGGAAAGTTCCCTATATCATCTATTAGTATTGAATCTAAAATTTAAGTAAATGAACATGTACTATTATTTTGTGAATCAGTAAATACAATGTCTTCTTAACTACAACATTATGATCATCATGAGACACCTACTGGTTTAAAAGATATTAAAATGAAACAAAAGCTAAAGATTTGGGGAATGGATGAAATAGGCTTCCAACTACTATTTTTTGATGGATGGACTTGAGGAATGGATTTGGGGATCAGATAGCCCAAGTTTTTTTTTTTTTTTCATCAAAGATTAGATGAGGCTGACTTAGTACCTAATCATGAAGAAGGTAGGATGGAGAAGACACAGCACTGAACAGTTGGCAGAATTTTCAGGATGGGTCAGGTGACCATCCCTGAAACAGTTAAATGTCAGAATCTCTACTCTCAAGGAGAATTTAGAAGGCATTCCATCTGACCTCCTATGACTTACAGAGATCTTGCCTACAAAGTACCAGAAAAATGGACGCCAAGAGCCTTTTAAAATGAGAACAGAACTCGTCTGTCTATCAGGATCTATCTTCCTCTAAGTAGAATAACAAGAGGAAATGGACCTGTCTCAGTGTTGTTTATTGTTCGTCCAGCACTTAAGACATCAACACCTCTAAGCAAAGCAATCCCATAATTTAGAGAAAAGTGTCAAGCCTTCCCAAGCATGGCAAGATGCGCCCCAAGGTGTGGACAGAACCTGCACTCAAAAGATTTATGTAAAGAGTTTTACATGAGTGCCCACATTTGAGGCAGATAAATCCCAGAAGACATTACTATTACCAATAATTGAATTACAAAGCTATCACCATGTGCCGAGCACAACTTTAGGATTGCATGGTGACAGGATGAAACTTGTTAGAATATTTATGCCTTTACAGTTTCTGAATTGCCATTCTATAGAACAAACTGACTAGCCCATGTCCCTTCTATGAGCAAGTATACTTGTGAGAAAGTCTGTAGTTATGGGAAACAAGATACCTAGGAAAATAAGACAAACTTCTCAGACATCATCTCCCAGCCCTGTTCCAAGCAATCCTCCTATCCTCCACAGCTCCTGTGCTCAAAATATCAATGTAGTTCATAAAATTTGGGCTTTTCAGTGTTAAACAGAAATAAATAAGAATATTATCAGTACTGGTTTCTACTGAAAAAAAAATAAGAGCAACAATAGCCTTATAATAGAAAGCATTATTATAGGGCTGGAGAAATGCTCAGTGTAAGAGAATGCACTGCGCTGGCAGAGGAGCTGAGTTCAGTTTCCAGCACCCACATCAGGCCACTTACAACTGCCTGCAACTGACCTCCAGGGGACCCAACCTCTTCTGGTCTCTGCCAACACCTGCACTCACTAGAACACACACACACACACACACACACACACACACACACACACACAGACAGACTTAACTTTAATATCTTTTTTGGAAAATGATATTACTGTAACTTTGTTGCTTAAAAATATGTTGTAGCTTTATTTATTCTGAACCCATGAATCATGAACTTACAAGAACTGACATAGCGCAGCCATTTTCATTTACTGCCTTTCAGAGTGAAAGATGAAGTGACCCAGATAGCCCATGAGATAATGCTGAGTTTCTAAGAGAAACAGGTTTTGTTTTGTTTTTCCCAATTAGGTATCCTATAATTCAGCATGTTCTTATAATCTTTGGATGTAGTTTCCCCTACCACAATATTAGAGTTTTCAAATAATTTCAGAGTTATGAAACAATAACCAAGATACCAGGAAAGGGGCTAGAGAGATGGCTCAGCAGTCAACAACACTTACTGCTTTTATAGTGGAACCAAGTATGATTCCAAACAACGACATTTTAGCTCTCAACACATACACACAAAATTAAGTAAATGAATATTTTTAAATAGTCTAGGAAATCCACACATATGCTTTAGCCAGCTCCAATCAGTGTTAAAGCATCTTACATAGTATGGTGAAATGTTCACAGTTATGAATATCACTTATACATTTTTTCCTAACGTAGAATTTTATGTCACATTAATGTGCTACTTTAATTTTCTGAAGTTTTTGTATTTCTTTGTCTCTAATGGTCTGGACAATGTGTATGTATGTGTGTATATGTGGGAGGTGTGTAGAAAAATTATTTAATATCAGAATAGAAAGTAAAAATCATCCCACAAGGTATTATTTTATTAAACATTCTATCATGTGATAGAATTTTTAAAACATATCATATAGATTTGTTGAGATTCTGGAGATCTTAGCATGTTATTCCTAGGAATATAATCTGTATAAACCCAGAAAAACAGAAATTATACATCAAAAGGCTTCTTAAAATGCATTATTATTATTATTATTATTATTATTATTATTACAACCAACCACAGTTTCTCCTCCCTCCTCTCCTTCCAGTCCTCACGCCCCTGCTGACCTCCATTCTGCATCCCTCATCCATCCACTCCTCCTCCATTTCCCTTCAGAAAGGCAGTACTTCCTGGATATTAACCAAACTTACTGTGTCAAGTTGCAGTAAGATAAGGTACTTCTTCTTTTATTAAGGCTGAATAAGGCAACCCAGTATGAGGAAAATACTTCCAAGAGCAGGCAAAAGAGTCAGAGCCAGTATGAGGAAAAGGTTTCCAAGAGCAGGCAAAAGAGTCAGAGATAGCCCAGGCTTCTACTGTTGGTGTTCTAGAAGACCAAACTACACAACTGTAACATATATGCAGAAGACGTGGGGTCAGTCCCATGCAAGCTCCCTGATTCAGGCTCTGTGAGTCCCCATGAGCCTTTGTCTGTTGATTCTGTGGGTTTTCTTGTGGTGTCTTTGACCCCTCTGGCTCCTATAATCCTTGTGCTCTTCCATCTTTTCATCTCCATGCCTCCCTTTTCAATTGTTCTTCTCCTGTACTGCCTTTATTGCTATTGAACCAAAATGTAGAATCACATCCTTAAGAATTCGCATCTGTGGTGAAATACTGACTTAAAAACAAAGCAAAAATCAAGCAATAAATGAAAAGGTGTGTTTTTCAGTTTTTGTTATCACACTGGCTTCCATTGCCAAGCAGTGAAAGGAAATTAACAGGGCCTTTAAAGTCTTCTCACATAAGAAAGTCACTGTCTTCCCTCACACTTCATGCTCAGAACTCAAGAAAATTTTCATAAACAAATTAAGTTCCAAGAATAGCTTCATTAAATACTGTAGGAACCTTGTCTCTCTGATAAAGATAAATCAAATTTCCTTCTATCTTACCTGATTCTAGTCTCCTGCCCTCCAGACCTTAACAACTGGATCACTCTTTTTTTTCATTTAATGTAAATTTGAGCAATAATTTCTTAGAGCCTTTTCCAGAGGTCCCTATCCCAGACAATAAAGCTATAGACCACCTTCATGTCATAGTAGGCTAATAAATATGGAGGAGAGGCTACGTGGATGGTGGAGCCACTCTGACTCAGGGTCCTGGAACCTGGTGTTTTAGTTCAGCCTGACCTCATGTTTCTGTGTATCCATGTATTTGAAAGTCATTTTGGAATGGATACAGAAATTGTGGTACATCTACACAATGGAATATTACTCAGCAATGGAAAACAAGGAAATCATGAAATTTGCAGGTAAGTGGTGAGATCTGGAAAAGATCATCTTGAGTGAGCTATCCCAGAAACAGAAAGACACACACTATATACTCACTCATATAGACATATAATATAGGATAAACCTACTAAAATCTGTACATCTAAAGAAACTAATCAAGAGGAAGGACTCTTGCTAAAATGCTCAATCCCTATCCAGAAAGGCAAAGAGGATGGACATCAGAAGAAGGAGAAAAGAGGGAACAAGTCAAGAGCCTGACACAGAGGACCTCTGAAAGGCTCTGCCCTGCAGACTATCAATGCAGATGCTGAGGCTTATGGGCAACCTTTGGGCAGAGTGCAGGGAATCTTACGCAAGAAGTGGGAAACAGTAAGATCTGGAGAGGACAGGAACTCCACAAGGAGAGCAACAGAACCAAAAAATCTGAGCACAGGGGTCTTTCCTAAGACTGACACTCCAACCAAGGACCATGCATGGAGATAACCTAAGACCCCTGCACAGATGTAGCCCGTGGCAGTTCAATATCCAAGTGGGTTCCATTGTAATAGAACAGGGACTGTCTCTGACATGAACTGATTGGTCTGCTCTTTAATCACCTTCCCCTGAGGGGGGAGCAGCATTACCAGGCCACAGAAGAAGACACTGCAGCCACTCCTGATGAGACCTAGTTAACTAGGATCAGAAGGAAAAGAAGACCTCCCCTATCAGTGGACTTGGGGAGGGGCATGCGTGGAGAAGGGGGAGGAAAGGTGGGATTGGGAGGGGAGGAGGGAGGGAACCACAGGGGGGATACAAAGTGAATAAAGTGTAATTAATAAAGAATTAAAAAAATAAATCATTTTGTTGTCATTATTGTTGTCGTTGCTGCTGCTGCTATTTGGTACAGGGTCTTGATAGGTAGCCCAGGCTAGCCTCCAACTCATAATCTTCTACCTGGTTACAGACATACACATCTGGACTTATTTGAAGTTCTATACTTAAGAAAATATTCAGGCTGGTTCCAAACTCTAGAAACTCCATTATATGCCCAAGACCATATTGTCCTACTTTCCAGATACATGATTCTAGAAGATAGACAATATGGACTGTCTTTTCTGAGATACTAAACGATAAAACAGAAATATTTTTTTTATTTACATTCATCTTTCCTTCAAGCCCTCTGTCTGTCTGTCTGTCCATCAGTCACGAGGTCTAGGTTAGAACTCAGTGGAAGGCTCTCTCACCACCTTCCCATAGGAGGGTACAACCTTGCCAGTCCACAGAGAAAGACAAGGCAGCTAGTTCTGATGAGCCCTGATAGGTTAGGGTCAAATAGAAGAGGAGGAGGACCTCTCTTATCAGTGGACAAGGGAAGAAGAAGGAGGGAGGGTGGGACTGGGAGGAGATGAGGGAGGTGCCCCAGCTGGGACACAAATTGAATAAATTGTGATAAATGGTAATAATAATATAAAAAGATATAGTTTACATGCTAAGAAAAAAAAAGGAATTCCAACCTTTAGGAAGGTCTAAAGTATAACATGAAGAAGGTCTAAACTGTAACGTTTTCATTTCTAACTTACTTTCGGTCTTCAAGAGATCCCTGAATGAGCATTGATGCTGCCCATAGTTATGGTACTTTTTACACTATCTTATTATTGGTACTAAAGATTGCCACTGTCAGGCAAGCACTCTAATAGTGACATATATCCTCAGCCTACTTTTTATTAAAAACTGTTATTAAAATTTTTTACAGCTGATATATGTAGTCATGAAGAAGTTAGAAAGCCTAGGTTCTGCTCTGATTGTATTATTTATTAGTGAGGCACGTGAATTGCTTTCAGAACTGACACTGCCTCTATAGTTTTCATCATCCCCACCCTATTTGTGTCATATGTGGACTTTGAAGGCACACAACATGCATTCTCATCTAAATTGTTGACAGATGGTGAACAGGACACTGACAAGGCCACAGCCTCACTGCCCTAACTGACATCAGTCTCACATTTAATAGATAAACACCAGCTATGATCCATACCTTAGACAAGAGATTGATCTTTTCCAAGGTAGTTAAATCTCATAGTTTCTATATTTTACTTCCAATTCAGCCTTCCAGAAATGTTCTTACTATATGTACATTGTATATGTATATATAATGTAGATTAACACTCACATAGGAGATTTCGTTGTTTTCATCTTAAAGTTTTAGGAGATACAGGGATTTTTTTTTCCCATTTCACTAACTATCTAATCGCGAATGCTAGAACTTCACCAAACACACAATGAGTCTTCATTAAAGCAGTTCAGAATTCAGCCATGTGGTATAAGCATGGTTATAAGTTTGAAAGATCCCTAGGAATCCTCAACAATGAATAGTAACTCACTTCTCCAGCAGCCCAAAAGAATACAGGGAATTTTGTAGATGTCATAATAAGACACTAAATATTTTATTACTTTTCAGTCTTAGATGGGTAATATTTTGTGTAGATTTTCTGAAGCCCATGTTATGATAAGAACATAGCACATACATGATTTATAAATGAGTGCTTTGGGTGTGTACTCATTTTTCTCCTTGTCTTCAAAAAAACATTATTTGGAGATAGGTGTTTGCAAGCATCAGAGTTATATTCTCTCACAGGATGTAATTTCTGTTGGTTAGGTTATTTTACAGCAGGGGTAAAAAAATAGGCCAGGTTTCAATGCCTTTAAGATTCTGTCTGTGCTCTCCTCTCATCTGAAGTTCTTGATCCTTACACACAAATTGAAAGGAGAGTGCAGAGATCATTTCTTTTTTGATCTTGGTTAATATGGCCTTTCTTGCCCTAGCTGGACCGTTAAGTCCCCATCTCACTCTGAGCCCAACATCAGCACTGACACAATCCTCTTGGAGGATCACCTAATTGCTTTCCACCCACAATTTGTTCACAAATTTCGTCATCTCTCCTAGCCCTGGTGGTGAGATGGCCAGCATTTATGTCTGACATGGGACAAATTTCTCGTCTATCTTCTACTCCAAGCGACCCTTCTGTCTCTCTACGTTTGTTGGTCATGCACATAATCAGTCTACACATAGATTTTATTTTCTGTACTGAAATGTTCTTATTTTTATTCATTCTTAAGATTTATGAATAATTATAAAAATATACCATAACTGTATCTCCCATATTGATAATTTATGATCACTTACAAAGGTGAAGATCTATTTGCTATGCCAATGCCAGTACTTTCCCAGAGATGCTGGCCATTATTTTCATGTGTCTTTGTAGCGGAATTTTTTTTTTTTTTTTTTTTTTTTTACTTTGGGTCTACTAATAGACCCAGTAAATTGGAGATTTTCATTTAATAGACTGTAATAAAGTACTTAGAGATTTACTTCGTTAGTTTTATGAGCTGATAAGGAACTATCTCCTAGATCTATTATTAGGCAAATTAACATGTAGCTAAAAGTATGATAGCACTAAACTTTAAAAATGATAAAAAGGAATTTTGATAAGGCCTCACAAGCTCTTTAACTGTATTCACTTTAATGTCTGAATCTCACTGGCCTTACCAATCACCTTAGGGCATCAGATGTGTTGTTGATTTAAAATCTATTTTCTGATTCTCCTTGCTCTGTGATTTTTTTTTTTTAATTTGGAAATCATGTGCACTGACCTGGCTATGGTGCATGGTATGCAGACTCTCATATTCCAATCTATTCCACACACATTTAGAGAAAATACAGAGACAAAGAAGAGTAGGAAAATAGAAAATATGAACTTGACTAGAAATGTAAATATGATGTAAGAAGCAAACTCAGGGCCAAAAGAGCAATTTGAAGACAATGGGGGTAAATCAGTGCCGCAGAGAGGTTTGTCTTGGTCTGTTCACACCTGGTCCAGTGGTTCCCCTAGAGTAGACACTGAACTTCATTCACTAGTCCCCCAAGAAATATTCGCATGACCCTGGGTATGTAGGTCTGTAAAACAGGTACAGAAAGCAGATATTTATTGATAACAAATAATAAATTAATTTATGTTGAAACAATTTTGGGATATGTAAAATTATATATAATTTTAACAGCTGTTAAAGACAAAAGAGAAAACCTCACGCTATGGAGGTGCTTATTTCTGCAACTGTGACTCGAGTCTTCACTGGCTGTTTGACACTGCAGGACACAGTTTCACCAGTGTTTCTCAGAACTGATCCATATTTCGATTTCACAGTTATCCAACCTGAAAACTATACTTCACATAGATTGTAACACAAAACATTGCAAATATATTTATGGTCCAATGACAATAGTTCAGATTCTACTTCTAATCTGGGGCTTTTGTCACCAGAAACTGAGATGCATGAGTTGTCCTTTAACTCCGATGTTTCCCCAGTGGTTGCGTCGGAAGTAATGGCAGCTATGCGCTCTGTCTCGGACATGCTGACTGGCACCAATTCACTCTGCATTTCTTCAGATCTGCTCCTGCTCTTCATTTACATCTAAGAAATCAAATATATTTAAAAAATTAAACTAAGGTCCTTTACACCTTTGCACACACTCTCTGACGTGGCCATAAAGTGCACCACTCACAGTCTCCCTAACAAGGCCCTTCCCTAGAGAGAGAAGAGACCAGCCAACCCAGAGCAGACACGGCGCAGGGCCACTGCACTCTCAGCACCTCTCCTTCTTGGGGTGCCAGCCTCACTAGTTCACGCTTAAGGGACAAATATATAAATGCTTGTGCATTATATCTTAATATCAAGCCAAAATTCATTTAAGGATTTGTTGTTATTGCTTTTGGTCTGTATGAAATTTGTATCAGCATGTCAAATATAATTTTTTAATTAATAGTTTCAATATACTTCGATCCAAAGATACATTAATTAAGTACTTACATGTTGTGGAATGATGGTAGGACTCTGTTTTCTGTAATCAGACCATTCTGTTTCTGTGAGCGCTGAGAGCATGAAGACGCTGGGATTTTAATGGGCTGTGTCTAGACCCTAAGCAGAGGTGTCGCATGGAGCATTCCCTGCCATCGTGTGACATAATGATGTTCATGGTACAAAGTGCACATCTCGTGTGTTCAGAAAGTTGCCAGTGAAGTTAGTTATGTGAATGTGAAGTCTCTCTTGTGAGTGATCTCCAAAATACCGGAGGTCCACCTCACATTTGGTTTTGAATTAATTTTTGGTTGTTGTACAATCATAAATCTTTCGTTGCCATGTGTGTGTGTGTGTGTGCGTGGATGTGTGTGTACCTTCCACCTTCAGTTATGTAATGTCATATGAGACCAAGACCCACAGCAAGAGGTTAGGCTCTTGAAGTGTGCTGATTCCTTCTGACATGTTTACATTAAAAGCTTTACTTCTGCAAAGCAGGTTGTGCAACAAACATCTTCCCCTTGCCATTACCATTCTGATGTGTATGAATTCCTTTACTCTTCATCAGAAACTCATTCTTCACTGTTTCCTACACACACACACACACACACACACACACACACACACACACACAAACAAACAAACAATTTATGAAAAATACCTTCAGTGTAAATAGGCTTCTGGCATGAGGCATAAGGATGTCAAGGTTGCCATCTATGCTGATTTCACAGTAGACCATTATGCACAGGAAAATGACAATTGCCTTTTATTTCTCGTGTCTACTTATTGGCTTCTTATTTGTTGTTCATAGGAGGTAGCTTTGTTACTAGGGTGAGATCTAGACTAAAGAAAAAAAAAACAGGAAGAAAGCATGTCTCTTAGGCTAAAGTGAGAGGTTAAAATGACATCCAGGCTTCTTTAACACAGCTTGTTTTTGTTTGTTTGTTTTGTTTTGTTTTGTTTTTCCTGATTGTACAACAGATGAGACCTCAGGTTAAACTACCTTGTACAAGAGTAAAAGTTGTGGCTGTAGCCAGGGGTCTCCTGATGATGTTTGCTTTAAAGAGGACAATGCAGCCAGTTCTGATGAGACCTGATAAGCTAGGGTTAGATGGAAGGGGAAGAGAAACTCCCCTATCCATGGACTTGGAAAGGAGCATAGGAAGAGATGAGCAAGGGAGGGTGGGATTGGGAGGGGAATGGGGAGGGGGCTACAGTTGGGATACAAAGTGAATAAACTGTAATTAATATAATAAATAAAATTTAATTTAAAAAAAACTCTCATGGCAAGTAAAGGGCCAGCCCAGAATCAAGGAGTGCAGCTGCTAATTAATATCTGCCAGCCACACTGCTGCCTCTATAGTAGCCAGGCTTGCTTGCTTCTGAGTTAGTGGTTATTGAGGATGCCTGTGATACGTGAATCTTCCATCAAAATAAGGAAAAGGAAAGCAGAGGTCTCTCTCCCTCACAGCCTCCATCTCCATGCCCTGGATGCTGTTATGCATTTCTAAATCTGAATAAGTAGGTGCTATCCAGTCATAGTATTTATTTTTTAATACTTGCTCTGCAGTTATCTACTTCAGGACATTTGTGGCTCTGCAGCATTTATTGAGCACTATATTAAAGTGGGATAAACTCAGACAAAATGCCAGGAGAATGATAAACTGTGGCATTTCTGAGTTCCTCTGTAGAGAATGTCTACAAAGGCTGCTGCATTGGCTGGTTGTACTTCACAGGGCTGACATCGCACTGCTAGCATTCGTGGTGCTCCGTGTCAGGCTGGGTTTAGTTTCTTCGCAGCCTCGGCTCTGGTGATCCTTAGAGTGGTATTATAAAATAGCTGTCAGTGGGAACACCACCTTGAGATACCAGTCGCAGAGAGGGACTAGGCTGCATCAGGCTACACCCCAGCTTTTTCAGAAGAGTGGACCTATCTAGCATGGTCAGTAAGATTTCAGTTCAGTTTCCCCCAAGGTGCACACACAGGCAGGAGATGCGTTCTTCCATCTGGGTGATTACGTATTGTACTGATTCCATTTTTTCCCCTCAATGCTCAGGGTTGCACCCAGAGCTAAATGCAAAGCAGGTAAGTGTAGCAGTAGTCAGCCTCGTCTTCAGCCATATTTCCTTAACTTTATTCGTCTTATGTCTCTCTTTTTTTTTTCATTCTCTCAGGTGTTAAATTTATTTCATTTAAAAAGACAACTACTTTCACATGAATTAATATGCAACATATTCTCACATTAACTCAGGCAAATTATCTGACGTCTTAAACCTTTTTTGTTAAGCAAGTATTATTTTTTTCCATAATTTTATTTTTCTCATTAGTTACATTTTGTTAATTCTGTATCCCAGTTGTATCCCTCATTCCCTCCCCAGTCCCACCCTCCCTGCCTCATCTCCTCCCTGCCCCTTTCCAAGTCCACTAGTAGGGGAGGACCTCCTCCCCTTTCATATGACTCCCTTTTGTCAGGTATTTTCAGGACTGGCTGCAAAGTCCTCCACTGTGGCCTAACAGTACTGCTCCTCCCTTGGGAGGTGGGGAGGTCAAAGAGCCAGTCATTGAGTTCCTGTTAGAAATAGTCCTTGTTCCCCTTACTATGGGAAACCAATTGATTACTGAGCTATCACGGGTCACATCTGAGCAGAGGTTCTAGGTTTTATCCTCTCATGGTCTTTGGTTGAGTGTCCATCTCAGAAAAGACCCTGTGCCCTTATGTCTCTTAGAGTCAAATGCAAAGCCTTCCCCTTGCAGGTGGTGCTTAATGATGATGCCTAACTGTATTTCACCTCACTTTTATTGTTCTACTTTTAAAACCCCAGACCTCTTTACTTGATTTCCATGTGGATAACTTTCTCTCTTTTTCTTTTTTAACCAAGACTAGGCCCACACTTACTCTTTATATTTAAATGGAAAATGTTTCTACCACCATTGTTTATCAGTCACCTAGGTGAATATTCCTGGAGTTTTGATCCAGTTCCTTCCACAGTCAGCCTGGAGTGCTGCTTCCTGAGATTCTACCTACAGGGGATGAACCATTTTCCCTGGATGTTCCAATGGCATCCCAAATGTTAGAATATTCTTCCCATTCATCTGCATCTCTGAACTTTTTATGGGAAGAATTCGTTGGCTTTGATTTTATTTACCATGAGCTTGGAATGCTGAATAAGTAAATAAATGAATTTTGCTTTCACATAGTTGCTGTCTGGTTTATGGACTAGTACGTATTGAATCTTTGTTTTGACTATTGACCTGTGAAAACAAACAATTTTTATACATTATTTCTGCTAGTGGTGCCCATGTTATCCTAAAAGTTTATAATGCCAACATTGCTTTCAATTTCATGGGTGATTATTAACTTCCCAATGCATCTCTTCAAAATAAAATGAGATAATAGAAAAGAGCAAGCTCAGCAACACTTTCTGAGCCCTCACTGTATAACGGAAGCATATTTTGGGTGGGATCTTCAGAATGAAACCCAACACTTCACATCCACCACACTGGCGCTCCGCCTTTCAGCTATTAGCTAACTTTGTTATTACTGACAACATTGAACAGGCTACCCTGGAACTTCTGTCCTGGGGGCCTTAGGCTCTCAAGTGGCTGTGATGATAGGCATGAACTACCAGTTTAAACCATGTCAGGAATTTTACGTGTGTGTGTGTGTGTGTGTGTGTGTGTGTGTGTGTGTGTTCCAGGAAATCTTGTTTTTTGCATTAAAAAATATCTAAGGTATAGGCATGATTCTAGAAGTCCTAAAAGGATAACTGACTCCTTTTTCATTATTGTTACTACTACTACTACTACTATAATTAATTATAATTTATTCACTTTGTATTCTGCCTGTAGCCTCCTCCCTCATCTCCTCTCATTCCGACCCTCTTTCACTCTCCCCTCTCTATATCCTTCCCCTAGTCCACTGATAGGGGGAGTACTCCTCCCCTTCTATCTGACCCTAGCCTATCAGGTTCCATCAGGAGTGCCTGGATTCTCTTTCTCTGTGGCCTAGTAAGGCCACCTCAAAAAGGGGAGGTGATTAAAGAGCAGGTGACCAAGTTCATGCCAGTGACTGCCCCTGTTCCCCTAGTAGGGAACCCACTTGAAGACTCAGTCTATGAGCTATATCTGAGCAGGAATTTTAGGTCCTCTCCATGCATGATTCTAGGCTGAGGTATCAGTCTCTGCAGAGCCCCCAGGGCCTAGGTTTTGTTTGTTTGTTTGTTTGTTTGTTTTGTTTTGTTCTGTTGCTCTCCTTGTGGAGCTTCTGTCCCCTCCAGGTCTTTCTATCTCCTTCTTTCCTAAGATTCCTTGTACTCTGCACAAAGTTTGGCTGTGGGTCTCAGCATTTGCTTCAATACCCTGCTGGGTAGAATCTTTCAGAAGCCCTGTGTGGAAGGCTCCTGTCCTGTTCCCTGTCTTCTCCTATTTCTCATGTCTATCCTGTTTGCCCTCTGAATGAGGATTAAGCCTCTTCTCTATGGTCCTCCTTGTTATTTAGCTTCTTTAGGACTATAGATTTTAGTATGTTTATCCTTTACTATATGGCTAATATCCATTTATAAGTGAGTACATACCATGTGTGTCTTTCTGCCTCTGGGTTACTTCACTCAGGATGGTTTTTTTTCTAGTTCCATCCATTTGCCTGCAAATTTCATGATTTCCTTGTTTTTAATTGCTGAATAGTATTCCATTGTGTAAAGGTATCACAATTTCTGTATCCATTCCTCAGTTGAGGGACATCTGAGTTGTTTCCAGAGTCTGGCTGCTACAAACATGGTTAAGCAAATATCCTTGTTGTATGGTTGAGCATAATTTGGATGAATGCCCAGGAGAGGTAAAGCTGGATCTTGAGGTAGCACTATTCCTAATTTTCTGAGAAAGCACCAATAACTGACTCTCTTAAGTGAGAACCAACCTAGAAAAATTATGTTTAAATTCAGTCATCTATAGCTGAGTTCCAGCAATAAGAATTGTGAAGGCAGAGAAGGGTGGAGTTGGGTGTTCCAAGCATTTATATTGGCATGACACAGGTCTGAAGAATTTTGTTTAAAGAGGAAGAAACTTTCCTACAGACAAAAAAAAAAATCAAACCTTTAATTAGATAATCCTGAACCATTGTTTTTCATCTTTTATAGAAGCCTTCTATTGGAGTCCTAAGATGGAGTAACATTTGAAATAATAACAAACACTGACTACTAAACCAGTATTTTCTGTTTTTAGTGCACACACAAACATTCGTACAAACACACACAAGAGGTTTGAGAGTGTGTGTGTGTTGCACATTGTGTGAGGTACATACATGTGAGTGTGTAGTGCCCATTGTCATGAATATGCATGCAGGTGCCTGAACAGGACCTTCTGTATCTTCCCCTATCACCCTCAGCAATATTCAGACCCTGGAAGCGGGGTCTCATTAACCTGGAAGCTTGGCCATTTAACCCAGGCTAGCCTTGCCATGAGGTTCCATGAGTCCTCTCCTCTCCAACCACCCCTTCCTGCTCAGAGCTGTGCATGTTATATGCATGTGCAGCCATGCTTGGCTTTCCACAAGGGTGATGGGAATTCAGACGCAGGTCCTCCTGTGTGCAGAGCAAAGTCTCTTGCCCACTGCGCCATTTTCCAGTCCCTTATTTTCCTTTTTACTCTTATGGCTTAAGCTCTTGTCTGGAGAGGCCACTGTGGCTTCAGGCACTGAGTTCTGGGAGGTGGAGAGCCGTGATTATGGACCAGCAGGCCCCATAATATTTAACTATAGTGACAGTGAAGGGGTCACCTACTGCATGTACTCAAGCTGTTCCCAGTGACACACAATATTCAAATTCATGCTACACGTTTTTTTGAGTGAAATGATAAAGGCCTTATTAGGGATTGTCTGCTTCCTGGGAGAAGAAGAAAGAGGGATTTAATGTTTAGAACATAGACTTTGAATTTCAGGCCATGCATCAATCAGAGACATCTTACTGACAGTGATGATAATCGGTCCTTAAGGAGACTGCTTTTGTAAAAATGAAGAACAGCTAAGCTAGAGAGGCCCGAGACTATCTGAGTTGGGAAAATGAATTCAAATAAAGAGTTCTGAGGATGTTCCTAAGACACTGATTAATGTACTTGTTTCATTGAATCTGTAGACCTTTGTTCTTTTTCTTTCTCTCTTTTGTTCCCTCCTATTTTTTTTTTTTTTTTTTTTTTTTTTTACTTTTCATCTTCCTACTTTTTTGGTTTTTTTAAAAATATATTTCACACTCAAAATTTTACTATTATATGATAATACCTATGACTATAAATGCTTTAAAAATGCCTCCAGTAGCTATATTTGTTGTATGCAGATATGTATGTGTGTGGGCATATATGTTGTGTATGTGTGTGTATGTGTTTGTGTGTTCCTGTGTTTTTTGTATGGAAGTACTTGTTTAGGGAACAGGTTACTCTTGCATTTGGGGAAACACACAAAGTAATTGCTTACGGCAAAAATGAGCCATATTTTATAGTTTACATAAAAATAAGTATTTGCTAAAAGGAAAATGTTCTTTGTAAGTTGGGTATATTTAACAGAAGTGGCTTTTTAATTGTGTCCTTGAGACCACAATGGGGATGAAGCAGAGCTTTCCAAACTACAAGCAGCACTATTCAGCGCTCACTGAGGACTGTGTAATGGATGTGGCACTTTAGGAGTGGTGAAATCTTTTAGTGTGTCTGATGATGAGGCAGCGAAAGTGAGATGAGGTCTGTCATGTGCAGTTTGAGGCTCCGCGTGAAATCCTGAAGTGATGTGCACTTTTGAACTCTATCTTCAAGGATGCTGGGTTGAATGCCTAGGGAGAAGACTGCAGGACCAATTTTGAAGTATCTGAGTCTTTTCTTTATAAAAATGGAACCAATTAATTTTCTGCGAATCCTGCTCAAAATGAAGCACAAATGTACTTACGTTTACGTGATCCTGCACTGTAAAAATTCTGGGCTAACATGCGATTGCCTGTGTCATTTGTAAACTGGAATAATCATGTTCTATCCGGTCTCTAACGAGTATAGAATAAGTTTTCCTTCTACACCGATATATGAGGATATGGATTTTTGACATATTAGAATTTGAGAGGCATCTACATTTCTTTTTAGTTTTGTTGGTCCAACGCTGCTGAGAATGGTCACTTGCCTCAGGTGGTTTTGAACTTCTTGGGTCACATGATGTAAACAAAAATACTCAGACTTTTGTAAATTTCAACTCACCAACTTTTATTACATTGGTTTGCTCTGTGGGTCCCTGTGCATGCCTGGCACCTACCTGATGAGTCCGTCAAATCTGGTGTGCAGTGTGTGATGAGATGACAAGAACACACGTGTTCCACTTTTAGGACATACATGCAACCCGTGCTGTGATGACAAGAATGCTTGTATTCCACTTGCAGGACATATTTCCAAGTCTGAGCTAAAGGACACGCAGTATTTTTGCCAGAGATTCATTAAAGTTTTTATTTCAAGGGGAAACGTTTCTGTTAGGCTCTATACATAAACAGAGCAGATATGTTCCCAGGATTACGGTCTCAGAACTGGAGGCATTAACAGTCTGTGGGCTTCACTGAGGTAGATATGAAGTTATTAATGCAAAATGTTCCTTTTTGTGTTTCTCCATTCTTTAGGTCTGTGATGGGATCAAACAAAGAACCAGACCTTGTGCATCTCGAGGCCAGGACCATGGATGGTCGTAAGTAAATCAACTATGCCCCAGTGTCCATGGCGGTCTTAGTTCTATCAGTCTGTCCTGAACCAAGTCTGCAGCCACAAGAGTGAAATCCACATCATCTGTGGATGGGGATGTTCCCTGTGTCCAGAAATCCAGATTTGCTTAATAGTTTTAGTACATGCATGTATTTATAAAGAGCTATTAGCCTATCTCTGTATATATCCAGATTTATTTCAGTTTAGATAAATGCAATACTGGGACCACCCTAACCCAATCAGTATGTCCCTATAGAAAAGTCTGTCATGCTGGATTCCCCTGGGACAGAAGGACATGCATGTGCACACAGAGGACAACAGCAGAATTACTCATTTCTATCGACCCCTTTCTACTTGATTTTCAAAAGATCTATTTTATTTTGTTTTATTATTTTATTTTGTATGTATGAGTGTTTGCATGCATGAATGTACACGTGCCACGTTTGCATGTGGAGGGCAAAAAAAGGCACTGGATGCCCTGGAGTTAAGAATGGTTGTGAGCTGTTACTGGCTGGTTTTTATATCAGCTTGATACAAACTCCCGTCATAAAAGAGGAGGGAGCCTCAATGGAGAAAATACCTTCATAAGATCCAGCTGTGGCAAGCCTGTAGGGCATTTTATTAATTAGTGATTCACAGAGGACCCAGCCCATTGTCAGTGCAGCCACCCCTGGGCTGGTGGTCCTGGGTTCTATAAGAAAGCAGGCTGAGCAATCCATGGAGAACAAGGTAGTAAACAGCACTCCTTCACGGTCTCTGCATGGGTCCCTGTTTCCAGCCTCCTGCACTGGGTGAGTCCCTGCCTTCACTGCCTTTGATGATGAACTGTCATAAGAAACTGTGAGT
Source organism: Meriones unguiculatus (assembly GCF_030254825.1). NCBI lineage: Eukaryota > Metazoa > Chordata > Mammalia > Rodentia > Muridae > Meriones > Meriones unguiculatus. The sequence continues at coordinate 64,583,017 of NC_083349.1, read as the reverse complement.
CAAATAAACCTTTTCGTCTTCATGGTTCCTGCTGGTCATGGCATTTTATCACGGTACCAGTACCCCAACACACACACACACACACACACACACACACACACACACACACACACTTTTTATGCAAAAAGGTCTCTCGCTGTCCTGGAAGTATTCATGTAGGCTCAGCCAGCTGGCCAGTGAAGCCCAGTGATCTACCCATCACCTCCTTCCAGCACCAGGGTCGTCACTTTAAACCGCCCATGTGCAGCTTCTGTTATAGTGTGGATTCCAGGGCTCAAACTCACATCCTCGTGCTTTCAAGGCAGGTGCTTTGCCTACTGAGCTATTCTCCTAGTCCCAAGCTACTCGTTTCTAAAGAGTTGCATTGTTGCCACTACTATTTTGTTCTGTTTTGTTTTGTTTTTCAGTTCCCTCATTTTGTTAGACACCATCCAGGTCATACCTCATTGTTGTGCTCAGAGATTCTCACAAAACACTTTGAAAGAAAGGAAAAAATGAGTTATCTCCCAGTAAGCCTCACCACAAGCAATGGGAGAGGGAATTCATTAGCCTCTATTGCCACCCTGTGATGGGTCTTGTCAGCCCCATTAGACATGCCACAGTGAAGAGCTTCAGTTAGTGGGGATTGTGGTGTTAAGTACATGACATCCAGAGAGATAAGGTACAAATCCAGAATTCAAACCCATGTATAAAAATATCTCAAAATACCAGTCGCTGTTAGTACCTCCTTGAAAATACCATTGCAACCTTTCATATCTCATTTTTCTCTGAAAATTAAGAAAGTCCAGTCATGGATCTAAGTTAGCATTGACTGAAAAAGCCCCTGGTGACACTTATGCCAAGTATTTTAGGTAATTCACACAATTATTCCTGATAGTTTTTTAGACTGTTACTTCAATTTTATAGATGAGAAAACATAACAGAAGTGTAGGTAGTAATATCTGTGGGATATTTGGAGGATGCACAGACAGTGGTATCTTCAGGTGAGAACAGAAAAGCAATGTGTATAAAACCCTGGGCGCAGAAGCACTTCTCTGTTTAACCCTGAAGCAATGCAAGTTTTCTTCACCTGCTCTGGTCCTGAGGACTCTCTGCTGAGATAATACGTATAAGTAACAACGAAACAAGTAATAGAGAATGATGGAATTAGGGAGAGAAGGGAGCTAGTACAAGAGGATTAAGGGAGAAAATCGGAGAAGGATAGGCTTCATATATAAAAGATAATGAAAATGAGCCGTCTGACCACTACCAAGCAAAGATGTAGTCACATGCCCAGCATTAATCCAAAGGGTGAGCATCCTTTGCTCCCAGAATGTTCCTTAGATTTGGAAAGAAGCTGACTCACTTTCCCATAACACCTGTCTCCCTCTCCTTAGCTCTTATCAGTACTAAGGTAGAAGGTAACTGCTCTCTGTAACCTCAAGGCAGAAAAGTAAGTCATCCATGGAAGACAAATCCCAAAAGCCACATGTTTTCCAGGACTTCCATTTGAATTCTTCATGGGATGTTTCTTCTCCGGAGAGTGTACTTCCCCTTTGGAGCATGCATATTTTCTCTGACATGCTCATGGGGAGAACAGAACAGGGTTCAAGGCTGACCACTCTTACCTCTTCTACATCTAACTAGGGCTTTTGTGTATGCTATTCTCAACAGTGCACCTGACAGAAAAGTGACAGAAAAGTTCCTTAGCAGTTGGAGCTTTTCTCCCGCTGCTGGGCATTCTCTGGGTAAGCCTTCTTTTCCTCTGCAGCAGGTGATAGTATCTTGGACTCAGGGTTCAGGCATACTGTACACCACAGAGAGAAACCTTTTCCTGAGCAAAACAAGCACCCATCTGCTCTCAAGATCTCCCTGACTTCCCAATCATCTAATGGTGGTGAGAAAAGTCAGCTTCCTTCTGTGGCAGAGCATAGCATGGTGCCTGCCCATTTCTCCACCCTGTAGTGTCCACAAGCCCTGACTTCAGGCCTGTGAATGTGCTTCTGGCTGTTTGAACTAACTCACCAGGTTGTATGTTTCCCCACATGAAGCACATACTTGCCTTTGCTGTCCCCTGGATACCTTCCTTTCTTCCTCCTACCCTGAACAGCCAAGTGCAGTTAATCACTAGAATACAGGTGAAGTGTATCTATTTGGGGAGCCAGGCTCAAACTCCCAATTTCATACAGTATGTTTGATATTATCCAACAATTTTTCTTCATCTCTTTGAAATTCTACATTTCATATATATAATTATGTAATCAGCTTTTCCTGCCCATCCATTGGCCAGAGCAGGGGTCACATGTATGTTCAATGTTCTGTCTCCAGCACATGCCACAGCAGTTTCCTAATTATGTGAGAATGAGGAGGTATGCAGGCAAATGATTCTAGGGATCAATACTGTCTATTTCATCTCATGTATTAGATTGCCTAGAAATGTTGAAACATTATATTTCATGCTTTACCATTCATGTAGGGCTCATCTAGGGATCTTATTAAAAAGTGAACTCTGGAATAGGACAGGAGCCTACCACAGTGGGACCCTGAAAGAATCTACCCAGCAGGGTATTAAAGCAGATGCTGAGACTCATAGACAAACTTTGGGCAGAGTGCAGGGAATCATATGAAAGAAGGGGGAGATAGAAAGACCTGGTGAGGACAGGAGCTCCACAAGGAGAGCAACAGAACCAAAAAATTCTGGGTCTAGGGGTCTTTACTGAGACTGACAGTCCAACCAAGGACCATTCTTGGAGATAACCTAGAACCTCTGCACAGATATAGCCCATGGTAGGTAAATGTCCAAGTGGGTTCCCTAGTAAGGGGAACAGGGTCTGTCTCTGACATGAACTCATGGGCTGGCTCTTTGATCACCTCCCCCTGTGGGGTGCAGCCTTACCAGGCCACAGAAGAAGACAATGCAGACAGTCTTGATGAGACCTGATAGGCTAGGGTCAGATGGAAGGGGAGGAGGACCTCTCCTATCAGTGGACTGTGGGAGGGCATAGGAGGAGATGAGCAAGGGAGGGTGGGATTGGGAGGGGACAAGAGAGGGGGCTACAGCTGGGATACAAAGTAAATAAACTGTAATAAATTAAAAAAAAATAAAAAAGTGAACTGTGTTTCAGCAGGAGCTTAAGATTCTGCATCCTCAGTGCTGCCAGTGGTCTGGGCTACGTATTAATGCACTTTCGTAGCAAAGTCTCACAGCAGAAAACTAATAAAAGAAAGCACTACACGGAGGTTTGGGGATCATGCTGTTTTCCTGTTTGTGGCTTCCTATGTCACATAACCCAGTAAGGCCATGGCTCATCCCTGTGTATTCTTACAGTTTACATTGCTCTGTACTTATGGAAGGCATTTTGCTTCATAATATCAAAGTGCCATCCCAGGCTCCATTCTCACAAGGCATCATATATACATATATACATACATATATATATAATCACTTACAATTTATTTATCTGCTTTATCTTATTCTCTTTTCATTTTTGAAAATGCAGCATCTACCAGAAACTACCCAGAAGTGAGAACAGTAGCTAATAAAAATATTCAGTAAAGGTGTGCAATTTGAGAAGAGATCCCTTTCAAAATTAAACAGTAAGGAGGAATACCAACTAATTGAAATGGAAGATTGAGTCATAACATCTGACCTGCTTCAAAAAAAAGATAAAAGGAATTATATTGACTCTATAACCCCTGGCCCCCTCAGCCTCTCTGTCTCTTACTCCCTCCCTCTCTTCCCCACTCTCACTTCCTATCTTCAAACAATCAGCAACCTTGGCTCCAGGTAACAGAAACAGAAGGGAAGACAGAAGGAAAGCACAGAGTTCAGAGTGGCCAAGCAGAGAGCACATTTATCAAAACACGGCTGCAGGCTGGTCAGTTGCCCCAGAAATTCCAGTCTGTGTTATCTCTTCACATCACTTGTCTGAAATACCTCTTTGGCTTTTCATCTTTTCATTGTACTTCAGGGAATTCCGAGCTTGTCATTCCAGGTTATATACTCTGGATTGCACAGTGTATTCCAAGGTAGTGTATTTCTATACTTTAAAGAAGAAATTTTTTTGTACTATAAAATTCAGAAATTATGTTGCCAAAGCATTTAGATGTTCAACACAGAAAAACTGCTTGACTTGCCAATTTGGCTCATCCCCATGTGGGAGACAAATGCTCCTCTGGATTGGTTAAGCCCAGTTTCATCTTGATGTCATATCAGATGTCCTAAGATTACAATTATAATTCATTTGAATTTCAATGGCATCCCAAATTTGAAGGAACGTGGATACTGGCAAGCTTCATTTTATGACTGGTACAGATACCAATTACCTCCTGAAATGCATATTCCTTGTGATGTACATAAGCTTCATTTCATGACTGGTACAATCTCCTGAAATGCATATTCCTTGTGATGTACATAAGCTTCATTTCATGACTGGTACAATCTCCTGAAATGCATACTCCTTGTGATGCACATAAGCTTCATTTATGACTGGTACAGTCTCCTGACATGCATACTCCTTGTGATGCACATAAGCTTCATTTATGACTGGTACAGTCTCCTGAAATGCATACTCCTTGTGATGCACATAAGCTTCATTTATGACTGGTACAGCCTCCTGACATGCATACTCCTTGTGATGCACATAAGCTTCATTTATGACTGGTACAGTCTCCTGAAATGCATACTCCTTGTGATGTACATAAGCTTCATTTATGACTGGTACAGTCTCCTGACATGCATACTCCTTGTGATGTACATAAGCTTCATTTATGACAGGTACAGTCTCCTGACATGCATACTCCTTGTGATGCACACACGTGACTAGGATGATGCTGCCCATTCACTACATTTTGTCTTGGCAAGAAAAGCAGAAAGTAACAAGAATAATTAAAACCAATCATACAATGTGGCACTGGAAAACTACGAACATGGTCACTAAACATAGCTTTTGTTAAAGGCTTCCATTTTCCGCTGAGGACCAATTGACAGGCCTCCATCTGGGACGTAAAGATTTTACTGTTTTACTATCTCTGCGAGTATAACTGTGTGTGCATTTACTTTACATGCACTCAGTACGGTACACAACAAAAAGGAACTCAAGTTCTGTAATTTACCTCATCTGTGCATGTGCATAGACAGATAGATAGATAGATAGATAGATAGATAGATAGATAGATAGATAGATAGATAGATCACCAGAGAGAAAAAGCTGACCAGTCCATTGCACTGAAAGCTTAGTGAAAAGCCATGTCTCATTTGATTCTTGCTCTCCATCTGAAACATAGCTCAGAGCTTGAACTAGTCAAGATTCAGTGAGTGATGCCGTAATGATATGTGAGCACCATTGTGCAGGCATTTTGTCCCAAACAAAAGTGTGACTGTGGGGTCTTTGAGTCCATAAGCAGGAGCACAAATCAGCTAACAACTCTCTGAAGTTGAATGTCACATTCCATGATTGTGATTTTTGACAAAAAAAAAAAAAAAGAGTAACATTTAGTGTTTCACATGGCAAACATAGGTGTATGCATAGTTAAGCATGTATATGCTGATCTGTAAGCACACAGCATGTTGACAGATCTTGCAGAGCCAAGTTTCACCCTCATTGTTGTCCTCTTTTACTTCTGAAGCTGAAACCTGAGACAGTGCCCTGAATGTTTGTGTCCTAGTGGTGATCTATGTTAGTATGGACTTAAGACAAGGGACACTTTTTAGTCTAAGAGTCTATTTACACAGCTAATGGTAACTTTGCAACAATGGTCTTGAGGACTAATCACTTTCACTGGGGAAAAGAGGCCTTGGTCCTTTAGCCACCTGTGAAAATGACTGCCCCAAAACTGTGAAATGAACCTCAAAGCAGCTCATTATAAATGGAGGTGAAATAAAGCAAATTTCACAGCTTTATTTCATCGCTAAGCCTATTAATTCTGTCTTGCGTGAAGCCCAGACATCTCCTTTATATTTTCTATCCTTTACCATTACAATATTTTCTCCACATTGACGGATATTCATACTGGTGACTGGAAGATACAGGGGAATCCAGAGCCTAGCTCTTCAGTGTGTCTATCCAGCGTTGAGCTGGTTTCACTGGAAGCAGAAGTCACTTCGATAGCAAGGGCTTTGCTAAGAAAAGCAGAAATGCAGCACCAGAACTGTGTTTCATAGTCACCCACTCAAGGCAAACCCACTTAATGGCCATAGTTCTCCTTACTTGGAAGTGGCAGTCATCTTGGGAGAATTAAAAGGCAGGTTAATCACCTATTAGAGAAATCTTTCTTCAACTCAATAATAAAATGGTTTCTTATTTTTCTTGTTCATACAACTCTGTATAGATGTTTCTTTTATGTTATCATCTCATTTTGAAATTTCAAATCTCATTTCTATAGTTTCTTGTTCCCAACTTAACCTCTATGAACTGTGTGAAAGCAGGGAATATGAATCCTCTGTGTGTGGTGGGGAGGGGAGATACATTTGCACGTTTCTTTACAGATACACTCATATAGTTACTCATGTTGAAAACCACTGGGACACAGCTAGTGTTGGGGAATTTCTGTTTAAAATCTCTCCATATTTGTGCACTGGCCTTCAATGGCTTTATGCTTGGTCATCACATCAGATGTTTATATTACACAGTGAACTGTAGTCTAATAACAACTATCTCAGAAAAGATTGACCTTGCCCTATTTCAGACAATTCTGATGTGCATACATCTGTATTCTATTTAGTCAGTAATCACTCATGCCTGCCCAACAGCAACAAAAGGGTGGTTGCTGCAAGTATACACCTGAGCGGGAGAGACACCACTTTTAAATCCTTAAACATTGTCAGCTTGTGTCTCAAAATGTGTGTGGCCATACAGAATTCTGCAATCAGCAGGTTCCTGTGTTGCTTTTTAGACTCTCAGCAATCAAGACTCCTGTGAATGAATTTTTAAACGTAACCCAGATGGTGAGCAATAGAACATGCCACGTTCTTTTGTTTAAATTCGTGTTCAGTTTGGAATGAACATGAGAGTTTTCATTTGATCCACTTTGTGGTTTGATTTCTTCCTCAGTGAACTTCAAAAAATAGCAATTCTCTGTCATATGTTACAGAATACTAACACTTCTTCTTCTTTTTGGACAGAGTATGACATATATCTATCTTACTAATGACATTCCAGCAAGCAGTTGGTGATATTGATTCCCACAGTGAGCCTTTACATGTTTCCTCTTTTAGTCAGTATATGAGTAGTGTCTAAGGTGGAACCTTGGAAGGGGTTAAAGGGCTCAATTTTCAGTAAGTAAGCTTATGATTGTGACAGGTGACCATTTTCCAACAACAGAACAAATGTACCCTCACCTCTCTTCCGTGCTCAAGTAGAGCATCAAGCTTTGGAGAGAACAGAGGAGCTGGCCTCAGTCACAGTTCTTCCTGATGGCATCCGTTGGATTCATTTTCCATCGCAAGTTTCTGAATTTGAGGTGCTGCTCTTTTGTAATGAGGCTTCCTGATGTAGTAGCCTAGAATCATCCCCTAAAACATACCAGGAAGCTATGTAGTAAGGGAACACAGTGTTCCTTACAATGCACACCTTACGATGATATTACCCTAACAGGCTCAAGTAGGCCACTTATATTTTGGATGCTTTCATAGCCATTTTGTACTACTTCCTCTGCCTCCTATATGCCACTCCTTTGCCAGGAGATCCACACTTTTTGTAAGGACAAGATACCAGAGATGCTCAGAAAATCTATACTGTAACTAAGGGCAGATCTTTTCTGTTGGGTCCTTATAATCTCTCAGGATTCAGCAGCAGCGGTCTGTATGCATGTGTGTGATGACTTTTAATGAATGGAAAACTACAGATTTTCTGACTCTAGCTTTCAATAAACCAGGGTCATAAAGGTGCTTACAGATCCACATGAATTTCTTTTTATCCTGAACATTGAAAAACAGCAATAAAAAACACTATGAATTGCTCTTAGCTTGTTTTCAGCCCTTGGAGGCAAGTGCTGTTGTTATAACCCTCATTAAAATAGGAAAGGGAATAAGGCTTACAATGATTAAGTGCTTTTCCCACAGTGATTGTGCTAAGATTTAAGGCCAGTCTGGTTTAATCCAGGTCTTGTATTTATTTATTCAACATATAATGTTGGGTACCTCCTCCCATGGTCCAGAATGAGAAATGGAGGGATGCTGCCAAAGCCCTCTTCTCATAGAGGTTAGTTTCTAGTTGTAAAGACAAATTGTTAACAAGTACATAAAGTGTTTACCTGAAAAATCTGTACACAGACATGTAAAAGAGCACAGCAGAAGCCCAGACAAAGGTTTAAGGAAACTTATAAGGAGAAGAAATCTTTGGAAAGGTGGCATTTGATAATTGAGGCAAAATATTATGAAGGTAAAGTAGGGTATGGTGTGGTGGAAAAACACACAGGTTGGGCCAGGAAATTAAAAGGACAGGGAGTTGGGAGTGCCCAGTCAATGAGTGGACTACCGAGTGAAAGGTAAGTGTGTCCTTTGTCTGTGCAGTCCATGATGGAAGACAGAAATAGTAGTGTGCTCTTTATTGGGAATCCACCCTGTTCCAAGCATGATAATTACTATAGAGAGTAGTAAGCAACCCAATGATAATATGTGGCAGAATGGTTAATTCAATGTATCTACTTTGAACACAGGGGCTGCTGTTTCTTGAGCTGCTTCTCTCCTAGAATTAATCTCATGACATGCAGATATATAAATATATGTAAATAAACAAGTCTCTAAAGCAAGACAAATGAACACAAATGTTGCAGGAAAGAAAGTGTGACCAGTGAGTTCGCTCAACAGGTAGAGACACTTGTCACCAACACCTGAGTTCAGTCCTCTGGGATCCACATGATAGAAGTGGAGAACTGACTCTTACACAGACCATCATATATGCACTAAAAAGAAATAAAACGTAATGTAATTATTAAAAGAATGGATGTTTTCTTCCCTATGCACTAAACTGGTTTCACTATTTTCTGCTTCCTCTCCTCCTTTCCAATTTCATTATGGCTTTGCTTCTTTTTCTTTCCTTCTTGTCTCTCCCTCTTCATCTCCACTTCTTGCCCTCTCTCTCTTCTTCCACTTTCTTAGTAATATTAATTTGGAAATAATAAAAAAAACAACAATGTACTTCTCACTAATCAGCATTCAGTGTGATCTATAAACCTGACTTAGGTCTTTCTGAACTTCAGTTGTCTCTGTGTGGGCATCTAATGTGGTTAGGTGTTTCTGGGACCACGTGGACTACTCTTCCTCCACCATGGCCCACATTCTCTCTTGACTTTGTGCCCAGAAATCATTGTTTTTGGGGTGATGGTTTAGTTTTGTTTCTGTGTTTTTGTATCTTGTACATTTTATTGGGCTTTTCTGTAACTATCCTAACCCACATAAGGTAATTTCCCTCTCTTCACAATAGAGCAAATTATAAATGAGCTTATGTCTTCAGGAGTCTAGACTGTGAAAAATGTAAATCTACAATTCATTAAATGATAATATTAAATGAAAAGAAAAACCCTCTCTTGCCAGATCATCTGGTAGTGATAGGAAGGTTGGAAGTTTCTTACATGTAGATAGAACTCAAAGGATATACTTGCATATTATTTTGCAAATCGTTTAAATAATTTTTTTGTATTTTCATTATTGTTTAGAATTTTAATGATCTCTTGTATTCCTAATCTCATGCTTGGCAAAACTCTTATTATTCTAGAGAATTCTCTGTTGTGTCACAGCCTGTAAGTGCCCACTCGACCAGTAGAAAGACACTATTCAGTTTAGGAACGTATCTCAGTGATATGACATGTGCCTAGCACTTTCTAGGCCATTATTCTCTGACAATACAAATAAAGGAAGAAATTAATTAAAATAATTAAAACAAATAATTTTAACATAATTAAAATATTTTTAAAAAATAAAAGAAAAAGAAAAATTAATAAGACACACTGGTCCCAAATAAATAAAATTTAAGAACTAAAAAATGTTGATTCACAAGGTCATCATGTCAAAGCATGCCATCCAAAGATAGATAATTTCTCAGCTATGGCTTAACTTTGATGAACACATTTTGAGGTAGATGTTACTCACTTTTGAAGATATCAGTGTCTAACTGGCATGTGACACAGAGGATGCTGACGACCAATTAAAAGTACACAGAGACTGCAGCGTGTTGCTGTGCCCCTCTCTGTCTCTCTGTCTCTGTCTCTGTCTCTGTCTCTCTGTGTGTGTGTGTGTGTGCTGGGTAAGGATATTTAATATAAAGATTTAGAAAACAAGTAATAAATTGTCAGCAAGGACATAAAATGTTCTATGCAAATGTTTGGGTTTTAAAATTTGTTCTGCTTTAAAGTTGAAAATTAACAGGAAATAGGAAAGCTTGTAAGTGCTTTGCATGGCTATGTAGATCACACTTTTGTTGATAATTTTCTGCAATACGAAGGCATATGAAAGTCCTTGGAGCTAAACACATATTTCTTAAATAATAGAAGGAATGCATACAGTCCCATAGGTGCATGATAGGTATTTTAGTTTTTGTCTGTCATTTAATAGCACATGAATTTGAACAGATCCCACTCCTAAATCTTGGTTTCTTCACCTGTAAAGGAAAAAAAAAAAAGCACTCTAAATTCTGCAAAGTTGAAAAAGAAAAAGCCCTTGGGATCCACTTGGCACAGTTCTGACCCAGAAGAGAGGCTGCTCTGGAGATTTTGGAGGTTAACGTTACAGCTGCTGTCAATGGAGACATTCCGAGCCCTGTCTGAGCCTCAGGAAAAGCTTCAGTTAAAGCCCAAAAAGAATTTGAATGGAGAATCAGGAGAGGAAAATGCCTGCAGATCTCTGTGCATGAAGCTAGGGCATCTGCCCGCTGGGAGTAATCATGCCATTTTGAAATAGTAGAGATCCTGAAGACGTGAGCTGGCCTGGGACATCAGAGATGTTTGTTGCGTCTTGGCAGGAGCAGGAAAGAAGCAGATAAAGACCTATCAGACCTTAGAGCAAGAGTTTGAGTTATCACATCAATTTTTAGTCTAAATTCTAAAAGCTCTCCTTCCAGAGAGTCTGCAGACCAGCTCAGGAAATGACCCCACAGTAACCTGGTCCTGTTGAGAGTGAAGCAAGGGCCTTGGGAGTCACTCTAGTGGAAGGAAAGAGCACCTACACAAGAATACACAAGAAGCCTCATGTGTTGAGTGTGAAAGTGGCTTCCATATTCCTACCCACAGCCACTGGCTTGGCCTGCAGACCACCATACCCCAGTGCCCACACAAGCTATCTCTTATCTATTAATAGGGCATGGATTGTAGTACCCAGTGTGTGTTAAAAACGACCTTTGTGATTTTTCCTTTCATTTGGAAAATAATAAGTGTAAGCATTTGTTTAGTACAATGTGGTATTTTTTCCTTTAAGAATTTTATTGTTTTTAATTTTATTTACATTTGTGTGTATGTACGTGTATGCACATGTGTGTACATGCCAATCTGTGTTTACAGCCCAGATCAGAAATTAGGAAACACACAGCTTGTTACATGAGTTCTAAGATTCCAAATAAGGTCTGCATGATTATGCACCAGGTGCTCTTCTCACTCATATATATCTTTAAATAAGTTTAAGTAATTCTATTATCTTCCATAAGCTTCATGTTGTGAAAATGTTTGAATATACATTCATAGCAATTTTGAAACAATAGTAATTATTATGCCTACTATTCTGTGTAAGAGGTTACTGAACCTTCCTCCTCTCTGAAATTTTGCATCCCTTGATGCAACTCCTTGTGATGGTTAATTGTCAACTTGCTAGGATACGGAATCCCCCAGAAGCATGACTGTGGGCTACTTTCTTGATTCGGTTAATTAGGGTTGGCGACAGACCCACTTTGACTGACAGCTTTCCCATGACTGGAACCCCATGTCACATGAAAGGGAGAAAGCCAACAAAGCACAGGAACCCCCTGCTGCCTCCTCCCGGAATGTTTTCTCATTACTGAAGTGACATCAGATTTTGCATATTTGTTCTTTTTCAGATGTGTGGGTTGCTAATATTTTCTGTTAGCCATTAACTTATGTTTTATGGTAGACATTCTTTTCTCTAACATATAGATGCTTCCTGGTTTCTTTCAATCCCATATTTCTTTGGCTTTGTTTGCCTGTGCTTGGGGCTCATTAACCGTAGTATCTTTGCCCAGACTAATGATTAAAAATTATTCTCTGTCGTTTCTTCTAGTAGTATTACTGTTTCAGGACTAACATTAAAATCTTTAATAAATTTTGAATTGAAATTTTTAGATGATATGAGACAAAAATCTGATTTTATCTTATGAATTTGAATATCCAGCTATGCCACTCCTGAAAGAAAAGACAATTCCTTCTCTCTTGTCTACTTTTGCTTTCTTTCTTGAAAATTATTTACCATGAGTGTGTGGTATGATCTCTGGCTGGGACTACACTTTGGATCATTGGTTACTACAAGTATATCTCAATACAGTGTTTCTTTGATCACAACATGTTTCGAAGTCAAGTAAGGATGTCCCTTGCTTTGTCCTGTCTGTTCACTGTTGCTTTGGCTGCTAGAGAGATTTCATGGTCCTATATGGAGGGAAAGCAATGACATCTGCAAACAAATAAAGTAGTGAGCCCAACCCAAAAGGTGACTATGAAGGGGGACCCTGCCAAAACCCCACAAATATCTGTAGATTTTTTAAATAGGTGGTGACCTCAGAAGCAACACTGGTGATTAAACAGAAGATTTAAATAACAATCATAGCTCGTGTCATCTGAACACAGTCTAACTGGGGAACCAAGATCTGCTTTGTCACAAATAGTGTCAATGTAGACAGCGTCTATTCCCACAGTACGGATTACATTAACAGGCTGAGCAGTCTTAGGTTTGCCAAGACAACAGCCCTTGCCTGCACTTAGCTCCCCATTCCTCGTTGCAGAGCCTGGCTTTTAAAGTCAGCATCTCTGCGTATCAGCACAGGTTTGTGGTGGATGGGCAGTGCGTTATTCCAAACAGCAGCTGTTGCAGAGTGAGGATATTTGGAAAGAACAGTGCAGTACCCTAATTACCTGTGGCAAGGAAAACATCTGTGTGAGAGAGGTAATGAAATTAATTCTAACATCTAGCAGTTGCATACATTAATTGACATTAATTAATGCCAAATTACGTGAGACTTCCTATGGAATCGCATCACACACTCACCAGAATAGAATATGGAAAGAGTTCATCATACTTAATGCTATTACAGAAAACCTCAAGGGGAATAAGAGTGATTGGTCCCTCATTATGAACCGCAGCCAATTTCTTTCCATTTCCATTAGAAGGAGAAAGGGAGAAAACTGAACACTTTGCCAGGCAGGCAGCTCGAGACTGATCGCTTACCTTTCAGCTTGTAAATTTCACTTTTAGCCGTCCTGAGTAGATATAGAAGACTAATTTTGAGGCTTTCCTTGTGTTACCTAGCTGAGTACTTTGTAATTCTCAGCTCAAAGAAGGCTCACTGCGCGGGTAAACGAGAACACACAGAATCGGGAAGTGGAGGAAACAGAATGTTGAGTGGTGTCTGTCGGAACTGTTTATCTCACGAGCCCAGTGTGACTCCCACCCACCCAGGTGAGAAGCGCTGGGTCAGCGATTTCACTCCCAGTGTCCGACTCTTCCACTTACCGCCTTGCTATGACTGTTGACAGCTCATGTATGTTTTATTCACCTTTCCTGTGCAAGCACACATAGATTGATGTCTATATATACAACTTGCCAAAAAGTGGGTCCACATACAATATTGTGCCATCTATTTTTAAAAGCATCTATTTGGGAACAATTTTAGGAAGACAGAAATTTACCCAGCTGGTTTAGAATAAGTGCGCTCTCCACACTCTCTCATCTTGTTTAAGCATTTTTTTCTTAACGAAGGCATAATTTTCAAAACCAAAAAAATCATTAAATAGTATTAATTGGTAACTTGTCTTAAATATTTAATACACTTTAAATATTTATTCCTAGCAGCAGGAATTTAATAGTGAGTTAAATTGTTTCACACTTTACTTATTTCCTCTGTTTAATCTTTTTATTTTTTATTTTTTGGTATTATATAACATTTCTAGTGCTGGAGAGATGGCTCAGTGGTTAGGAGCACGTGCTCCTGTGACAGAGGACCAATATTTGGTTCCCAGACATATAGCAGTATAAGGAAGTCTCAGAGACAAACTTAACTCTAGTTCACATGGATTCAACTTTCTCCTTTGGCCTCCTTGGGCACTCTCTGATGCACCTGCCCCCCCCCCCCCACACACACATATAAACACACACATGCACACTTTAAAACCTTCTTAAAAACTTAATAGTAGGGGTCCTGTGTGCCTGGGGGCACATGTGTCAGAAGACAGCTTTGTGGATTCTGTTATCTCCTTCCATTCTGTGTACTTCAAGCATCTTACTCAGGTCTCTAGGTTTTTGTGTGGCTCCCTTTATCTGCCGAGGCACCTGGCTAGCCTGTATTAAACACTTCCTGATAAATACCTGTGACTGAATCTTCCCCATCTGTCATGATTTCCTTAAATGAAATCCTCAGAAATGAACCTGAGTTCCAAGGATAAAATCTTACGCATCTTACTACACACTGCAACAGTAGTATGTAACAGCATGAGTTTACGAGTGTTTTCGCTTTGTGTGTAGATGTACTCACCGATTCTTAGGGAACAGAAGCCAAAGTCTAGTTCATAAAAGTCGGCCCAGACAAATGAAAGTTTTCATGTAACATAATGAAATGGAAATAAAGCAAAGCTGTGGCCAAGCCAACCAAGTTGCCCCACCTATGTGCTGCCGTTCTACAAACCACCATCCTCGCTCCCTGCTCCTGAAGATTGTGGATACATCATCTTGTAGTGTTGTGACCATTAGCTGTCCTACATACCTGAGCCGTCAGAATTTCCAGCCTACACACCAGCAGTTCTCAACCTGCAGGATGCTGCCCGCCCAGGGTTCAAATGACCCTTTCACAAGGGTCACCTAAGACCATAAGAAACCACAGATGTGTATATTACGACTCATAGCAGTGGCAACATTACAGTTATGGAGTAGCAGGAGGTCACTGTAACACAAGGAACTGTGTTGAAGGGTCGCAGTATTAGGAAGGTTGAGAACAGCTGCTTGATAAATGTTGACAAATCTCCTTTGTTTTCTTCCCTAACCTTGGATTTATAGCTTACACGTAAATGACCTATAAATATCACATATGTATATTTATATTTTCCATCTGGGGTTTGCCCAGGATCTTTGAAGACGAGATCTTGATGAGCATTGATGGACACTACTACAAGTAAAACTATGATGCATATTCATACTGGAGTCCTCATTTAGTGTCAGCTCTAACATCACGATGAAAGTTATGCTCTCATTAGAAGTCCAAGAAATTCTAACCTTCCCATTTGATTTAATCCACTTTAGCCATAGTTCCTTATCATCTCACATAGCAGCACTAGGACAATGGTAGATTCGGTACACTCAATGGCTTAGTAATGTCATCAGGGACCAGGTTCTTTCAGTCTGGTCACAATCATTAGGTAAGTCTGACTATGCTCCTGACTCCTTTCGATAAGAGGAAAATTAAATAGTCCCCTGCATCAAATCGAGACCATATTGTACAGGGATAGCTAAGTCTCCTTCTGTATCTCTGGTGCTGCCCTCACTTTTCATTTAGCACTAGATTTAAATGCCCTGTTCTAAACCAGCCAATGTGAAAGGGATTAGGAACACCAGAGTGGATTTAGACCCAAGAGGATTAGTCCTCACACATAGCAGCTTCTTCATAGAGGAAGGATGAGACAGTGAATGCAGAGTTGGCTTTTTCAGCAAATAGAGTAGAATGGCTTGTGATATTTATGTGTGTGTGTGTGTGTGTATATATATATATATATATATATATATATATATATATATATATACCTCTTGCATGCATCTTACTGGAATAAATAGCAGAGGTCAGTTTTACTTGTCTTTTAAAGGACTGATTATGGTCCTCAAAGTGACCCTATCTCTATGAAAACAAAAATAAAAATCAAGAAAATGATGACTCATAGGAACTGACATTTATAGAGGTTTAACTTTCAAAACGTAGCATTTTTATTTTAACCACATATAAATTAATTCTGTGTACTAGCTAATAGACTAAATGACTGATACTGTAATCCCTGCTTCGTAGCTGAAGAATGCAAACTGAGGGATGATGAAGCGATTTCCTCATGCAACTGATACAACACCACAGCTAAAACCAAACCAGGTTTCACAGAAAGAAACCATTTCTTCTGTGGCCCCAGGCAACCTTTTAAAAATATGGAGCCATTTAAAGGCTGCAAAATAGTCTAGTGGACTGTGAAATTGTGAGATAAAGATTTTGTATGATATAGAGAAGAACATTCTGAAAAAAGACAAGTCCCAATGATTTTTTTTTAAGGAGAAAGAAATATCTTAATTTGTGTATAAAAAAATGGAACTATAGAAGGTCTGAAAAAAGGGGGGATGGAAAGGATAGGTATCGTCTTTTCTTTAGTTCAACTTTGGGTTTCACCAAGACTCAGTGGGGTTTTAGACTGGGGAACTGTCCTATCCCAGCATAATGCCCTCTACTGAGGGAAGATTGTGCACAGAACTTGTTTCAGCATTTACTGATTCTACCAGTAACTTTATCAGTCAAGGGTCAGCTGGTCCAAATGTGCATGCTGCCCCCTGCTGACCCTTCTTGCAGAATTCGGGAACGCTCAGTTTCGAGTACATGAATGCAATGCTGTTGGTAAGTTCTTTGGTAATTTTCAGAGAAGTCTTTCATGAACCTTTGTATCCATCCACCTTCGAACACTGTTGCCCATCCTCACTTCTTTTAAATGATGCACTCCTAATATTTCATTTTTGAGACTGTCTGTATTTCCTGTTTAAAATCTTAGAAATCAATGTCCCAAATTATTGAGCACCAAAAGCAAGTAAAATGACCTCAGTTTTATACAAAAATACAAAATCAGATAAGCAGCTGTGTTTCAAAGAATATTCACTTTTTTGTTTACATTATGCCAGGATTAGTATTAGGATTTAGGGATATAGCAGAGAGGGACACACACACACACACACACACACACACACACACACACACACGGTGGGGGGGCTATTGAGTTATTGATATAGCATCTAAATATCTTTTAGGGAGTAATCATGGAAGGTCTTCATAAGTAAAACTGGGTTGATGTTATATCATTGATAACTTGGTAAAATTCTCTGGGGAGGAGAATTTTGGACAAAGTGAGTGTGGATGGAAAGTCTTCAATACCAAGGGGGAGGGTTGCACATTCTCTTCAACATAAATTAGGAGATTAGAAAAATCACGAGCAGAGTAAGAGGAATAGATACATAATCAGAAGAGGAAAGTAGGTATGAGGACCGGAGGAGAGTTTGAATGTAGTCTAGTGTGGGTTTTGTGGCATTTGAAGTAAATACTGCCATAAAAAGATCTCAAAGAGGCCAGATCCCCTCTAGCACAACACTTGTCCAGTAATAGGGAATTAGCTGACCTAAGATGATGTGTTTGTTGGCCACTGTGCAGTCTCAGCTGAATACTCAGATGTGAGTTTACTCACCTCTCAACTGAGGTTTTGAGTTGGAGATGTCACTACTATGTTTAATTTTCAGTCCATAAATACGGGTCTTCATCAAAGAGACATATTATTCATTCCAGTGGGACGTCTGCCTGAGATTTTAAAATACTGTGTGCAAGTGTTTTCCTGCTTTTTCAGCCAATGATCAATGTGTGGAACTGAACAAAGATGAAAATATAGTTCTAATAAAGATGAAAATACAGTTACAAAATCACAAGTCAGTTTTTAAAAAGTATTATTTTGGGGTTTGGAAGAGAAAAGCTAAAGAAGAAAAAATACCAGGAGAGAGTGGTTCTGTTAGCACAATTAACACACACACACACACACACACACACACACACACACACACACACACACTGACACGCTGAATAGTAACAGCGATACGGAGTGAGCACTTAGAGAGATGGTGATGCTTGCTTAGACACATCAAGAATCCAAGGGCAATAGAAAATATGTTCTTAGACTCTACAGCTTTTATCTTCTCTATTCCAGACTCCCAATACTTAACTTGCCAGATGCAAAACTGCACAGAAGCCAACAAAAATAAACCTTTCCCGGGCTACATTGACCCCGACTCTTTGATTGTTCAGGATGATTATGTGTTTGTTCAGGTAAGAAAACCTCACTTCTGTTCCATGGTTCACAGCATTTTTAGTCTCTGTCTGGGTATAGCCTTTCTGCCTGCCAATACATCCTCAAAAGGGAGAAAGAAATGGAGTGGAGAGGAGCAAGAGGAGGAGGAGAGGGCAGAGGGCAGAAGGGAGGGGAAGCTGGAGAAATGAAGGAGGGTGGAAGGGAGAGGGAGATTCACAGGCTATTCTTCAGCTACTGTCGGTAAGAATTTACCCACCAATCTAAAGAGCGCTGTATTGACCCAGGAGTGATATACACTTCTGTTTATCCATTTCCCCAAATAAATCCTAGTCATTAAATGAACTGAGAAGCTATGTCCATCTCTCCTTATCAGTCTCTTCTTAGGTGTCACTTTAAAAGGAAAGAAAATGAAAGGGACCTTGTGTGATGGATGGAGGTGGTACAGACGGTACATAGGCCAAGTAAGAATGATGCCCGGGAATAGTCAGAAACTACTGTGGTTCCCAGGGCAACACAGAAGAGGTGATTTCCTCCTCCTAAGAGAATGGGAAAACACTTGAGAAACTGAGATTTCAGGATTAGTGACAAAAGACAGGCAGTAATCATGTTTGGCCAATTCATCTAAAAATTATGTTTTTACTTTCCAAGGTAAGAGCTGTAAAGGTATAATTGCTAAAATGTATATAAATACATGAATATGTGTGTATATACATATATATATATATGATGAAGTTGAAGTACATTCTAGACACAAGTTTATTTGAAGAATAAATTATATCTAATCCTATGCATTAAAAAAACTACTCAGTGACAGTCTATCTGATTTTGTAATGTTTCACAAGTGATTATACGCACATCTCAGGGTCTTTTTCTTCAGGATAGTATATAATCGATACTTGAATAATTTCAAGTGACATTCAAATGGTTGCATGTACTGCCAATTCATTTCTCTATCAGTAATCCTCTCAGGAACCCTTCTCTAGTTTCTGGCAAGTTTGTAATCTACATATCTGGCAAATAAATCAACATCAGATCTACATTTAGAATTATATGGGTAGCCTCCTGTAAGCAAGCACTTCCACACATAATGGTGAAAAAAGTCTCTTTCCAGTTTCCCCCCGTGTATGATTAACATTTACCACAAGCTTTGTTGACATCCCAAGTATGCAGACTCCAGTGACATTCAAACTGCAGAAACTTATGTAGGTCAGGGTTTACTCCAGAAACACACTCAGAGAGGGGCCTTCTACTCTGCCCGGCCTGGTACCCAAGTCTGCATGGAATCACTCCCCACCCCACCCCACTTCCCGTCCTGCAAGCCCTTCAGGATTCATTGACCTGCTTTGCCCAAACAGTGCTTGTGTCCATGGTTTTCCTCCAAAAGAAAGAACACTACAATTAGTTTGGAACCCAAACATGACCTGGCTTTCTGTTAACATGCCGGAACATGCTCTTAGGCATCAATGTGATACCATCAAGCAAGAAATCTGTATGTGGGAAGAAGGCTTCCCTTCACTGTTGAACTAGGGCCAACATGGCCGCCTGTATGGCAAGGACTTGAGGCTGAAAGCTGGACTGCTGAAGGACAGTGAATTAATATCTCCCGAGACTTCTAGTGTTAGGAAGAATAGAGCTGAGACAGTTTCTTAGCTTTAGAATCACCTTATATATCTACATATAGCAATCTATGTATTAGCTATCTATCATCTATCTACCTACCTATCTGTCTATCTATCAATATGCATATGTGTCCATATAAAATTTACTTTTATGTATCAGGGCTTTTTCTTTTGGGCTTTTGTGTCCATGGACTACATGGAAGCCTGTGGAGGGCAGAAAAGGAAATTAGGTCCCTTGGACCTGGAGTTGTGGATTGTGAGCTACACCGTGGGTACTGGGTCACAGCCCAGCCTGGAAGAGCACTAAGTGAGCGCAACGTTGGGTCACCTCTCCAGTCCCATGGTGTAAATATGCACATTACTTTTTTTTTTTTTTTGGGGGGGGGGTCTATCTTATGGTTGTTATGGCGCCTCTGAGTATCCCTACACAGCGTGTAAGCTGCTTTTCTGGTTCGTGGAGACTATCGATCGGTGCCCTCCGCTGCATTTTTGATGCTGTGTGGCAGATAGCTGCTTCGTTTAGGGAGCTGTTCTTCTGTGACCCCGAGGGTTTCCAATACCTCATCTCACCACCTTGTTTCCTTTCCACAGCTGACCTCGGGAGGAAGACCGCATTACTACGTGTCCTACCGAAGAAGCACGTTTGCACAAATGAAGCTTCCGAAATACGCTTTGCCCAAGGTACACGCTGGGTTGCTGTTTTCCTCGCACAGCTCTCCTCTCAGCTACAGTCCGCCCTGTTCTCAAGGTCCCTGCCAGCGCCCGGGATGAAACCCCTGTTCCTTCAGCCCACCCCTGCATCAAGACTTCCCGCTTCCCCTTTGGTAACTCTGTTCCCTTTCTCTGTGGGAGCTTGTCCTGTTCTCTTTCTTCCCTTGAAATTCTTGCTGCAGGGACATCTGGATAAATTAATAATAGCCTTGTTTTTCCCTTTTAATATTAAGTATTCCCAAGCAGTATGTTTGTTTTGAAATCAAAACAGAAAATAATTAAATTTGTGTTGTAGCATGGCAGTTGTTCTCAGTGGGAGTTAGGAAGCTGGTTATCTTTAGAGACCTGAGGCACTGCCGAATGTTCTGACTGCCCTCGCCACTCCTTTTTGACAACAGTGGAAAATAGAAGTGAGAGACCCTCCATCATTGACTTCCCTAGGCTCTTTCACACGCTCTAAATAACTGTGTTAATGCGGATCGCCACCTAGTGGAGAAAGGTGACGTGCGCCTTCAAAGACGCCTCTTAGTCGGTTTCTGTGTTTGTTTTTCAATTGCATTGATTCTTTGTCAGTTTCATATCATGTATCCCCGATCCCACACCTGTCCTCTGACCCTGCATCCTCCCCCCAAAATAACACACACACACACACACACACACACACACACACACACACACACACACACACACACAAGCAAAGCATAGAAAACATCTGTCTTGGAAGCTGTAGCATGTCACACTGTGTCCCTCTGTCCACACGTCTTCACTTGCAAATGTGAATTGGAATGAGTCATTGGTCTGGTTGGAGGAGTCTGGATTCTGTGACAGTATTACTATTGGATCCTCCCTAGAACTCCTCCTGGTTACCCTGTTGTTGCTCTGTATCGTAAAGATCCTGCAGCACTGGATCAGCAGGACTGAGCTTTCACAGGCTCCAGCGGTTCATAGAGGATGAAGATTTTGGGGTGGACCAACTCAAAGTCCCAATATTTTAAGTAACCTAAATAGAGTCTAGTGTGGGGCTTAATTTTAGAGCAAAGGAGATGTGTGTTTGTGTGGCATTGGGGATGACAGTGAGAAAGGGGGTGCACAGATTTAAATAGGATTATAACTCAGCTTTGAAAGTTGTAAGTTGAGCAAGGATAGAATGAAATTTATTTTGAAGTCTCATCTTTCTTTCTTTTGAACTCTCTTTCATTTGCAGCACACTCTCGGTGCAGCCCCAGCTATAGGCCCAGTACTGTTCATGGTGGACATAGCCAGCACTGGAGGGCAGGGCTGGCCCTTCGCGGGAGAGCTGGGCTCACAGCTTGTGCTGGCATCTCCAGGGAAAAGTCTTTAACTTACCCCAACAGTGAAAGCTTTCTTTTGTTGTTTTTGTTTTATAAACTCCTGCACATTAGAGTCAGACACACACACACTGAAGTGCACTGTCAGCTTCAGAGAACCACACCTGTGTTATGAGTTTTGTTTGTTCTCTAATAAGAGGTCAATCATAATGGCAATTGCACGGGACTACATGCCTGCTTGTGACATCACACAGTAAACTGATCTCTCAAGGGACCGCATGTCTGGTTGTGATGTCATACAGACTAAACTGATCTTGGTATTGATTAGCCTTCTTTCTACCCCATAAGGTAAAAGCACAAAACATCAAAATCACACTGGGCATGGATACTGAAATGTAAGAGTAGAACTTAGAATTGTTAAAATTGTATTGATAGTCTTCTAGAACATTTGCAGAGGGAGATATCAACTAGGAAAAACAAAACAAAACAACACACACACCCCAAAAAACAGTGCCCCTTCGAGCCTGAGTACTTAAATGAATTGTAATTCAGCCATCAAAAATCGAAGAAGGCAACTTGAAATATTTGTAGCTTTAAAAACAAGATTTACACCCAATGCATGGCGATGCCCTGGTCGAGAGGCAGGAAAAGTTGGGGGACTGCAGATCTCAGCCACCTGCCACATGCTCACTCTTGGGTCAGTGTATTCTTCACAGAACAATCTGAGCCAGAACGAAATTCTACCTGCCGTACAGGTGAGGCTAGAACTCAAATTTTCTGACATCCATAATAGTGCAATTGTTGCTGCTGTTGTTTTTGTTTTAATAATTTTACCCACTGGCAAGTAAATGGTGACTTCCATTGTTAAAATGTGGCATGATCCCTACCCCACCAAATATGATGTGCTATCAACACATATAGGAAGAGGAAGGCCTCACTGGCCCAAGCAGCCCTAAAAAAATGCTAGTTTAAAAATCAAAGAGGCTTTTGTTGATACACTGCTGAGTATCACAGGTATTTTACATTGCTTGTTCATCGTCATTATGATGATCACTGCTGACATCTGTCCCCAGCGGCCTCTAGACAATCTGGAAGGCAAAGTTTCCTTTGAAGCTGAGTTGGCCATCTACCCAGCCCCCAACCCTGCTACCCAGATGATCATGTCCCATGACTTGGCTTCATTTGAGTTCTCAGATTAGAATGCAGTCATTTTGCTTGTTTCTACAAAAATGGGAGCTAGTATATGTATTGAGTAAATGGATTATTTGGTCCAGGTGGGTTTTATTATGTAAAGCAAAGAGAAGCTTCATTATAATCCCATTATAACTTCAAAGAGAAGCCTTGGCATGGAGAGTGCTTTCCTCAAAGGTGCTGTGCTCTGTGGCCTTCTCACATAGCCAGATCTGCACCTGCACAAGAACAAAGCTTCATGATGACCAAAGGCAAGGAGACACATCAGCTCTGTCCTGCTCATATTTCTCTAATCACCTACTGCCATTCTATCAGATGTTGAAAGAGCAGAGCGTTGCCTTGGGCTGTGTCTAAACGATTATTAATGATAAAGAAAAACCAAAGATGAGTGATGGTTACACAGTGCCAGTACAAGTGAGAACACATGGTCCGTCAGACAGAGTGACACAGGGTTGACCAGCTTCCCTTCTGTGAGTTACCTGGAGCCTATTCCGAGTGACTCCAGTGAGATAAATGAGACAATACATACAAAAGTGCCTCAAGTGTTTTGGAGGACAGATACTCTATAAAAGCAAGGTAATTTTATTAGTAATATGGATCTAGTTGTCTCCATAGTGAAAGATGGATGGGTACCAGGATGCAGGGGGTGCAAAGGATGCTTGACTCATAACAGGAGACCAGACCTCAGACCTGGATCCATCACTAACTTGCTTAGAAACCTTGGCTATCTGTGCTTTATTACTTTTTCTCTTATTCATTTTTTAAAAAATAAAGACCTTAGATTCAAAACAATATTTTTATCAATTTGTCACTCAGAATAAAATATCCTTAGTAATATATGGAAAAAAATTGGTCCTGTACTCAAATAAGTTTAAGAAGAAAGTAAACTTCAATCAATGTGACTTCTTTAGAGACTAAGAGTAGGTCACTAATAGCTCAGTGTCTCATAGATGTCTATGAGAAAAACCCAGTAGTTCAGCTTTAATTCAATAGTTTATCACCATCTGTGGTGGAATAAACCCATAATAGCCACAGCCACTTGGGGGTAGAGGTAGGATTACCAGTAGTTTGAGGCCAGGAGCTGGAGAAATAGCTCAGCAGTTGAGATTGTCATGTTCTTCCAGAGGACCTGAGTTGGGTTCCTAGCACCCATATTAGGTACCTCATGACGACTTCTAAGCCCAGCTCCATGATACCTCTTCTGGTCTCCAAGGGTACCCACATGTGCATGGCATAGATTCACAGAGACATACACCCTGCGCATTTAAATAAAAATAAAAGTAGATCTTAAAAGGAAAAATAATTGAGGCCTTCTTAGATGATATAGGGACTTCAAGGACCACTTGTTTCCTTAGCTGGCTACATAGAATGATTGTATCTTATAAACAAACAAGCAAACAAATCAAGATGATAAATCATACCACCAATAAGCAAAAAGGCTTCAGAGCAGACTTTGCAAGTTGATCCAGTTTAACTCCAAGTTAGTCTATGTTGGTCTAGAATCATGAGAACCAGGGAAACAACAGGGACACATGTTCTCAATAATGAGTTGAAGGAAGGTGAAATAAACACAAACATATCAAATCTTCATGTCGGGCATATTTTCTAAAGCTTGATCCATGAAATTTCATAAAAGTAAGGAGAGATTCATTTGCAACTTTATCTAGACATGGTCATTTTATCCCACTTACTTTATATGACAAGTTTTCTAAGTCGACCTAATCAAGCCACTTAACAGAGTTGTATTCTCAATACTGCATTGGTTACTTTTCCCATTGTGGTGATACAATACCTTGACTAAAGCAACCTCGGGAAGAAAGGCTGTGTTTCGGCTCACATTTCAAGGATACTCGAGGTTAGGAGAGTCACAGCAGGACTTAAGGCAACTGGTCACGTTGCATCTGCTTTCAGAAAGGAGAGAGAGATGGGTGTCTGTGCTCAGCCACACCCTCACATTATATTCTGTGGAGGACAGACCCCTTAGTGCTATTCCCACTCAGGGCGTGTTTTCCCACCTCAACGGACCAAACCTAGAGAACCACTCACAGCCATTCCCAGAGCCTCGTCTTCAAGGCAATTCTTGTCAAGCTCACAATCCATGTTTGTTACGTAGCTATTAACTACAATAGCTAATGGACACAATGGATACTGAAGTATGACCGTGTAGATGATGACTATGGTCCTGGGATCATGTCCTCAATGTTGTGTGAGCCCATCACCAGTTCAGTGTTGGCTATGCTAGGGTCAGCTTACAGTTTAGATGACTGAACAGAAATCCAGGATTATAACAATCTGAGGGAGGGAAACACAAATGGAAAGTAGTTGTTCAATGATTTTGAGCATTTTGGTTTCTGTCCTATGATAAATTAAGACCCATTGAAGGTATGTCCAAATGGATGAAACAATGAAGTTAAGGGTGATTTCCACAGCTCGTTCTCTCCATCAGACAGAAAACATTTGGATGAACCTTTTCTTGAGCACATCAGTGAATGGAAAGCCAAACTGATAGACAGACATTGTTAAGTGAACACTCACCATGTATGAGACATACATGAAGTGGAACACTGTTACGGTATTTAAGACTTGCTGATTTTATCTTCCATGCCCTGTGAAGGACATGCTAGTTCACAGGTAGAAGGTCTGAACATGGAGTGCCATTCAGAGGACTATGTCTCAAGCCAACACTAAACTCAAATTATGAGAACATGAAGTTAGGAGAATGATTCAAGTTCCACTAAGCAGTTTGGGTTGGAATAGTCACCAAGAAAGATCATCATATCTAAAGTTTACTAAATTTTTTTTTAATCATAGAGCACGGTCAGTTTGTGAAGATTAAGTTACACAAAAGCCAAGGGCATTTCTATATCATTCTCTTGCTATATGCTAATAGGTATCTCTGTTTATTTCTGGGTCTTTTTATCTTTTACTGCTTTACTCAGAGTTGTTTGGAATTTATTCTGTGTGGAATTCTTTGGCCACAGGATTAAAAATCAGCCCAAAGGACATGGACAGGCTTCCCTTAAGGAAACAACCAGCATTGGCTGGAGACATTGGCCAGTTTAGAATAGCTTTAGGCATTGGCTAGAGTCCTGAATGGGGAATGAAAGATTTGGAGTTCTTACCAGAGGACAGAGGACAAAGGCCTCCATATTTCCTTCACTTTATTTCTAGCTCTGGTAACCTTGGGACCATTACCCTTTGTGATGACACCTCTTTTCTCTTGTAGTTTTCTTAGAGAACTTATAAGAGAAAAATATCAGATTAGTAGCTGAGTCCCTAAATTAATTTCTCATATGAACCTTAACAGTTTGGGGGTTTCTGATGAGCATTTTTTCCCTGGGGAATTTTGGGTGTTGGTGAACTTTTGGCAGTGTGTGTCCAACTTTAATGTGTGTAATTTTCATGGAGGGACCTCATTAAAAAGCATATTTTAACTCAGTGGGTAGGCTGTGAGGTTCAGTGTCTACGGAGCTTGCAGGAAGTAGCAGAGCTGCTACTCCACAGGCGACAGCAGGATCCAGGGCTTGTCAGGTTTCCTTCTGTCACCTTATGTTTGCCCTGTATACATCTTCTGAACAAGAAGTGTTTGAACTTGACAAATACATGAGAACAACTGGTTCTACAAATTCACACACATCTAAGAACACTGTCTTCAGTTGTCCATTAAGGAAATTAAATTACGACTAGGCTGCTATACATCCTTCTATCTTAGTCTGTCATGACCTCACTGCTTAACCCCCAAATGACAGAGAAAATGCATGATCAACACCTAACTGTCATTTTCATGTACGCGAAAGGAAGCCTTCTCTATCCTCCTCGGCATTCCATCAAAGCTCCTCAGCAGGCACACTCTTTGGACGCAAGCCAGGTTAATTAATATATAAAAGCCTTCTTGCCTTCACTTCCTTGTGTTTTCCTTCAGGACATGCACGTTATTAGCACAGATGAGAATCAAGTGTTTGCAGCAGTTCAAGAATGGAACCAGAATGACACCTACAACCTGTACATCTCAGACACCCGTGGTGTCTACTTCACGCTGGCCTTGGAGAATGTCCAGAGCAGCAGAGGCCCTGAAGGCAATGTCATGATCGACCTCTATGAGGTATGTCACCAAACATATGTGGATCTGGAGGATAGCAGCACCAAGACTAACTGGTGAAATATAATCATTCCAACAGTGGTTTCTTGGATTGTCTTACTCCACTTAGAGAAGGAAAGACTTACAGAAAATTCTTATTGTTTAATTTGCAAGCCATATAATCCTCTAGAAGAGTTTTATGAAAATTAATTCTGCTGGATCAGAGCAGCTCCAGAGAAATTGGAAAATGTCTGGGGAGGAAATCACACAATTAAAATGCTTGCATTAAGATTAATCTGCATATGCTATTTCAAAATATTTTTTGTGTAATGCATCAATGGGCAGCACTCTCTTATGTCTCTCTGAAGTGAAATGGATGAGACATTGTGTGTGTGTGTGTGTGTGTGTGTGTGCGCGCGCGCGCTCGTGCGTGTAGGCTATGAGAAGGCATTCCTATCGGCATTGACAAACTTCCCAAACTTGATAACCTCAGCTGGCTAGTTACCCACCCTCAATGGCCAGCACATAAGGTAATATTCATAGATCTTTTTACCAAAACCTGAAAAATTAAACTAACAAAAAGCGCAACACACCACAGCTTACCCATCTTTCCTTGGGGGCACTGTGTCTCTTTGCTTTTACAATAACCAATATTCAAAGTAAAATCATCTAAGTTAGATCGATCATTTATAGTAATAACACCACTGAAGGTTTTGTTATCTATCTTTCTCATTAACTTCAGTAGTATTACTATGCATACAGACTTTTCCAGTTTTATAGAAACAATGGATCAGGTACAGACTTGTTTTGTTTTCAGGTAGAATACGGTATAGTGCTGCATTTATTTAGAAAATAGACTTAATATTATTTCATACACCTTCCTTCCAAGGCTCGGGGGTCAACACTGAAGAAGGAGCAGGAAGGTTACAAATGCCAGAGGTGTCAGTGATAACAGGAAAACAGTGTTTGCTGGGCATGAGAAGGGTGCACACAGGGACTCTCTGTTAACTGTGTGCATAAGACCTGCACAATATCCAGACAGGGAAAATCCTAGCATGGGTCAGGAAGGGTGCTCACGAATTCCCACCTCCCACATCAAAATCCCCACATCAAAAGGAGCCACTGGAAACGGGTACTGGTGGTTGCTGAGGTAGTAAAGACAGTTAGTTTTGTTCAGGGTTGAATTTCCCTTTAAGGTAAAATATAGATGTAGAGTAAGCTACTCTTGCGGGATGAATTTCACCTTTTAGTCAGACTGGATGCACAATAGTGGATTGAGGTATAATTAGGGTGAGTTATTTAAAACATATTCAGCGGTGGAGAAAAGCAGCAATAGACCTATATTTTACCTGGAAAAACATCCAAAATGATTCAACACTGACATTTGGTCAAGCTCAAGGATTCAAGTTGTTTGTAAAACAAGAAGCATCAATGTTACATTCAGTGATTTAAAAAAAAAAATGCATTGAAGAAAGCCAAGCCCAAAGGTGTATTTCAAAAATGTGTTTTATTTTCCCTTTCCTTCAGAAGTTTAGAATAACCTTTGCAATGCAGCTAAACCTCAATTTATATAGATAGACTGCATACTCTGAAAATAAATAACAAACTGTATGCCTAATTCAGATTTTGGCAGACCAACATAGGATACAGCTAGTGTACCTAACTTAAGAAAATCTACAGCACATGTTTTCATCTTTGCCTAAGTGTTTTTATCTTACTTTTCATCTCGTGTTTCAGATAGATAGTGTCCAATAGTTCAGCCTCCAATTAAATATTTATTCTGGAAAACATTTTACATAGCTCAAAGATTTAGTGTCAGAAATGTTCTAGATAAAGTTTGATTTATAACATGGCGTTTTAGAAATCCAGGCTGTCTGAGTCTAAGCGACAGTGGTACAGCTAGAAATTCCTGTTGGAATGTACTCTTAAGGCAAGTGCATTCTTCGTAAGACCCACTAACCTTGTTAAGGATATAGCGATGAATGTGGCACCCAGGAGACTTCTGAGAGGACTAAGGCAGTTAATGCTTGTTAACTAGTACCATGTGATTAAGAGAGTCTAGAATCTGCTGTGCCATTGTGAAGTGTGCCTCGACACCCCTTAACGACACCCCTTAATGCTGTTTTTGTCATCTTAAAACCTACTCACACTTCAAAAATTCCCAACAACTTTCGAACTCTGGGGATTTCTTCTTCTTTCCATATTGCAATTATCAGTAACATATGACAACACTGTGTGCTTGTCTTAAAAGTAAGTACAGATCGTGGCATTCCTTTTCTCGTTTGGAAATGTCCTGTGAGCATTTCAACTCGACGTGTGTTTTGCAGAAATGTACTGCATTCTCTTGACTTGAGCTGGCCTCACCAAAGAAGCAGCTTTGAGGGCCTAGCCTGATAAAGTCACAGTAGCTGAGTGATCTAGTGCTTAATGATCTAGTGCTATCCTTTGACTCACAACACTTTAAAACATATTTCCAGGTTTTTTTTCTTTCCTGATTACCCCCTTTTTGTGCAAATCAATTCAAAATGGGTTTTCTAGATTAATTTAATTTTCTGTCAGAAATGGAGACCATTCTCACTGGTCCCTTGATGATAGAACAGGTGAATAAAGTGGGCAGGAATGATTTTGTAGTGAATTATTTGCTACTGATTTTTTTTAAATGGCTTTATGAATTCAAATGTTGCCTCAAGTATGGGATGAGGAAAAGTAGGGCGACTGGTGGACACAACAGCACTCATGTTAATCCTGCATTTACCCTTCATGTCTCTTGCTGTTTTCTATCTGTGGGGATACTGTTGGCACTTATCATCATCACTTTGAGCGTGATGTGACTGCATTATGTAAAGGTGTTCTGCATCCTGGGGCGGGGAGGGAAGTGTCTTTGCTTTATTAGTTTGACAGTTCAGAGCAACTTGAATTGAAATTGATGTGAGCAGAACAGCCATGGCATATTTGCTGATTACCTAGATAGAAAGAATATTGGCAGACACAAGGCCTGGCACAAATGCTCCTTTAAATCTGATTGTTCTGGCTAGCAGGAAGCTGAAATTCATCCAGTGTGAATTTCCCCGTAGAATTGCAAAGAAAGATGAGCACTGAGAGATAAGTGAAAAGCAAGAGAATCCATAAATGAATTAATAACTAACAGAGATGAGCATCGTTTGAGGTGGGTATGATAGTGATAGGATCCATGCAGTATGTGTCTGCTCACATTTGGGGTCACCGAGGAGACTGCCATTCCTTTGTGTGCTTCTGTGTGCCAGTGACCTGCTCTTCCTGCAAGTGCATTCCTGTGACTCATTCTAGCAAATGCAAACACTGCAGTGTATAAATGTAGAGGTGGGACTGTCAAGGAAAACAGAAAAAAAGCTCTATTTCCACTAAAACCAATCATGTATTTCACACGTATTACCATCTGGCTTCAAGTGCTATACTCTCAACTCTACAACAGTGCATAGATATTATGAGTTATATAAATGATGAATACCAAATATTAGATACACAGCATTCTGGTTTAGTTGCTGAAATACCGAAATTTTATCATACTGTGAGTCATCCATTTAACATGTTCTCTATTCAAGGAAGTAAATACACGTGAGCCAGAAAATTTGATTACAAACCAGACACCCCCAAAATAGGTTTTTTTATACAATTTCTTGATGATAGTTAATATTGCGGGGTGTGATGTGCAATGCTCTGTGTAAAGAACTTCCCATAATTCCTTTACTTGACCCATATGTTAGACCCAAATGGTCACAGGAACTTTCACAATGTTACAGAGCAAATTTAGGACTTAGTTCTAAAGGCATGTGAATGTTCAACTTCAATGACCGCATTTTCCTTGGAGGTTCAGTATCTTGTGCTTGATTGTGGATGTTCAATCTTGTCAGGGTTGAAGGATAAGGTAAGTCTTGAAAAATAGTCTTAGTCTTCCCAGATGTGGGAAAATAAAAAAGAAACGATGAAGAAAGCAGAGAGGAAAACTCAACAGAAAGGCAATCACTAGTCAATTGCTTCAGACTTGTGTCTAGACTTTCAGAACCAAGTTCAAAGTTACATATAAATTCAGACAATAATTATGTATAGCTGCCAACTTTGTCTTGTAGAAGGAAGTATGTATGTATGGATGGAAATACATATATGCAAAAATTCCAGACTTTCAATATTCCCAAAGAGTGTGAATGTTTCAGTGATCCCGTGGGTTGCATAACACAAGAGAATATGCTACATGGTGACCAGAACAGAAGAGATGTGATGGGTGTGTGCGAGAACTCTGATTTCTAGTACATTTGTGTGCGGGTGATGAAAGGGAGTCTGACAGCTCTGGACAATATCACCCTTCCTTTGGGAACGGAAAATTAATTAATGATGATGAAGAACATTTTGGCTTAATGGATCATGATGGCTCAGAGCAGCTGAGTGCAAAAGCCTGTGGTTGGGAATGAGGCTGCTTGGCATGAGGCATGTCATGCACCATGAAAAATATGTATCAGGCAGTCTGTGTCTTCCACACATGAGGTGCAACTCCTCATTAAAAGAGAAAACTCAACCCTTATGATGATGATAATGTACCATGATTTCTTAAGAAAAACTGCCTCTTGAAAGCCAGGGTCAGAGGCAGAGGATCCAAATGTTGTCCAGTCCAAGTCAGAGTTATTATAGGGTGTTTAATCATCTACTGCCTTTCTAGAAGACTGTTATTTAATCAGATAGTAGGAAACAAATAACATGTATCTGTGGGCATGCTCTATGGTAGAGTACTAGCACAATATGCACACTGTCCTAAGTTCAATCACCAGTAGCAGAGAAAAGAAAAAATCTGAGGAGAAACATTGAGACTTTTTTTCATCAATTTAGTTCCCTGATTATAGTGGCACTCTTAACTCCTTCAGAAGACATCTTTTCTGGCCGGGACAGTCTGTTTAGAGGATGAAAATAGCCCATCCTCAAACACAAAGCAACAATGACCACAAAAGTGTTATCTTTCTTGCCGTAATTCTTTCTTCTACTTTTTTCAGATTTGACACTTAAGCTCTGCAATTTAAGTCTGAGCAGGTAGGAATCATGGTTTGGCCATCAGCATCAGAGGGAGAAATAAGCAAAATACTCCAGCACAGGAGCCCTCCCTATTCCATCTCCATGTGGAGCACATGAAAAATTGACACAAGAGAACTTGCTGGGCAATAAAATGAAAAGGGGAGATGTCTGATGTCTTTCCTTTAAATCATCAAAGAATTGGCCAGCCATCTAGGATATTTTAAATCTCAAAGACCATTTGATAGATGAAGGGACAGGTGCTTAAAATATTCTAGTTATCAGATGTTCAGTGGTTGAAGAAATGAATCACATGTTCATGAATTTACTGAATGACTACAAAGTAAAAGCACCTAAGAATTATTGCCGACAGGTCCCTGTGAGCATCACGTGCCAATGCAGTATGTCCCTCACATACTCCAAAATCAGAGAAAAATTTGTGGAAACATAACAACCATGGGACTAAATCCATGGGACCCAGACTTGGACAGATGATGGACAGTCCAGATCTGTGGCTGAATGGCATCGGGCATGTAATTTACCACATCTGAACATTTATTTATTCATCCGCAAAGTGACAGCGATTTTGAATTTACAGAATAAATGAACTTGATCCATGTAGTGAGGTTTGTGAAAAGCCTCCCAATCCTAGCATTTCATGAGCACTCAGATATTTATGTAAATTATTTTATATTCTTTGTTTTGTTTAGTGTTTTTGAAGACGAAGTCATGCTCTGTAGACAAGGTTTGACTCAATTCAGGGTAGCTCTTTTTCCTTTGCCTTCCAGAATCATTGTATTACCTAGTGGAGACGCCTTATCTTCCTATCTTGTTAAAAACAAAACTAGGACCCCTTATATGAAATGACTGTACAATTAATAATTTTAAGGGAGCTTTAGTGAATGACCGTCAGTTTATATTAGCTTTTAGAGATCATGATGGTATATATACATATATATACATACATACATACATATATATATATATATATATGACACAAGGTGAAAAACATAGAAGTGCTGGGGACAGTGAATGAGGATAAAAATATTCTGACTCCCAGAAGAGGTGTATTGAGCTGTCTCTGAGGGACAGGAAGGGAGAGGTGCATTGGGGGATCATCTGTGAGATTACATGGTAGCCAGCATGACCAAAGTGAACAAGTGGGAGAAGGAATACAGCACCTTGACGCCGTGACCTGAGGGCAATCAGCATGCTGTCCAGTTGAGGTTTTAGCTGTAGCACTTCACATTTAAAGTCTCGTCAAAATGGAATCTTGGCTTGTGATGTTAAATGGCAATAAATAACTGAATTACCTTGGAAACTTGTGGAATACAATTCCTCCATACGAGAAACAATGAGAGAAAAGTAGCTTTCAGCTCAGTCAGCATCCTCAGAGACTGTTATGCTGAATTCAATAGGTATGAAATTTAGCAGGTCTTTTTCCAAAAGAAGTGACACTCCCAGTAGCAGGATACACCGTAAGAGGATATTCATGGGTGATTCTCTGTCTGTCTGAAGCTGTAACTTCCACTGGAGTTTCTTTTCTGTGTCTCTGGTTATCTCTCCACTCCACCCTCAGTATGCATGTAATATGAGCACAGAGAAAGGTACTACACACACTCTATCATCCCTAATAGGATTCTATACATCATACACACACATATAAGCTCACCCACTCAAATAAATGTGCACACATGGACATCCTCACAATTCCATACTCTGTGTACTAACTCTGCCCCCTTAATAAGAATTGTTAGATAGTCAAAGTAAGATATGATGAGACCTTACTTAAAAAAATTTTGGAATAAGGGTCCTCATTCACAGTATTACATTAAGAAACATTTCTTTAAAATGCATCCATCAAGCTCACCATGAGCAATGAAAGACTGAGCTGACCATCTTTGCAGGTCAAGCTAAAGGAGCAAAACAATTAAAAAGAAAGAAAGGAAAAAGCAGTTCAAACAGATAAAGAGCCTTGGTTACAAGAGAAAAATAAGCCGACTCTTGCCAGCGTTTACCCCTGTAGACACACATTCCCTCTTCTTTGCCAAGTTTTTATTCCTCAAGATAAACCCGAAGGCCACACGTTCAGAGATGAATAACACAGCCCAGCTCTCTGTTCAAGTGGCATTTGATAATGCCAAGCAGTCGGGGGCCAATAAAGTCAGCACTTCTACAAATCAAATGATCTAGCTCCTACACACAGCCCCTTTCTGTGTGACTCTTGTCACAAAAGGAGAGAGGGCAGGAAGGAAAGTGGAGAATGAACAGATTAGAATAGATAACATTTTTTATTCTTCTTGCTCTTATTTTTGTAACCCTCCAGAGCACTAAGTAACTGAGTTGCTTCTCGTTTCTGGAAAGAGTCTGTTTTAAAGGTAAGACCAGCAAGCAGGCCTTTGTGAAAATTCTGATTTATGCAATTTCATTCTTAAAGGACCAGCAGTGGGGTCCTATTTAAGTATGTAACAGCCTCCTGAACATATGCAAAACTAATATGGGGTTTCCTGGGAGGCAGCCCTTATGGAGCCATTATCGTGAACAACTCAATCTCATTGGTAATTAACACAGACTTGGATGGTAGGTAGGGAGCTTGTGGAGTTTATGCCTTCCACATTTGTTGAGAATCAACAATGCACCAGGAATTGTTCTGGCTGCTGTGGATTGCCCAGAATGTGGCTTGTTTTCCTAAGTAGTTTAAAGCATTCCTCACAACCAACTCATTTACACCATTTATTTGTTAAACAGTCTTGTTATTCCAAAAGGGTACAGATTTGGCCGATCACTAAATTACCCCAGATGCCAAATCTGCAGGTACTGACTAATGAGAGCTGCCTGTGTCAAAAACAAAACCAAAGTGCATGCCTACTGTGGGCTGTGATCAGGCCCCTTAGAACTGGAAAATTCTAAGCTATGCCTGCTGAAAGAATTTTGGAAGTCAAACAGATTTAAACGTGGAACTCCATTCTCTGTGCTTGTAAACAATTAAAATTCCTCAATACCTCAGTTACTTTACACATAAAATTTTGTAGCAAGCCTTGGAAGGTATGCAAATGAACGAGCACAGATTTTTGTGTTAACAAGGACTGGTAAAATGACCTTGGTTTATTTCTTCTGCTTAAAATTAATCACACCACAGTATAAGGGTCTAAGCTAAGTTAAATGACTCCAAAGATGTCTTTAAGCACATTTGTTTATTCTCTGTGTATGTTCCTGCTAGCTACAAATGTAGTCTATCTAAGTCTCCATTTTCTCATCCTGAAGATATGGTCCTGGCAACTCTATCCCATGGTGCAGTGTACACTGAATGAATGAGTGTGGATGTATGTGGGATTCATTTAACACGTGTGGGTGTTCTGTCTGCATGCGTGTCTGGAGACCACATGTGTGGAGTCCAGAAGAGGACATCAGAACTGCTGAACTAGAGTTACAGATGGTTGTGAGCAGCCATGTGGATGCTAGGAACCAAACCAGGGTCTTCCAGACGAGAAACTGGCAACCTCAATCACTGAACCATCTCTCCAGCCTTGATAGCAACTGATTTTGATAAGAGCACCAACAGCATGAGACAGAAGGAGCTGTTTTTGATAATAAAACAAAAATTACTTTTTTATGTCTTAATTTTTGTCTTTAATGCCCAGGATATTTGATGAGTGAACAAGAAGAACGCTTATTTAGTTTAAATGCAACAATGCTAATTATATCAGAGTCTTTCCACTGGCCTATATAACTTGCTTAGGGCTGAAAGTGCCTCAATAATTCAGATAGTCATTAAA
Organism: Meriones unguiculatus; assembly: GCF_030254825.1. Taxonomy (NCBI): domain Eukaryota; kingdom Metazoa; phylum Chordata; class Mammalia; order Rodentia; family Muridae; genus Meriones; species Meriones unguiculatus. Next base: position 64,547,106 of record NC_083349.1, on the reverse strand, counting down.
ACCTGACAAAAGCGAGTCATATGAAAGGGGAGGAGGTCCTCCCCTATTAGTGGACTTGGAAAGGGGCAGGGAGGAGATCAGGGAGGGAGGGTGGGATTGGGGAGAGAATGAGGGATACAGGTGGGATACAGAATTAACAAAATGTAACTAATGAGAAAAATAAAATTATGGAAAGAAAAAAAAAAAACCCATACACTCTGAAACTGCAGAGTTCTGGGTCACAATCCCAGGTCTGATACTTACTCTGTGTCATTGATAGAATGGCCTTGGATGTACCTGGGATGTTTCTTATATGTAATAAAATCAGCAATCATTTCCCGAAAGAAACATTATGAAGGTTAAATTCAAGATAATATAGTTAATACCCTGCATGGAATCTACCACACAATGTAAGTTGTGCTCATTGAAAGTTTTGGAGTTTCTCTCTGGAGATTGATGGCTGCAGGCAATCTTCCATGAGTTGATAAGCCTCTGACAGTTCACAGGTTATATAAAGGACCACAGTTTCAGTTTTACATTTCATGAACTTGACAAATATCCAGTGATATCCATCTATCACTATGTGGTTATAACATGTAATTCCACAGCATTTAGAATCCCTTATGCTCTACCTATTTACTCTTCCCTCTGAGTTAGACCCTGGAAACTGCTGGTCTTTTTGTGGCTCAATAGCCTTGAATTTCTAAGATGTTTGGGTTCCCCACCGTACTCTACCCCTTATCATGTTATAGCTTGACGGCATGTTTTACTGCCAAATAATATTCCATGTTTTGTACATGCCACTGTTTACTTTACTTTCTGTCTCATATTGGACACCTTGTCATTTTTTTTAATTTTTGGCGATTGAATAAATCTGTTATTAACATCATTAGCAAAAACAAACGAACAAACAAAAAGCTTCTGTCAGACTTGTGCTATATTCACATACAGCAGGGGGCGCAAGGCCATTGATTTCTGTCAAGCAGACTTGGAAGGTAGATGTAAGCATTTACTATCCTGCCTTTCCTCTAATAGAGGAATTTGAGAGTCTTTTGTTATGTTAATGAAAACAAATGTGTCCTTTCTCAAATTGATGTATTTTTCAGCCATGTCAATTTTTCCCAGGTAGCAGGGATAAAGGGAATGTTCTTGGCTAACAAGAAGATTGACAACCAAGTGAAGACATTCATCACTTACAACAAAGGCAGAGACTGGCGTTTGCTGCAGGCTCCAGATGCAGACTTACGGGGGGACCCAGTGCACTGCTTGCTGGTGAGTCCTGCACGCTGCTGCAGGGTGTCCTACACAGTGAAGTCCTGGAGGTGCTGTCCAACGAGGTGCTGAAGATAGTTTTGGAACTTCTGTTTAGTTGATGGAAAAGATGGGCAGAATCTATACAGGGGAAAAAACAGTGAGTCTTATCACTTGCTGTCAAAGAGATGGGAACATGTCCCTGATCCTTGCACCCTTGCAAGTGTCTTAGTTCTAGCCTGACTCGTTTCCATTTGTTTCATCTTTTGGGTGGTGGTGGTGATGGGTTTTTCCATTTGTTTTTGTGATAAATTGTGTTCTCTACCACTGAGCTATATCCCTAGCCCTTCATCTCAACTTTGGATGACTACCTCCAGTTTGAGGGAACTATGATGGTTTTCATCTCTGCTGGGTCTGTTTCCTGAGTTTTCTTACAATTCATGATAAACCATCAGCCACAGAACTAATGATACACACATTCATCTAGTGAATTGGTGAACTGAATGTGGGGTTGTCTGAGTGTATTTTCCTGTAGAAACATTTCATCTCATTTTGAAAGAAGTTTATGATTCAACAAAGAGTTAAGAATCATTGATTAAAGCTTCCTCTCTATATTCTGTTCACCTCCCCTTTTTCAGTCTATAATGCCTGGCCTGGAAGAGCTTGTGGCCAGTAGGGGAAGTGTAGCCCAGCATTTGCTTTGCGATGTAATGCTTTATTGGCACACAGTCACACTTACTTGGTTATTTATTATCCAGATCTATCTGTACTTTACAGACAAAGAATCAGCAGCCATGTGCATTCAAAGCAAGCCTAAGATATTTATTTTATTATTCCTAAAACACTGGAGACATGCATATCCCCATTTAAATCCTGGCTTTCTACATTGTTATTTATCAGATATTTCAGCAGGAAATCATTTATATATTCAATGACAGAATGATATCCAAGGGAAAGATGAAAGTTGGAGAATACTATCAAGGAGTTTTCAGTGTACTTGCCTGAGACTAGATTTTTTTAAAAAAATATTTCTTAGTTCCATATTATTGACTCTGATGATAATGACATTTTCAACAGACCAATGGATTTCTAGTAAATACAGAAATATAGGAGGAAGAGATTAACTGTGAAACAAAGTATGTTGTTAATAACACTGTGTTCTTTAAAACAGCTCAGAAGTTATCTTTAAGATGATATAAATGAGCCATTAGTGTAGGAAAGATCACTTGGATTTATAGTAGGAAAGTATTAAGATGAGTGTATGTGTGTCTATCTGTATCTCATCTATATGTGCATCTGTTATTGATGCCATGCCACAGCTCTGGCTTTGATGTTTTCTTCACTCTGCTTCATTCTATCGCACAGTACTGGGGTAGTCTCTTCTCGGGCTCATCTCACGTAGCAGTAGGTGGGTCACCATCTTTCTCGAAAGGATGCCAGCAGCTGCAGCTTGACCTCATTACTTGCAGAGGGTATTTAAGTTGTCACTGTGCATCAGGGAAGCACTATTAAATCCCAGGCCCTACTCAGACTCTGTCATTAGTACCGGCAACTTACAGGGAGAAAAATAGCCAGCTGTGATACAGAGTTCACGCAGCCAGTGGTAAACTAATTTAATAGGTATTTATTGTATGTCTATAGTGGTCAATGTATGTGACACTGCCATTGAAATAGGTCAGCTTTCTACCCAGATGTTCCAGGCTCTGGAACTATGATGTTTAAAGATACTAGCACCTTAATAACTTCTTCTATACCTACCAGATAACTTGAAAATCACTGCTTATGAGAAAGACTATTAACCATTTCACCTAAACAAGCTTGTCTCTTCTCAAAAACATCATGATAGGACTATTGAAAGTGGTTCTTCTTAGCAAATCACCGTGCAAGGCACTTTCTCCTAACTACAACTCAGAATCACGAATCTGTATTATTATACCCCAAAATAGAGATATAGTATAAACCTCCTTCCTTTTGACTATGGTAATCCAAGCTGTAATTACTTTTTTCTTGATCCTCTGCGATAGGCTGCTAATGACCAAAACCTTTCTCCATTTCTACCTGGCAATCCACACTTCACATGGTAGGCCTTTATTTTATTTTAATTTTTTATTTAAATTTTTTTAGTAGACCATTTAAAAAATCAATTTTATTGAAGTAAAATGTACATAAAAAGCATAAGTTAATTTTGACAAATGTGTATGCTATGTAATTTCCATCACTCTCAAAATTTCATTTTTTGTTCTTCTGCACTTAGAAACACACATCTGATCCTAGATGAATACCATGTCTCTTTCATTTATCAAATACTAGAGTTTTTCATTTCACCATTTTTATCAAATGGTGTCATATAAAAGCTTAAATATGCATCATTCACCTAAGCTTTCTGATGGCTTTCTAGTTTAAGTACACTATTGAAAATGGTTCTTCTAGCAAACACACTTTATCCTAACGTGGCTGGTCCCCAGTGACCTGTGTCTGTTCCTTCTATTTAGACTGACCCATACAATCCTTTTCTCTTTGCTTCAGATCCTTGCTTTTTAGGTGGCTTTCATGAGTATCCAGTGATGTCTAATCTGTTATTCTGACCTTTTTCTTTATAATTCCTACTATCTGACATCAGCACATTTATATTCTGACTTTCTTTCCTGTCTTCCTTTGTTAAATGTGAGCTCCAAGATTACAAAGACTAGGACCATAACAATTTCAAAATTCTACACCACAAAATTCTGCACTATGCTACATACAAACTTGCCTCATGGTGGATTCAACACCCGTGCTATGTCTATGTGTTTTGTATGGTGAACGTGGTCACCTCGCCGGAAGGTGTCCGACTCTCAGATCTGATTTTAGGAGATGTTGGATATTTCCTCCATCAGTTATACTGAAAACTTTGTTGTCATATTTTCCTTCTGAACTCATGGGCTGACACTGACCCCATTTTTAACAGAATCAAGAGATTCGTGGAGATTAAATAGACTTGAATGATTGGGATTTAGAGGGACGCACCCCAGGAGTCTGTGGATCTTCCTTCATTAATTCCATTACTCCAAGCAATTCAACATAAGCTTTATAAACTAGGAGCAAGGAGGGGAAACTGACAAAGAGAGTAGAAAAGAGAGGCCTAAATCACTTTACAAAATTTTGCCAAAAGCACAAAATAGGAAAGAAAAATCTTTGAACCATAGGAATGCCTAGAGTGGAAACAAAAAACAAAAAACAAAAACAAAACAAACAAAAACACCACATTCTAAGGCTTGGGAGGCAGTGGCAGAGAGGAGATATAAAGTGATTTTAGATTGTGGGTACTTGGAAGGTGGCAGTGTCACTGAAAACAGAGAGCAGTGATTAGAAAAGAGATTTTCCAGTGGGTTTGTTACAAACGTGAAAAAAGTCTAGAATTACAGCCCCAAATGGAATGTCCCTGGTAAAATGTATTCTGTAGAATAAGACACCCAGAGTAATTTGGGGCTGTATTTTTAGAACTTTCAGACTGATTGCTTGGAGGCTCAGGTGGAATTTCTTTCTTCTGAAGACTGCATTGTACAATTAGATAGGGTATTACAGGTCATGGTCCATCTTTCTTCAGAATCTTAGAACTGAGCTTCCAAGAGGCGATGTGTGAGCACCCCTGAGCCTGTGACAAATACTTGGGCCTCTGAGGAAAAGCACAGTTTCTGTGGAGAGAGATCCTGACTTCCTTATGGGTTCGTTTAATTAATTTTTCTTTAGACTGGAGCTGAGCAGAGGGATGTTGTGAGAGATCCCTAATTCTGTAGACATTGACTCTACATGTTGTATTGGACTGAGGTGGGACTGGACATCCCATGCTCGAAGAAGAGATTTTAGGGCTCCCACTTCTTTGTGAAGTCAATGTTTACCAAATACGAAGTGTATTCTTACCTACAGTTTAGAATAAGAGATGTACCAACTCATGTATACTTGGGAAAGTATTGGAGAATGCTATTTTGGGACTGAGTAGCTCTCTGTGCCTAAGGAAAGTTCTGACCTGTGTTTCCAGTATTCCGTTCATATTAGTAGCCATGCAGTTGAGTTATTATGAGATATGAGTTACCACAAAATGTAAAGGATGGAGAAAAAATAGACTTGAGACTGGTTGTATATGAAACCATCCTTAATGGTTTGTCAAGTTTATGTGTTTATTGGTGGAGTAGCATTGGGTGATGGTTCCCCATTGTGCTTGAAACACAGAAGACAATTAATGGATCATGGAAGATCACTGCACTAAATACAGTAAGCTAAGGTACTGAAGACAATCAGCATTTGTTGTTACTTACATATGAAGTGTAAGTAGTGATGCTCTCAGTGTTGAAGAGAAAATGTTCTTTCCCAGAGGCTGGGGAGTTCTAGAAAGGGGAAGTTAGTCAAGAAGATGCCTAGACAAGGACCACAGCTGATACCCTGTCTCAGAAAACCAACCAATCAAACAATAAAATACACAAAACACGGAGGGTTCAGTGTTTCAATTAGACAGGAGGATTAAATGATATGTATCCAAGATGAAGAAACAATGAGTTGATTTACTCTAGCTAGGTATTTATGGTGCACTTATACTGGTCAAAATAGCTTTGTTGGATAAAAGACTAGAGGGTTGACAAAGAAAGACCATTTGATCTGGAAGTTCACTAGTCAGCTTCAGGGGTTGAGTAATCCCTGGAATCAAATGAAACTCTGCACATGCTTTTCCTCCCTTTGCATGGTCTTTCATGAAGATCCAGTTCTCAAGATGCCTTGTACCTTAGCGTGAAAAGGTTAGAGACTGTGAACCTGGTATCTCAGAGATACTAGGAAGATTTATAATCTGTCATGGCTGATGAGTCGATGTGAATAAAGACACCAGGACAGTTTCTGACTGTGGATGCTGGTCACCTCATCTTTTGTAAGTCAGCTGCGAGGACCTTGTTGGTACATTCTCACATTTGCTTTGATGGGAGGAAGGGAATAGATATTAGGAAGTACCCTTGATACATGCCACGCTGTGTTTATTGTGATGGGCATGACTCTGGAATGATAACGACAGCGACTGTATCCGTGATCATAAAGTGGGCAGGCTACACCTGTTTGCCAATGAGCGAAATAAAGGCAGGAAAGCAAGAAGGGGGAACATGCCCCTTCCTGGCCAAAGTAACAAGAATTCAGCAGCCTAATTTCACATCCTCCATGAACTTCAGACAGTGTGATGTTCCTTAAATAAAGCTTGGTGTTTGCTTGTCACGGCTTAACTTTGCTATGTCATGGCCTAGAGGCGTCTTTTGACACAGAGGCCAGACATAGCAAAGCTAAATAACAATTACCGCTGTTTGTTTTCTTGAGACATTGATGTCAGCTATATAAACATTCTGATAAATAAAATGAAAGAAACAGAAGAAAAAATGACATGGAAAATTCTTCAAGTACCAGCTGGGGGCAATCCAGCATTACAAATGTGGGAGAGGAAGAAAAGCCAAGACAAGATCACTTCTAAACCATGCTGCAGCATGAGCCGGTGCCTTTTCTTCTCAAGTTAATGTCTTAGCCCTCTAAAAGCCAGGGCCCTGGACCAGTTTTGAGATAACTGATTGAAAATGTCCTCTTATCTTTGTTATCACACATTTCTATACGAAGTGATTATTAGTTTAGATGCCAACCGAGCTTCACAGTCTTCCAACTGATGCAAGCAGCTGGCTCAGTGCTGTGACCTGGATACTCCCCTCTATAGGCATGTGCGCTTTGTTAAGTGATTTAACTAGCTTTCTATGAAATTTCTATGTCTAGGGATAATGCCCAGGCTGTACAGCACTCCTTGGAATACTATAGAGATGATGGCATCTTTACTCGTATTGACTTATATTAGGTTCATTCCTTTCTCATTCTCAGTAAAACCATAATACAACCAAAAAGCATCCTTGCTGTTATAAACCTTTATTATCCTTTAAAAATTATAAGCAAGATACCACAGGAGGTGCAATGTAGAACTTAATATATTTTCATTTTTAGGCTGAGTGAAATATAATTGTATTGTACCTAAAATAGATCTTTCTGGATTACTCATAGTAAAATAGATGTTGGTAGATCAGACAAAGGGAGATCTATAAACACTACAGGTGACAGAAAACTCCCATGGTGTGATGGTTCCACTTGTCCTGTCTTAGCATAGCCTAGAAGCCCCACATCATTACCATGGCTCCCTTCAGCAATTCCTGTCCATCTCCTGATGGTCAGAGAGAAGCTGTGTTTGGCTGTGGTGCCTTCTCTTTCAGGAGCTCTCCGTTCTCTTTCAGAACATTATGAAGATGAAACCTTCCTCTAAAGTGTTACATGAGGATTTCATGCAAACCAAGCAGGTCATTGTTCCTTAAGGGCAGGACTCTCTGTTGTCACTGAGGACTCTTTTACCCTGTTGTGACCTGTGATTTTATTTTGTAGTGTTTGGCTACTTTTAGTCCCGAGTTTCATTTTTACTTTGTCATTTATTCTATCCTCTATAAATTTAATCATTGCATTTCTGAAGCTCTCTGAATATTTACTAGCTTAGACTTACAGGGCAGTATAAAAGTAATAACTGAGGTACACTGGTTTCCAAAACTCAATTCAATAAGATTAGAAAGTAATCTTCCTGAAAGATGAAAGGAACTCTGTGTTCAAACACAGGCTTGTAATTTTTTAAATTGATTTATTTGTTATTTATACAGCACACCAGAAGAGGGCACCAGATCACACTATAGATGGTTGTGAGCCATCATGTGGTTGCTAGGAATTGAACTCAGGACCTTTGGAAGAACAGCCAGTGTTCTTAACCTCTGAGCCATCTCTTTAGCCCCAGGCTTGTATTTTTGACAGTTCGGTACATGGACTACTTTAAACAAGATTCATATAAAAAACACTATCCACTTTTGGAAAACTGTTGCTTTCTTAATTGGAAAATTTGGTCAAGGCCTCTAAGCATAGATAACAAATACCTAAAAATTTCATTTAAAGTAAATTGCTATTACTAGTGTGTTTTGTTCATAAGATTGACTTTTGTACTGAATAAACCAAAAGGGATAAGGATAAGAGAAGGGATAACTATGATTAAAGTGTGTTGTGTGCGTGTAAAAGAATGACAATGGTGAACCTCATTAGTTTGTACAATTAATGTGCACTCAAAAAAGAGAATCTGGTGGCAAGAGAGTGTCAGTTATTTTCAGATGTTACGACAGTTTCAGGTCTTATGCGCAATTTTCTATGCTGAGATCATGTCTTGCAGTGTGAGTGACTGAGCTGCCAACTGATTTCTTTCAAGTCCTCCCAGGTCAACTCACTGCAGTCTCACAGTTTCCCATCCCATTGCTCATTTAGTCTTACCCTGTTAGATACTGTGATGCGGTAGGCTTGAACTTTTCAAAAGCCTACCTTATTTAAGGTTCTTAGATGCCTGTACCTCTCTTCCATCCCCCTGACTCTAGTTAGGAGAGAAAGCAGGGTAGAAGAGACAAGAGACACAGACCTCTCTATCTACTCCCTGCTGATTAAGGTTGTTGGGTTCTTTAGGGTAACACCAGTTTCAAACATCCGGATTCCAGAAGTCCAGTCAAATAGCAAATGGTAGCAGCAACCTCAAAATGTTCTCTGGAGCCTTTCTCTCTAGGAGCCAAGCGATGCAAATGATGCAAACTAGAGCAAAGTGATGCAAAGTGACCTCTCTGTCTCTGGGATCTTATGTATATGTTCTCAGAGTCTAAACAAGGATGTTTTCCAGCTGGCAACAATCACACCCCTTGCATGAGGTAGTTTCATCACCAGCCTCTCATGAGTCTGTTTTCAGGGTTGATAATGCATTTCTACATCCCACACTTGGGACCAAATCCACAGCATATTCTCATAACACATCTGAGCTTTTAAAGAAACTGAAACTTCCACTACATGATACTCACCCCATCCCTTTGTTATTACTCTTGTCCCAAATGTCCTCTCAAATATCTTGGTCATTTCACTTGAATCCACAAGCTACCTATTTCTGCTTCAGGTTGTACTCTTTTCTTAGAAGCCAGGCTTTTAATTTTTTTTTTAATTGTAAAAATTTCCAACACTTATTTACTTACCTTTCATTTTGATGTGTTTTATTTGAGTTTATTTTCTTTATATTCCAAGAACCATCCCCTCTTTCCTCTCCTTTCAGTCTCCTCCTTCCCCCTCTCCCTCCTCCCTCTTATCCTTTTTCCCTTTTGCTCCAGAAAAGGGAAGCCACCTCCTTCCTGGGTACCAACCCTCTGAAGCATATCAAGTCACATCTGGACTGAACATTCCCTCGTTCACTAAAGCCAGGCAAAAAAGCCCTGGCAGGGGAAAGTGATCTAAAAGCAGGCAATAGAGTCATGTTAGAAACAGCCCCCTGTCCCCCACTCAACAGCTGACCCACATGAAGACTAGCCCACCCATCAGCTGCATATGTGCAGGGGGCCTAGAACATGCATGCTCCTTAGTTGGTGTCTCAGTCTCTGTAAGCTCTAGTGGGTCTGGGTTATTTGTCTTTTTTGGTCTTCTTGTGAGGTTCCTATCCCCTCTGGGTCCTTCCATCTTTCCCTCACCAGTTCCACAAGGCAACCCAGAGTTCTGTCCCATGCTTGGCTGCAAGTTCCAGCATCTGTCTCAATCTTTTATGGCTGGAGCCTCCCAGAGGACAGTCAAGTTAGGCTTCTGTCTGGAAGCATAGCAGAGCATCATTAATAGCATCAGGGGCTGGCTATCTACCAGGGGGTGGGTCTCAGGTTGGGCCAAGCATTGGTTGGACATTCCCTCAATCTATGTTCCCTCATTATCCCTGCACTTCTTGTAGGCAGGTAATCTTTGGATCACAGGTTTTGAGGGTGGGTTGTGTTCCCCTTCTTCCACTATTCCTGCCTGGCTAGGAGGTGGTCACTTCAGTCTTCATGCCATCTCCTGAACCCCTAGGAGTCTCAGCTAGAGTCACATCCATATCTTCTGAGGAGCCTACCCTGCTGAAGGCCTCCAGCTTGTCAAAGAGATGCCCCCTTAGTTTCCCTTCTCTCTCCCAGCCTTCTCACCTCCCATCCCTGTTCTCCCACATCTGATCCTCACCCTCCTTCCCCTCCCCCCCATTCCATCCCCTGCCCAGTTCCCTCTCTTCATCCACTTCTGCTGTCTATTCTGTTTCCTCTTCTGAGTGACATTCTGGCAGCCTCCCTTGGGCCTTCTTTGATACTTAGCTTCTTTGGGTCTGTGGATTACAGTATGGTTATCCTGTACTATAGATTTAATAACCACTTATGAGTACATACCATGTGTGTTTTTGGGTGTGGGTTACCTCACTCAGAATAATCTTTTCTAGTCCCATCCATTTGCCTGCAAATTTTATGATTTCCTTGTTTTTAATAGCTGAGTGGTATTCCACTGTGAAAATGTGTCACCAATTTTTATACATTCTTTGGTTGAGGAGCATCTAGGTTATTTCCAGTTGGAAAACAGTCTCAATTCCAAAGTGGCCCTTGTCTATTCACCATCTAGAATCTTTATAATTTTTATTGTTTCTATTCTTATGAAGATTAAAATACATTCTTTACCCAATAATCAATGAAAAGATATCATGACCTTTTAGAAATACTTTGTAATGCAGAAACTAAATTTAGTTCGTAATTGTTTTATCAGTTCTACCTAGTATTATACAGTTAATAAAATGTTTATCACACATTATACATATATAATTTAAGTAAGTTAGAATTGTCATTGAAGGTGTTTTCTTTTTTTGCCCACCAGAAAGCTGTCATATACTTGGTTGACACAAGACATTTGTGAAAGCAGTAATGATGGCTGGTGAATGGGTGGCCTCAGTGGGAGGATAAAAACTGTTTATAATTGAAGGTAGAATGGATAAGAAGATGGATAGATAGACATATTTCTGTCCTTTTGGTTTAGTTGTTGTTGATGTTGTGTGTATGTTTGCTTTTAAAAAACGAGACAGGGACTCTATAGGTACCCCTGAAACTTCCTCTGAGGATCAGGTTGACCCTGTATTTGTAGCAATGTGCCTATCTTCAGAACCCTAAATGGCCTTTTCGATTCTGTGCACATATGACATTTGATTCTCTTCTTCCTAGCCTTATTGTTCACTACACCTTCATCTGAAGGTCTCTGAGAATCCCTACACTTCTGGGATCATTGCCAGCAGAGACACAGCCCCGAGTATTATAGTTGCATCAGGTAAGGAGAGTGCATGCTTTTCTTGCTATTATACATGTGTTTATTTTAAGTAACTAGACATCTGTGCTTGGAATTTAATGAGCAAGCTAAAAATATTTCTGAAAGCCACCTAAACCGTTGACCCTGAAGTCAGTCTACTTAAAATCCCTGATTAGAAGGAAAGTTTGCAGTTGAAATTCTGCTCAGGCAGGGCAAACAACTGATGTGATTTGTTCTTGGCCTTTTTAGAAAGTTCCTCCTGCTAATGGCATGCACTCTTTCTAGGTAATATAGGGTCTGAGTTGTCAGACAGCGACATCAGCATGTTTGTGTCTTCTGATGCAGGGAACACTTGGAGGCAGGTAAGGAAAGACCTGGTCTGGGTTGCACTGCTCACGTTCTAACAGCATAATTGCCCAATATATTTCAAATATACAAATCTAAAGGTAGCATTGTACATAAATCCTGGCACAAATAATGTGGTTCCCCCCTTTTTCTAATGCAAGTTTGAGATGAATCAAGTCAAGCTTATGCACATTGATATTTTTGTACTTTCATAAAGATTCTTCTTAACAAAGATCCACATATAAACACATCTTCAATAAAGTTGGAGAGGATTTTTATGTAAAAGAAAATAGAACCCCCAAGTCTATCATATAAGAAACTTAGATCCTGCCAGGTGGATTGCACACATATAGCTGAGCTTTCTTTCTAAGTTCTTGTCTGGAAGAGAAACAAAAATAGCCATCTCCCAGGTGGTGTTCTGAGGTATTTAAATCTCATGTGTAAATGACACAGTAATAACTATCAGACTGCATATGTTCAATAAATACAAATGGAGCCACTTTAAGCCAGTGTGTTTAGCTTAACTGCTTCGTGCCTTTCTTCTGAATGAAAATTAGATTTCAACAGCTGATATAATAGGCATTTAATGAGATTTATCTACCATAACAAGGTATGAGCCTAATGTATAACTGTTATACCTCAGTAAATATGTTTTAATAAGCCTCTGGTGCTTAATTATCATATAACAACTAGCATTATAAATTGAAAACTAATGCATGAGCAATCATAACCTAACAATGAGCTCACTCTGCTTGAAATGTCACACGAGAGTTGGACATAATAGTTTAGTGCTCATTCTTAGTTCTTAGTTTTAAACTCTCAATGATATTTGCATATTTTGACAAACAGCAACACAGAAGAAATGTTGAGGGCTTGAAGGAAGATGAACAATTCTAAAGAAACTTTAGGAGAACAATGCCAAGATTCCATTTTCTTTCTCCTGACACTAACCAAGGCATAGAAATTTCTCCTGCTACAGACTGGGGTCATGTACTGGGTATAAGAATTAATGGCGCTAAAGAGTGCCTGAATGATTACATTCCATTCTGTGCTTCTAGAGAGCCCAAGCTTAGTTCCAAGCACCGACATCCTGAAGTTTATGACCATCTGTAACTCTAGCTTCAAGGTGTTCAATGCCCTCTGCTAGCCTTCTGGCCTCCTGCAATATGACACACACGCACACACACACACACACAAACACAGACAGAGAGACAGAGACAGAGAGACAGAGAAAGAGACAGAGAGAGAGAGAATCAAATAAGAGAGAAATTATGTATGGAGGGTAAGTTGAGATGAGCCAATTATAGCATTTTAGCTGGGAACACAGAATACATCTTGTGTAGAAGAATCAGGAAACCCTTTCCAGAATGTCTCCATTTGACTTTGAATTCTTTCTCGCATATCTTATGAAAGATTCAGTGACAAATGTGACCAAAATTGAAAATTTTATCTATATTAGAACTATTTGAAACTTGTAAGTTCATCTATGAGTCAAATGAGAAGACGTTTCTTTGATGAAGTGTGGGAGTTTGGAGGTTAGTAGTTACATCTGCACGGGCGATGCAGGGCAGTGCGCCCCACTTTCACCCATTGCTATCCGAGCTCCCTTGGTCTACCAGCTTTAGTATACAACAGAGACTATTGTTCTAAACTGTCTCCAGGTTTCCTTACACCCAGATGTGTACACTTCCTTACAGCTTCCCAGTGCCCTAACGTCATCTATAGCGGCAGCAATGAATAAGTACTGCCATGAAGATAGAATATAGATGTAAATATATACTGAATGCGCTTAAGATTAATTTTGTAGGACCATAAAGTTGCCTGATATCGCATCAGTGGGATGTAGCCCATGTTGAGAAGCACTGTTTTACTGCTTGCATTTTCTCAAAGATTAGGGGAAACTTCTTTCTATGAGAGATACTTTAATCTCCTATGTAGTCTGATTCTGTGTGCCCTGACCACCAGGTACAGATGCAATGTATGCCCATGTATTCTTTTGTTTTCTCATCCAGATCTTTGAAGAAGAGCACAGCATTTTGTACCTAGATCAAGGTGGCGTCCTGGTTGCTATGAAGCACACATCTCTCCCAATTCGACACCTTTGGTAAGGGCACTCCAGCTTAGGAAAAATACACATGGTCATTGATGTTTATCAGAATCAGCCCCCGAATCATATGACTGTGATTGTTCCAGCTAACATCTTCTACTAGTACATAATTTACTGTTTGTTCTGTTGAGATAAGATTGTGGCCCATGTTTTTGAGAAGGGGAAGTTGTGGGCAAGTTAGAAGGATGGGCAAGTGTCTCGGCTCCCAAGAGACCGACTGCATTATGGTTTTCAAATGTGGCAGTGCCTGCACCATTTCCTTAGTTCCCAGCCCATCACACAGGGAAACTACTTTCAGGGTCTCTCATAATTTCTGAGCAGCAACAGTACTTGCAATCACTCATCCACAAGGGCATTTCATGAAGTGAGTTTCTACGCAGCTTTGTGCATCCCACACAGAGGCTTGAAGTTCTGCTCCTATCCCGTTTTTTCTGTGTGACTTCCTTAGGTCCCTTTAATGAGGTGATATTATATAAAACTCTCTGTGTCTTGTACTGAAGGATGTCCAAGGCCTAATGTCTGCAGGGTTCTTATTTATACATATTTAGAAGTGGTTCTCTGCATACTGTGCTTGTGCAAAATCTAAAACCTGATTTTACTTCCACTTTTGTGTGTATTAATGACCTCAGGAGAAAACTTCAAAAGATGAGCAAGTGCAAATATTGAGGGGAGGCACCTGCAGAGGAAGATGGAGTAAAACGTAGCCTCCTGTGCAGTGGTCTCAGCTGATGCTCAGGCTGCTATATCCAAATACCACAAAAAAGAGAACTCATGGACAACAAAAAGTCATTTCATGGCTTTGTGTGCTCAAAGTATAAGCTAAAAGTTCTGGCCAAGTCCATGTCTGCTGAGGAACCACTTTCTGATTCCCAAATGGTGCCTGTTGCTGTGTTTCCACATGGTACAAAGGACAGGGCAGTCCAAGGCTTTTCCTATGAGACAGCAGGTTCATTCCTAAGGACTCTACCCTTTTGACCTCACTCTCCCCAAGTATCCCTTTCCTAATACCATTAGTAATTAATTTTTAGCATATGGACTTTGAAGCGAACACAGACATTCATATTACAATAGACTAAGAGAGGTGCAGGCTTTCCTTGCCCTCAGCACTCTGTTCTTTTATTCAGTGAGGTCATGTAATATAAGTGAGGCTTTCTTATAAGATGATCACTTAAAGTTGGATTTGTTAAATTTTTGTCAAACTTGCTTGTTGTCTATGCCCAGTACCAACAATAAGACATTGCAGATTTGGAGATAATTCCATGATTTAAGAACTTAAAATATCTAAATTATTTCCTGCCATTAAATTATTCCCATCTCATGTAGCTCTCCCTTATTCATGCCTCAGCATATCTGGTTATAGTAGCTGAAGTATCTTTGTTATTCTCTTTTGATATAATGAAATTATTTATTTGTAATGAAGTCTCACTTTGTTATTATTTTTCTGCTGGTAGCTAATATCTTGTTTTACCCAGAGATATTACCTTTTACCTTTGACATGTGATAACTGTTAAACTGTTTTGCCACTAGGTTGAGCTTTGATGAAGGGAGATCTTGGAGCAAATACAGTTTCACATCCATTCCACTTTTTGTGGATGGGGTTTTGGGGGAGCCTGGAGAAGAAACACTAATCATGACGTAAGTGGTGTGGTGCAATCCCTTCATACAATGACACAGAAAGCACAGAGAGGTGTTTGGGAGTTGAGCCTGTTGGATTTGTTAGTTTGGAAGTTATTGGCAATATTAGTACATCTTAGTTCAAGAACCTCTAGCAAAGAAGAAAAAGACCCAAGCAGAGGGATAGTAGGAAGAGAACTGTAATCTTTTCTTTCTGTACTCAATAAGTTTAAGAAAATTAACAAGACCTGTCTTAATAAAAAATAAAGTTATATATTTTTAAAATGTAATGATAATGTGAAAACTGGATATGCAGACAATTCTAGATGTTTAGGGCCATGACATTTCATTTTCCCCTCACTCATTGCCTTATATAATTGTGAGGCAGATCAAGGAAACTAAGAGAATGACTAGCTTTGCAAGGCTGAATTTTACACTAACTTTTGTCTGAAAAGTAATGATCATTAATTCATGAGAGACTTGATTAATGACTCAACTGCCTATGGGATTCAAAACTTGAATTGAATTTGCAATATGAAACTTTTAGTCCCTTCTTTTAGAAAATTGGCCATGGAAAAACCTGGAAACATATTCCTTTGTAGTTGATCCAAAATCAAAGTGAACAATTGACACATATGTAAACCTCCTCACTTAACAATGACATAAGACAAGAAAAATCTAATGCCCAGTAGCCATACTTTCACTTTTGTATGCGGCAAACACAGCTAGAGGTACTCAGTAGCTTGCTTTTCTTCAGTCTTTGTGTTTTCAAAATACAGTTTCGCAGACAGAGAAGGTGATTGGAAAGGCTACTTTGTAAACTTTATGCACACTTATGTCTAGTGAATCCCCACAGTGGAGCAGGATTCCCACCATGAGAGCAGTTGTAGTTACTTGATCCTATTGTACACTTTCTGAAGGACCTGATAAGGAGATAATAGAATATGGAAGCCAGAGGACCAGACATATTAACAAGAAAATCTAGAAGTTTATGCTGGAAGACTGAGATTATAATATTTTTGATTATTTCTCCAGACATTTTCTAAATCATTGTTGTGACTTTAAACCAAATACTCTGGGCTCTGGCTTTCTTGGTTGCTAGTGACATGACTTTGCTTTTTCTGTCTTGCAAAAAGAAAATCTTTGAGCTTCAATATATGCATCTGCAAAAGGCAGTTAATGATATAGCCTTCTTTTCATAAATGTATTTGGCCATTAGATGTGATCTATGTCATGTAAGCAGTACGCCATCTTTACAGCAGGTGATGTAATACAAACTATTCTTACTAATGTTATTATATTTATGATTGTGACTGTCTATCACTGTAAACCCTGTAGAGTGTTTGGACACTTCAGTCACCGCTCTGAGTGGCAGCTGGTCAAAGTGGACTATAAGTCCATTTTTGATAGACGCTGTGCTGAAGAAGACTACAGACCATGGCAATTACACAGCCAGGTAAGGGTTAGAGAGATGAGACTAAACCTTGTGAAGAAGGCAGAGGCAGTGTCGAAAAACTGCTACTCCTTAAGGCTTAAGAATCGGAGTTCTCAGGTCCACAATGTCCATTTCATTCTTCCATGTTTTATGTCTCACAGCATAAGCAAACACAACATTTATATCCCGTTGTGGAGTTTTTTGTTTTGTTTTGTTTTGGTTTGGTTATGCTAGGACAGAGTAAGATAAAAATTCAAATGGCTTTTACTTAGATGTACATCTCACAATGAAATACCAAGTCAGCACTGAGCACCAAACATAATTTGTCTCAGTGTCGCATAGGGCTGCATGATAGAGGCAGAGTGAGCGATGGTTTTTCAGTTCCAACGAGCAAACAGAGCTAAGGCATGGAATAATCAAGCCAGGCTGGGTGAGTGATGCTGGAAGAGTCCTTCCGCATTTCCCTGATTCCCAAGGAGTCTATAGCGGCTCCTGCCTCCTCTGAGATACATACAGTATAAGAATGTGAAATTGTTAATAGAAAACTGTCCTCCATCATCCCTCCCAGTCATTCATCTTAGGTCACAAGCCTTGGAGGAGAGCTTCTCTCTTTGATTTCCCAAGGCAGAAGTCAATCTGCAGGCCATTCAGAGGATACGGTAGACACACCCACCAGGAAGTTGTGCCCACATTCAGGCAGTAAAACATCGTACACCCATACGCTGACTGAGTAATCTATTTGTACGTGATGTGAAGGTGGGGGGAAGTTAAAGTGAGCTTCATCAATAAAGGCCAGGGATAATGCATTAAAAAAAAATCTCCTCTGAATTTTCACAAACACAAAGGTGCTGTGTGTGATTGTGGGTGCATTAGCATTAGCAAGGCACACTCACTGTATTCAGAGGCTCAACAATGGCTTTTTTACCCATGTGACTGTTGTTTTTCTCTTTAGGATCCATGCACATTGTGATAGTCACAACTTTTATTGATTGATTGATTGACTGATTGGGAAAAGATTGTATTTAGCTTTCTTTCCTGTCTGGTAGCTGATCATAAAATAAGTGCTATAAAACTATGTGGAAAGAAACATAATAAATTGAAATAAAATGGACATTTATGTTTCTTAGCAATGCTCCCATTATTTCATGTGCTCATAAAAGGACCAATTGTATAAATCCTTTGTAATACGAAAACTGAACTTAATCTTTATAGGTTAGCAAATAATTTGTAAGTTGGAGGTTATTACACATTCCTGTGTGCCCTTCATTGCACTAAGCCTAACACTTTGACAAACAAAGTCTTGCTTGCTATATAAGGAGTTAAGGCTAGTATTAGAAAAATCTGCATTGTTTTGGGGGGCTGCATTTGTGCTCCTACTTCACAACATGCATTGTATTTATATTAAAGTTTGTGCATACCTCCCCAAACCATATTGCATTGCAATAGAAGCCTAACTTACATGCTCGATATTGTGTGATATTTGTCTCCTTGCAGGGGGAAGCATGCATTATGGGAGCCAAAAGGATATACAAAAAGCGGAAATCTGAGCGGAAGTGTATGCAAGGAAAGTATGCAGGAGCCATGGAGTCTGAGCCGTGCGTGTGTACAGAGGCAGATTTTGACTGGTGAGCTTCTATTGCCACCTGACAGAGCTGTCCAGTAATGTGCTGTTCACGAAGCTCCTCAGGAAAAGCTTAGAGTTGAGAGAGTGGTAACTAAAGCCAAGTGGCATGCCTCATATTTTTATAAAATTCTCTCTTGGCAGAGTCATGGTTTTTATTAGCTGTGTGAATGTGTTTTCTCAAAAGAAAACAGTTTCTTCATTGAATTTTAAGAGGCCTTATAATTATTTTCATACTGATGATGGGTTCTCAGAAGAAAAAAAAAAAGGAGCAGCCAGACCTTTCTCAAGCTGCTTTAGATAGCAGCATGTAAAGGAGTAACCGGTGTTCTCAGAGAGCAAATATGTTTATGAGCCACAAAAATTCTTTCTAGAATCTATCATCCTTGGTCGGCATAATAACCTTAAAAGGCATAAATTCTCTGTCCCTGAATATTTTCAATCTGTGGTGGTCAACTAACCACAGCTTATGAGAGTGTTGAGTGACATTTATGAACTCAATGCAAGAGTGGACTCAAATTGACCCTGTGAGCTGAGTGGTAATAGAGCTAGTTTAAACTGGAGAAGCAGAGAGACACTGGGAGGTTCCAGCTAAACACAGAGAGCAGTGAAATTCTTCCCAACCATTCGATAAGCAGAAATCTATATGGTAGAGCCAACAATGTTCTTGCCTTGTTCTTGGTCAAAGTTTTATGTTCAGGTGAAATTGAAAAATTATTGAAGAAGACTAATATTTTCTGTTGCCCTTTTTCTCTTACACTTTTCTTATCTATCTCAGAACATATACTAGAGGAAACAAGAAATACATATTTATGTAAAAGTTAAATGTTTGAAACTTGAACCATATGTAAATTATCAATTCTTGTCATTTTGATTTTAGCTGTACCTGTAACAGGGCACATGTATAATCACCAAAACATGAGTGAATTATGTGAGGTGCACATTCTATACAGGCATCTCACATCATAGAAAAGTTAGTCTTCTTTAATGGTGACCACTAGCGACATTCTCTGAATTAGTGGTGCTGAGAAAGCCTGCCAGTGGTCAAACCAATAACCCACCATTGTTTTCCCTTGTTAGTAAGCAAGGAAAACCAACCAAGAGCCAGCGTTGAAGCTCTTTGCACTTAGCTAGAGGGCATCAGAACTTAAGCAACAGTGGAGCTCATAGGCTTCCCCAACTTGGGTTTCTGTCAATGATGCATAACTGCAATAAATTTCTTTTATTCGTGCACTTCCCTTGGGACTAACACCCATTAAGATACTCACAGAAATACCTAATATGAGATTATAACTCATCCACTACATCCCTCTTTCTGAAGCTTGGCCAATTCTTGATCATCTGTTTATTGAAGTAGAATTTGTGAAGGAAGTCAGTAAGTTACATTACTGGAAGAGCTATGATGTAGCCATTCTTCAGAAAGAGAAAAAAAAAACTTTAGTAGGAAATAGAAAGAAGAGAAAATGGGGATAAGGTATCTCATATTCTGCTTTTTTTTCATGAAAATATTTTTCTCTTTGAAATTTTTTTTCTAAAATATTTTAATATAAGCCAATATTTTTGGTTTTTCAAGGCAAAATGAATATAAGATAAGGAGATGAATTAGGCTTCTTTTTGTGTTCATCTTGCATGTCTGTCTAGTTCAGATCCTTGAATTCCTCTGGTGACAGGAGTCTGTTACCAGTCCCACAGGCTGAAGGAGCAGAAAATGAGTCTTATGTAGTGCTATTGTAAGGTTTCTTGCTCAAATGGATTTTTTTTGTGACTGCATGGTATCTGAAAATATTTTGAATGTTTTGGAAGGCTCACCATTCCCTTGTTGAGCTTCCACTAGTAGCTGGATTTTCTACAGCCTTACTTGACAGTATCGTAATGAAAGATGCTGACTCTGGATGTTCCTTGTTAGCCAGGCTCTCTGGATATTTCCCATGTGCTACTGTGTCATTCTCTAGCTTTTGTAAGGTTTTTTCCTTGAAGTGAACACTGGGTTTTCTAGAAATGGCTATTCTGTAGTCTTCCTATTCATGCTGTGTTGAACCAGGCTCTAATCCAAAGGGTAAGTGCAGAATTTGCAGTTCTAACTGTCCTATGACAGCCCTCAGGGCTGAGCTCATTTCTCCCTATACGCACACCATGTGCCAGCATCTCACCTCTATTACAAAGATGAGCCCATTTTCGTACTAATGCTTGCCCATTGCTTCCTGTGATTTTTCTGTGATTGTGGAGGTAAAATTTGTGGTCCTTTTCTGTGCCCAGTTTTATCTTCCAGAAGCCAAGAATGCCAGAGGCCCCTGGAAGCAAGCATGAATAGAGACTAAGAGAAAAAAAAAAGTTTTTAGCACTTTCAATGCAGAGGCAAGATGTAAGGTAGTTAGTACCAACTGGCTCTGCTAACTGCTGAGGACAAAACTTTTCCTTGGGGAAGTGTTTGAGATACTCCTGAAGGGCATTTTCTTTTTGGCTGTAACTCTGAAGCATATGGCTTGTACACAGGGAAACCTGGCTCTGCTCTACTTGTTACAACCAGATGTTTTGGAAGAGCATCTCAAAGACATCACAGGCAATGAGGACTGTGCCACATGTGGCTATTAACCTCAGCAGTGATGTTTCCACGGAGACACAAGCTCCCAACACAGCCTAGTTCCTAATTCTCTTCCTCATTACACAAAAACAAAGCTTCTCCTTTATCTTAAAGGTGTTTAAATGGGAATATTTCTCCTATAAGATATTTTCATGGTCAATAGATAATGTATAGACTAAAACCCTTAATTTTTAAACAACTTTGCTCATTTTATTGTCTGATTAGAAGTTGGTTGTTGACTACTATGAAATAGTTCTGAATAAGTTCTAAAAATTTTGTCTTGGGTATTTCTGCAACAGTGACTATGGCTACGAGAGACACAGTAATGGTCAGTGCCTGCCAGCTTTTTGGTTCAACCCATCCTCACTGTCAAAAGACTGCAGCTTGGGACAGAGCTACCTCAACAGTACTGGGTGAGTTTCTGTGGGAGTAGCCTTCAGGGGACAAGCTCTGATGACGATTTACACGTGTTACGCTGAAGCTCAGTGCCTTTTAATCACAGAGTGGACTTGTTCTCCTTTAACACAATGCATTTTTTGAAAGAATGGTGTTTCTTGTCACTATATTGCTGCCATTAAACATTTAGTATGTGAGAGAGAAACTGACAGAGAGACAGACAGACAAACACACACACACACACACAGATTGAGAGAGACATGTGTATGCGTGCCTGTGTGTGTGTGTGTGTGTGGGCGCAGGTGACAGGGGTACATGGTTTGGAGGCCAGGGGCTGAACTCAGGTGTCTTCCTCAGTTGCTTCTCAATGGGATTTTTTGAGATAGGATCTCCCACTGAAGATAGAATTCACCAATTCACTATACCGGTTGGCCAATGAGCTTTAGGGATTTATAGTGCCACCGTGCCTAGCTCTTCACATACGTGCTGGTAATCTGAACTACAGTACTTCCTCATGCTCACATAGTATGCTGCCTCTCCAGCCCAGACACTTAAGCTTTTTGGTTTACATATTTAATTTTAAAAAGAGATACAAAGTATGTTGTATATATTTAAAAATCCAATTTAGGTCATCACTCCAGTCCCAGCCCCATTACCCATACAACCGTGATATCTGTGTTGGTGTAGGTTTCCAAACACTTCTTCACATTTAGAAACCATTAATTGCTCCAAGAAAAAATACATAAAATCAACTTGGAAGATTGTTATATGATTTGCTACCAGCTATGTTCTTCTTTAATTTGCCTTTTTCATTCAAAAATATATCTTAAGCATCTTTTCAAATCTGGTTAGTTTGGGCTGTATTTTTATCCCTTTTTTATTCTTATTAAATACTATAGAATTATCTTTTTTTTCATAGACATCTGGGTTATTCTGGTTTTTTCTCTGCCATTATAAACAAAGCTACAATTAACAGTCTCTACCACATCCCCTGGGTATTAAAAACACTCCAAGATAATTAGGGTTTCATTTGTTAATTGGAAGTGTTTTTTCTAGCTTATAGAGAAAAGTACATGCAGCCAACTAATTTCTTCTTAGGCTCACCTATCAGGCATTGCCAATGTTTCTCTCACAAAGATGAAAACGGTAGTTCCTGATCGCATGCGCAGGGGAGTCCTACAGACTAAAGATTCATCTTAACCAACTACCATCCTCCTGAAAACCCAATGCCAGTGGATTCTCCAGAGGGAAACTGAAATGAGAGGAAAGTTGAGAAAGCTCAATTCAGTTAAATGAACATTAAGGCTGACCTGGGTGGCAAGAGCCACTAGAGCCACTTTCTGGAGGACAATGTCAAAGCCTTTAGAATTAAGTAGCCAAGTTGACACCAACTTCACTGCCACCTTTAACCCTTGTCCTCATGCCTAGGCAGGATGGAGCCTCTATCAGCAGGATGAAATGACGAGGGCTCAGGAGTGTAAGATTAGCCTGACAGGACATGCTTGATAGCCTGTTGCTTTTAGACACCTGACTGCCTCACTCTTTGTCGGGTTGCAGAGCACGGAGTACAGACAAACAGTCAGAAGGTGAGCTGCATGAAGTCTTCTAGTGAAAGGTTAATCACTGCAGATCCTAATGAACAAAGCATGGAGCACCACATCTCTGAGAGTGCACCCAGAGATGTGGTGTACTTATTTATTTGTAATGGTTTTCTATGTAGTTAATCTGCTTTTAGAATCAGCTTATTACTCTTTGTACATAGCAGTGCTCCTGCATTCACCCACTTCACCAAGATGGAAAGTTTAAGCAGAGGTTATTATTATGCTCAATAAGAATGTTATTTTGAGGAGACACCAACATTTTTTATCAGCTTAACAGTGTCGAGGTGGAGGGCTGATGGCCAGAATTTAGAAGAGATAGGTGTAATGAGAAGCAAATGAGTGCAAACAGCATCTAGGTGTCCTCCATCTTTGCTGTTTGGTCCAGTGATGTCAGGATTTCTGATGTCCATACATGGAACAGTGTGTCAGCAGCTCTCTGCTGTTTTCCACCGTTGGCTCCCTGTGGCGTTCTCTTTCTGCCCTCACAACTGTCACACGTTATCACAGTCAGAATCCAAACAAAGGGGCTGAAACAGGTGGTCTACCTGAGATGAACTGAGAATGAAGTATAATTGGAGAAGTTTTATTTAGTTCAAAAGAGGGGTGCCTTGCTATTTGCTGTTAATCTTTACCTGAAGTTTGTTTCTTTATGCCTCCGTTTCTTAATCTTTGGGAATTTCCTATTCGCATTTAGTTTATGATTAAATGTGTTAAGGTATAGAGAACATGTAGCCTAAAGCGCATGAAACTCATTATTTTGTAATATATAGATCACACCTATAGCTATTATTTAATGCTTTGTTGTTGTAGATAATATGAAATGACTAATAACATTTATTATTAAATGGCTAAGAAGCCTATAATTATTATGGTGGTTATTATGAACCATCTACCATATCAATAAAAGACACAGACAGCTGATAGATTTTAGATAAACTTTATTTTACCTGGGGCTAGGCAGATATTTTCCTCTAAACTACCTTGTTACTGCCTAGCCTCCATCCCGTGCTATCTGCCTTAATCGTTCCAATTTGAGCTACTACCCATCTATAAGCCCCAAATACTTGCATATGTTTTCCATCTGGGCAGCTCCTCTCCAAGCCATTCTCAGAGTTCTTCCTTCCAGCCCACGTTGCTCCTTTCCTATCCGATGGTGGCTCTTCTTTCTCCTCACCTCTCTCTCCTTCCCATGATCCTTCTAATCTCACAGCCTGCAAACTTTTGCCACACCGTCCTCTGTCTGCCCTCCCCAGGTGTGGAGGTACTTATTTGGCCAATGGCAAGGATTACAAACGTCATTTTTGGGGGTACCTGTGAGTGTCTGCTTATGAAAGACAGTAAGCAGACCTCGGGGTGGGTAATTAACAATCAAATACAAATCACCAGACCATGCTGGGACACTTTCTCTTGAGGAGGGGATTAAAAGAGAAAGAATATTCAGTCTAGACATGCATGATATATTTAATGGCTACTGCAGTGTTAGTACCAGTGGCATATTTAATCTACTTCCCAGGTTCATCTATAAACTGGAAACAGTACTCTCCAAAGATCCATAAAGTCACCTGGTTAGGAAATGATGTGCCACCCACTGTCATAATGTCACCTGGTTAGGATGTGATATACCAGAAATGTGTAAACCAGAAGCCATGTCTATCCCTCTGCACTGGCCAGGCCCGACAACTAGCTTGCCTAATTATTGAACCGATTCCTTTGTCTCAAGTACAATTAAAACCACATTAATTTGTATATTGTACTGCATGTATATAATGAGTTAACCCTAAATCCTCCCCTTACCCGCCTTTTTCTTTTCTCTCCAGCAATGTCTATATATCTCAAGTTGTGAATGCATAAACTTATCTGGTTATACATATATGTAATGTTTATACTGTTTGTAATCAGGGAGTAAACTTCAAATTTAAATTGCTAAATTAAAGGACATTGCTTATTTCATATTACAGTGGAGATATGGGACCAGTTTATTCTAAGAAAACAAGGCAGATTTCTTAAGGGACAGATTTCTTCTGGTTGTTAAGTTAGAGCTATTTCTAGCTGTGTTCATAAGAATATGTGTAGAAATTTCTATCTATGGAGTTTCTTTATAGGATCCCTTAATCCCCCATGGAGTAATATTCAAGCAATGTTGTTCATAGTTAGTTGCTTAATATATAATAGAGATGTTTACTCAAGAGGCTCACTTAAAAAATAACATAAGGGAAGTATCTATATAAAAATATTTAATGGGTCCATGAATAAAATATCACATATTCATGGAAGCAAAAGAACTACTTCCATATTATTACCATATACTGGAATGTTTTAAAAATATAGTGTTTATAAATATAATACTCTCTCCACCAGCCATAGATGCAGACCTTGGTTCATCTAATGTTGCCATGTAATTTTTGTTTCCAGTCTCATTGTGAGGGAATTCAGGTTCTTCCCAACTGACTATTCTAAGTGACCTGTGGATCCTGATGCCCAGTCTGATCTATACTTTGTGAGATTTCCCAGTGTGCATCAAGAAGAATAATTAGTCTTAAAAGTAGTACATGTGTTGAAAGTACACAGAAAAGAAATCACTTGTGTTATTTACAGACTGATCACTGCAGGGGCCCGTGTAGCTGCTTTCTAGCCAAGACTCCTGGGGTCTCACAGTGGATACAAACTAATTGCTACCTGCTATGAAGCTGTGTGCTAGATGAGGTGTTCCCTCTTTTCTGGGGATGGAATAGCAGCTGGGAAGTGGATGAGATGCGCCTTACTATCGTGGGGACCCCTCCTTCACATGCTTGCTCCCACCCATGTCGATAATGCTGGGATTAGAGATTCCCACCCAGGGGCTGGATGCTGTGACATTGCTAGTTTTTCATTGTGTGATCTTGGGCAGCTCAGGTTATGCAAAACAAAGGTCCTGTTGTAGATGTTTACAGATGCCTTCATCATTGGCGTTTTATTAATTCATTTAGATGACTCAAAATAAAATGTTTGGTCTGTTTATGCTTAAGGGGAAGGAAAATATTATGAGATTTAGTTGTACAAATTGACCCAGATGGTGGATTCTGGGAGTCCCACTTAAGACTGATTCCAATAAGTCATTTAGTCAAGTGTGTCCATATAAACTATTTCATCAAATCTGTCTTCAAAATGAAGCTGTATTCCATTTACTATTCAAAGGGAGTTGTGCTTCTATTCTGTTTTTTTTTAATTATCATTTATTACAAAATATTCAATTTGTGTGCCAGCTGTGGCCCCCTCCCTTGTCCTCTCTCAATCCTCCCCTCCCTCCCTCTTCTCCCCTATGCCCCTCCCCTAGTCCAGTGATAGGGGAGGTCCTCCTTCCCTTCTATTTGACCCTAGCCTATCAGGGCTCATCAACACTGGTTGCATTGTCATCCTCTTTGGACTGGTAAGACTGCATACCCCAGGGGGAGGTGATCAGAGAGCCTGCCACTGATTCATGTCAGAGAAAGCACCTGCTCCCCTTACTCGGGACCCCACTCGAGTCTATGGGCTACATCTGAGCTGGAGTTCTAGGTCCTCTCCACACACTGTCCTTGGTTGGGGTATCAGTCTCTGCAGGGCTCTATTCTGTTCAATACAAATAAAACTAACTCTATGCACGTGGACTTGGCTACGGTGCATATCAAGCCCTCAATTCCAATGTCTGAATACTTGGTTTGAGGGAAAAATCCTGGGAGTTGTTGCATTAAACAAACAAACAAGCAACAAAAACCTGAGAAAATCTGCTTAGTCAGCCAGGGAAGCCCATTCTTTCTGAAAAGAGATATTGCGGCTGCCCTGTACAACCATTGCTAACTGTGGGCACATTTCCACTCCTGGTAAAGCCTTGCCATATTACGTCCTCATTAATGCTCAAATGGCCATTTTTAGTTGCATATGCCTCCTGACAATAGCTGTCAAGAAGTTCTGCTACCCTGATTGCCACAGACATTCCATCTGTCTTCACCACACAGCCTTCCTGTGGTCTCTCTGGATGTGGGAGTGGTTATCAATGCTTTTGGCCACGGTTACTAAGCCGTGCTGCTGTAGCTTTGGCTCTCTGATCCAGTGATCTGCAATTATGTAGATCCTTCCATTCACAGACATGAACATTTGTGCGCTGTTGCCTTCCCACTGCACACCTGCTGTCCTGCGGTCTGGGGATACTTCAAGCCTTAGCACATTCTGCTCAAACACGCTACAAAATGCTGGCTCTTTTTTCTTGCTTTCAATACATCTAGGGTCAGGCTAACAAAGCAGGGTTCCCCACGCAAGCAAAGGCATGAAGCCAATACTTGAGACTTTTATTTTCTCACTGTGAGTGGCATTATTGTGCATCACAAACCAGCGACAGTATAGCCCAGCTGGGAGACAACAGGGCCTGGAGCTATACCCCTACATGGTCCTTACATGGGATAAACACTGTGAAAGAAAAGAAGTTCACCGAAAAGCATGCCGTCGAAGCTAAAGTGTAAAGGATGGGTCACATTACGACAGGAGAAATGAGCACCCCGCTCAGAAGGCACACACAGGCGAAAGGAGCCTTGCCGCATCCCACTG
Organism: Meriones unguiculatus; assembly: GCF_030254825.1. Taxonomy (NCBI): domain Eukaryota; kingdom Metazoa; phylum Chordata; class Mammalia; order Rodentia; family Muridae; genus Meriones; species Meriones unguiculatus. Next base: position 64,519,443 of record NC_083349.1, on the reverse strand, counting down.
CCAAGCACAGGAAGTGCTCTGTGCAAGAAGAGCTGCAGCTAGAAATCCAAGGGGAGGCTGTGTTATGGACCTCTATTTTGAACCTCAACTTGTTTTTTTTGAATATGGATGTCTTGAATAGAAATCTTGAAAGATTTATGAAATTATGGAAGTAATTGGATTTGATCTTAAGGTGGTCTTAACACTAAGGGCTTTTATTTTAAAAAAGAATATTTAATATATAACCTTTTTAATAATTTTTATATTTTAAAGTCATAAAACTGTATTGCTATAGTTGTGTGTGTGTATGTGTGTGTTACATGGATATCAGTGTGCAGTTGCATCTACTCATGCAAAGCATGTGGAGGTCAGAGCAAGGCCCTGGGCATTCTCCATCCATTGCCCTCTCCCTGTTGCTTTGAGACAGGGTCTACACTGAACTAGAATCACATCATTACATCTAGTACAGCTGTCATGAGCTCTCAGGTCCAGCTGTCTGTGAGCGCCAGTCAGTGTGGTCACAGACTGAGTAGGAAGACCTCCATGACTGTCTTTTATGTGGACATTTAAGACTCTCACTCAAGACCTCCCACTAACAGAAAATGTTCTTCCCTGTCTCTGTGCTATGTCTTGTTAATGTATTCTTCTTATTTATTTAATCCCTTCAGTACTTTACCAAAATGTTTTGTAATTATCCCTATGTCAGAGGTGAATATGCTAAATATTTAGAGAGGTTAAGTAAAATTTCCATTTTTATGTTCTTGAGTGCCTTAATTCAAACTCAACAATTTGTTTTTAAAACACTAGTTTTAGCCTCTGCAAGATGAAATCACCAGGGAAGTTAAAGTGAAAGCAAACAGGTCTGTGGCCAGGCCTTTTCAACAGCTCTGCTTCTGCACAGCTCTACTTCTTTACTCGCATGGACCTGATCTGGGATGCTGGTTTCACGGTGCTCTTTTAACTGTGCTGTGCTTGGGAGAAGTCACAGCCACTGTGTCCTCAGTCTCTGGTCCAAGAGAGACTGCAGCAACCTCTGCTGGAGTGCTCAGCCCACCTCCGAGGTTGTTCTCCTACTTCTCCTCCTCCTCCTCCTCCATTTACTCATTTATTTGTTCATTTTATATCCCAACCCCAACCCCACTCCTTCTTTTCCTCCCAGTTTCACCCTCCCACTCACTTCCCCTACCCGCCCCCCTCTCCTGGCTCCTGATACCAACCCACCCTGCTTACATCAAATCACATCGGGACTAAGTGCTTCCTCTTTCACTGAGGCAAGACAAGACAGCCCTGCTAGGGAAACAAAATTCAGAGGGAAGCAACAGAGTCCAAGTTAGAGACAGCCCTTGCTCCAATTGTTAGGAGACCCACTTGAGGACCAAGCAGCTCATCAGCTTCATATATGTACAGGGCCTAGGTCCAGCCCATGCATGTTCTTTGGTTGGTGGTTCAGCCTCTATGAGTCTCTGTCTCAGGTTAGTTGGCTATGTAGGTCTTCTTGTGGTGTCTTTGACCTCTCAACTTCCTCAGTCCTTTCCCTAACTTCCTGAGTTGCACCTAATGTTTGACTGTGGGTCTCTGCATCTGTTTCCATTATCTGCTGGTTGAAGCCTCTCAGATAACAGTTATGATAGGGTCCTGTTTACAAGGTTAGAAGAGTATCCTTGATAGTGCCAGGGGTTGGGTATTTTCCATGTGGTAGGTCTTAAGTTAGGCCAGTCATTGGCTGGACATTCCCTCAACCTCTGTTCCATCTTTTACCTCTGCACATATTGTAGGCAGGACAAATTTGGGGTTGAGGGTTTTGTGGATTGGTGTACCCCTCCCTCCAGTGGAAGTCCTGCCTGATGAAAGGATGTGGCAGCTTCAGTCTCCATATCCCTGACTGGTAAGAGTCTCAGCTAGAGTCACTCCCATATCTTTCCAGGAGCCTCCCACACCCCAGGTCTCCAGCTTGTCCCACAGATGCCCGGACACCAATTTCCCTTCTCTCTCCCAGCCCTCTCACCCCAATCCACGCTCCCCCATACTTGATTCCCCCGCTCCCCTCTTCATCCCCTCTCACCTAGTATCCTCTCTCCCTCACTTCTGATGTCTATGGTGTATACTTTATTTCTCCATCTTAGTGGAATTCAAGCACCCTTTTTAAAACTCTCCTAGTTATTTGGTTTCTTTGGGTCTGTGGATCATAGCATGATTATCCTGTACTATATGGCTAATATCCACTTGTACACTGCAAACATCCCTAAAAAGGCCTTGCCTGGATTTCTGGTCCAGCTCCTGTGTCCAGAACTCTTGGTTTAATGACTGGATCTTGTATTCTAAGCCTGGATTTTTAAAGTAATCTTGGATTACATGCTTACTACTATAATTTCCATCTGTAGTAGGATGGTTGTTTTTCCTTCTGGCCCCAAGCTCCTGGGATAATGATCCAAGAGTCTCAAAATATATTTACAAATACCTAGGTCATAGAGCTAGATGTGCATAGATGTGCTCATATCTTAAAATAACCCATTAACACTAATCTACATTTTGCCCCTTTGCTGATTACCTTTGCTCAGGTAACATACACCTGTCTTCTTCCACACCTGGCTCTATCCCAGAATTCTTTCTGCCTGCTAGATGTCCCACTTTTTATAGGCCATAAGTTGTTTCTGTTTTTGACAGGCAATGCATCATCCATACAATACCCAAATATTCTCCCTAAGTAATTAATTCAGGGGTGAGGCCCTCCAGTGCCCCTCTTCCACCTAAACTGGAGGGTTGAAGGGCAGGATTTCGTGTAGCATCTGCAGTTAACATGAGTTGGTGATGTCAGTGGATGTGTTTTGCAGGACAATAGTTGCATCATGCGGTCTCCTTATCTTCTGGCTCTTCCTTCCTTCCCTCTTCTAAAATGTTCTCTGAGCCTTGCAGGTATGTTACAAAGGCCTTGTTTAGAGCCAAGCGCTCATCTGCCACTTTCCCCGAACACCTTATGTGCCTGTGATTCTGTCTCCTCAGTCACTTCAATTTAAGGGGGGAAAAGGCTACCCTGGTGAGAGGTGACAGTAACATTTTTCAATGGATATAAATATTAAAAGGACGATCCTCTGCTTTAATATTCTTACCACAAAAGATTAGCCATGCTGTTGAAATACTGAACATAGAAATTACCTTCATTATCCTTCTAACACATCTACCGAGATCAAAGCATAATATTATAGACATAAATATAAACTTTTTTGTTAATTAAAAGTAAAATTTAAAAGTAAAGAATACTGTGTTGAGATCTGCCAATATTAGGCAATAATGTCATCTTGCTATAAAGCAAAACGGCCATAGCATGTGCATTCTAATAATACCACCGCAGAAGCACAGAGGACAAATATTAAAATCACAGAAAATGGTGGCTTTTAATATTTCTTTCCAGTTTTAGGTTCACAAAGAAAAATATATGCCATTCATTTTTCTAAGACTGCCAGGCCCACAGAAAGCAAAATGAAAGAAAGTATGGGTAAAAGGAGAAGGTTAGGGAGGCATCAAAATGTGAAGGAAGAGAGTAGCTGACACTGCGGCTGTTGGAGTAATGAGGCCCTGTCTGCTGATGAGCCACAGGTAATATCAAAGGCACATTTACAGAGTGTTTCCTTTTCAGTAATTGTAAAAAGACTCCCTTGCCATTACAAAGCACTTTTCTTCACAGCAGATTGAAGAATGCTTTACCAACTGAATACATCCCTTTAATATTGATACCTCAGGTCCAACATAATCATAAGTTGCCTTGTTATTATGGAGGTAGCAGCCCCATTTAATAACATATTAAATGCATTATTCATTTATGTAACTCAGACCCAGGGACAGCTGCCGAGTTGAAAATAGAACCATTCTGTGATGCAAAAAGCAGGTGTGTGCTTACTTGAGTAAATTAACTCTGCATTTCTGCACAATTTTCTTCTAAATTTCAGGGACAGGTCTGGTAGGGCTAATGTGATACCATTTTCATCCAAGAAATAAAATGGTTTCAGAATGGGTTTTAATGAGCGCTTTAAAAAAATTGCCAACAGGCTTCTCTGTGGCCGATTCCCAGGGGGATAGACTCGTGCTTTGGATTTTAGCAGAATCCTGTAGCTACAGGATTTAGGAAGGCCTGAAGTGATGATTGGTCAGAACAGCAGCAAACAAAAGGAGAGCTCTGGCTGATGATGCCAGGGATAGTGGAGAGCCTTGGCTTCTATTACTGTTCACCAAGACAGAGCCACAGGTGTGCTTAGATGCTAAGTGATTAAGAGTCCTGACAGCCTTCCATCTGCACAGAGCTTCACCGTTGAAACACGGAGGCAGATTTGATGCAGTTAAACTCATGGGATGCATAATTATTCCAGAAGGCCTTGCTACCATTTTCCAATACCTGCACTCACGTTTCTTTCTTTTCTTCTTTTCCTCCTCCACCAGCCTATACTCATAAATGGACCGGCATTAAACATTCTCAGACATGACAGTGAACCACTCCAATGTACAGTGATCTTAACAAAAGGGTTTGGATCCCCTAATGGTCCAGATGTGAAATGCTTAGCTTTTGGATTATTAAGAGATGAAAGCCCCCCAAGAATAGAATCAGTGACCTTTAGGTGGATAAGGTGTTTGAGCCAGTCATGAAAACCTACTGCTCTGCAGGCATGTCAGCATTTAAGCTGAAACAAGCATGCCAGAGTGCACACCCTGGTTTCAAGCCTTGCATGTATCCTAGACACAAGGAAACCATCAATGAGCTTACACTACAGAGTCACAGATAGTAAGAATATCTTGCAATAGATTCTTAGCATGTAAACCCTTAAGACCTCAGAGGTCAGAAGATCAGTCTCACTCCATTTGAAGAGACACTGAAATCAGTAGCACGGAAAAAACGTGCTCATGGGACCAATGATCCAGGACCTGGCTGTGTGGTGTTGAGAACACTAGTTAACACTTAGAAGTCTCAGCTTCACTGTCTACATATTAGCAAGGATAACAATGCTTTCCTCACTAAAGGAAATGACAAGAAATGAAGGAAGTCATGCAGAGAGCCAGTACCGTAACAAGAACACAGGAATCATTCTGTAAATTTGAACTTGTTTTTGTTTGTTTATTGTTTGTTGTTGCTTCTATTTTCCCATTCTAGTCAAGAAATTGTTTTGGAGAGAGTAAGAGGTAAGATTGCTGTAAAGGGTGGATAAGCTCTGGGCAGCAGGTGGAGCATGAAAGAGCAAACTGATACTCTCTAAGGGATTTGCAAGAGAGAGGCGGCTGGAACCAAATGAGCTTGCTAGGGAGAAAGAGTTCAGAGAGGCAGAAAGGAAACAGAAAGCTTGTAGAGAGCGTTAATTGTGGCTTAGAGGATTTTCAACACATCCTGAGGCTGGTTGGAGGCTGTACAGGTGCTCATATTTTTAAATAAAATAGTTGGAAATAGTTTGTCAGCACTTACCAATTTAAAGCAATGTTTCTATCTTAATTATTTAATCCTGTATTTACACTACAGAGTGAATTAAGTATTAATGATTAATTTAGTACTAATCCATAGTGTATGCAGTTCTTTTTTTTTTTTAACTTTTATTCTTCCCTCGTACATTACATCCTGATCACAGTTAAGCATCTTTTTTGCTTTTCAGCCCTAGTTTTACATAGTTCATCTGGAGCCACACCACAGAGGGAAGCAACTTGCTAGGTATCAATGGATCAGAAAAGTGCCTGCAGGCCAGGTTCAGTCTAATACCAGTGATATAATGAATGGATTTTAACAGAGAGCTAAGTTTGTCCATTCTTTTGAATGTTGTCTATATCAATCTCGATTTACTAATTCTTTTATTTACTTAATATTTTTACATATTGTCTATGCCAATCTTAAGATTTGCCATCTAACCGCTGATCTAGACTAGTGGGAAGCTGGGTAGAATTGCCTCTAGCTTGAAAATGCACATCATAATCTATACTTTCTCTGAGTTGCAAATAGTATTATAATATGTGCATTTATTTTACCCTCCCTTATCTATAGTTTTACACGCCCCAGTTTTTTTATTTTATTTTATTTTATTAATTACACTTTATTCATTTTGTATCCCCCCATAGGCCCCTCCCTCCTCCCCTCCCTCCCCTTTCTGCATGCATGCCCCTCCCTAAGTCCACTGATAGGGGAGGTCCTCCTCTCCTTTCTGATCTTAGTCTATCAGTTCTCATCAAAAGTGGCTGCATTGTCCTCTACTGTGACCTGGTAAGGCTGCCCCAGTTCTACCAATGTTCAACCACAGTCTATAGGAAATCCCAGGGATGAATGGTTCATATGTTACAAAAGGTGTTGCCTTCTAAGATGAGCTCTCTCCTGACTCTGCATGTCTCTCTATTTTGTGTCACTCACACGATTTCATCTCGTCATGGCACCCTTTTACATCACCATCAAAGGTGTGGGTGCAGTACTTTGTGAGAGAAGCCATGCTCACATGAATTTTATGACAGTCTTTATTGTAGCTGTTTACTTTATCATTAGGTTTTATTTTAGCAGGGTGTTATGTTTAATATATAAATTAATCTATACACTAGTTCTAGAGTTTATACTATCGGCAATTGTAGCTGTCCCACTCGGTATACTGGAAAGTACGCAGGGACAAGAGAGGTCAATCATGATGCCTTTTGTATAATCCATAATTATATATTTTTGAATTATTGTCTAAATTATCTTTTTGTGTGTCTTCAACTGGTTATTAATGTAGTGATACCAGAGAACATGTTTTTCACTTTTGTGCTTAGCTCCCAGCTCCCAGGAAGAAATAATTCATCTGCTGAGTAGATGATCAAAAGAAGTTTATGGTAGGTTCGAGAGATGGCTCAGTAGTTAAGAGCACTTGCTGCTTCAGGAGGTTACTAATCCGGTTCCCAGCATCCACACCCGGAGGCTCACAATCAGCTGTGACTTCTGTTTCAGGAGACTGAATGTCCTCTTCTGGCCTGCTCAGGCACTTGCATGCCTGCGGTGCACATATGTGCACACAAATAAAAGTCCATGAAAACGCTAATTATAGATAGTATTTTTGGCCTGTTTTTGATGTTGGCTACTGTGTGTATTACTTTTCTTGTCTCTCTGGAAAAATATATAACAGAAACAACTTTCTTTTTGTTAAGTAGGAAAGCAATGTTTGGTTCATAGTTTGAGAGATATGGCCCATCATGTCAGGGAATGAATGGCAATTGGAGCTCTCAATGCAGCTTTTTCACATCTTGAGTGATCAAGAACCATTGTCTTTACGGCTCACCCTGAGTGAAAGTTTGTCACCTAGCCCCCCCCGCCCCCAAAGTTCCACCACCTCCCAAATCTGGGCCACCAGCTGGAGGCCATATGGTTATACAAATGAGCCTGTGGAGGATATTCTGCCTTCAAACAATAACAGGGACTTTATATAAATCATATGCTGCCAGTGTGTGCTAATATGAAAGGTAGGAAGTTAGGAGGTAATTGGTCTTCATGCTAGGCTGTAGGTTAAAATTTCAGTAGTAATATGCATTACATGAGCTGATGGATGACTTGTGATTTTCTGCACTTAGGTATAGGAAGGTGGTCTCCAATAACTGTACTGATGGAGTGAGAGAACAGTATACTGCCAAACCACAGAAGTGTCCAGGGAAGGCCCCTCGAGGGCTCCGGATAGTCACTGCAGATGGAAAACTGACAGCAGAACAAGGGCACAATGTTACTCTCATGGTGCAATTGGAGGAGGTAAGGCTACTCTTGTCCATCCTTTGCAAGGGAAAGTAATATTTCTATTAAACCATGGTTTTCTTTACAAACTCTTGTTCACATTACCAAGTTTGGGCTACAAATATTTTTTTTCTACTTGTGGCTTTATATTTGCTGTTATCATCTCACTTTCCCTGACACATTCTCCAATTTTTTTCAGTTTTCTGCAAGTTGGTTTTCGCTCCTTTACTTCAGTGGCTCTCTTTGGAAATAACTTTGCTTTATCATCATTAGTAGGAGAATTCATTCTCAAAATGCATGAATGGTTTTCCCAGAATAATTTAATGCAGGCCTAACCAAGTGAAAACAGGCTGTGCTTTTGCATCTCTCAGCCTGATATCATTGCTTTTCTTTCCAAAGGCAACAGGCTGGTTAAATAGATTGATCAAATATAGCATTAAGATATAAATTAGGGTAACATCCTTGACAGTTGAGTCACTGTAACTTGGTAACACTCTGAGGACATCATTATGAGCACTGATTACTCTTTAACAAATTGTGTTTGTATGAAATTTCTGACTATGTATGTGGTGAATAAAAGAAAAATGTACTCTATGTACTTAGGACTTCAAAAAGGCAAACTTGTCATCTTGGAACTAGGTAGATGGTTTCTAAGAATAAGTACATTAAATAAATTACCTCAGTTATTAAATCAGGCCATAATCATGTCTTCAGATACATTTTCTGCATACTGAACTACAGCCAGGACTCTACTGACTGATCAAGATAACCGTATTTTCAAAAGAACTAATGAAATCAGCATTAAAGTACACAAGGCTGACTTCCGTCTTCCTCTTCTGGTAGCCAGTGGCCCTAGATCTTTCATTTGCACAAACTATCCAACATAAACTTGCCACATATGAACATTCTCATTCAGCAGATGTGGTAGACATAGTAATACTCGTTCATAAGAAATTTACAGTTACACACAGTGTTGCTAAGTAAAGTGAACAGATAAAAGCAAAACAAGGGGTAAAAATTGGAAAAGAGAAATCAGAGGCATGTGACTGAAGGGAAACACGAAGGAGTTAGGACTGTTTGCTAATTTAATAGAAACCATAAGCACATTTTAATAATTCCTTTTATTTTGAGATTGTGATAACCTTTCCCCGTTCCCTTTCCTCCCAACCTATCCCATAATATTCCTTTCTTACTATCTTTCAAATTGCTCCCAAATTGCTCTGTCTTTTTAATTGTACCTACAAGTAACATATAGATTGAGCACATATGTGTGCATAACAAAATCTTAAGTATTTTAATTCTTAATCTTTCTGAGTCAGTGCCTTTAACTATACCTAATCTTCCATGACTTATGATTCTTAAACACTCTACTGAAATTAGAAAGTTACAATAATGCAAGTAGTATTATTCCTCTTCATGTAAACTGTCTGCTCTTCTAATGCACAGAGGGAAAGAGATGGAGGAACAGACAGAGGAAGAGAGAAAAGTGAAGATAAGGAGAAGGGAAGGGACATAGAGCAGGGGTAAAGGGAACTATTAGAAAGACTGGGAAGCTGTGGTCTTTTCTGGAGAGATGGAAAAACGATCAGGATGAATCCATTATCTATTTTACACTGAATCTCCTCCCCCCCCATAATTTTGATAGTTCATGTGCCACACATGAACTATCAAAATAGTTCAAAATAGGGCAGATTTTAGATCTCTCATCAAAGAACAGGCTGAAAGCATTGATAAGATTAAGAAAAATAGGGGCGGTCATAAAGAAAGGAAATAATAACTGAGAAAAATCACAAATCTAGTCATATGTAATTTATAGTGGCATCAAAATTCATCAACTATTTACAAATTTGTTTTCAACAGTTCTACACAGGAAATTGCAACACATTTGAAAAGAAGGTTTAAAAGGATCCTAAATAGACAAAAAAGTGTACCATGACCGTGGACAGAGAATTTCAATATTGTAAAAATATGTCAATTTTCTACATATTGACCTTGGTGCAAGGCAATCCTAACAAAAGTTTCCAATACATTTTGTGTTAATATTTAGGATGCTGTTATAAAATATATTAGGACTCAAGAGCTAAACAACAAAGAATAGAAAAAATAATCTCAAAACTGATTTATAAATTTACAGCATAGGACTGGATGGATGGTTTGACTAAGTGTTTGCCTCTATGTCTGATGAACTGAATTCAATCCCTGGAACCCACTGCTCAAACAAGAGAACCAAATTTGGCAAGTTGTCTTTTGACCTTGACACACATGCTACATTCCTTTAAATAATAAATTAAAAAATTAAAATTGGATGAGTTAAAGATAGAAAGATTTATTACATAGATCTCCATAAATAAACCAAGTAAGGAAGGAAATAGATAAGAAACCTAAGCACATAAGTTTGTATGTATGTAAGTGTGTGTATGTGTGTGTGTAATTTCAATAGATTAAATTATAATATTTACAATAAATTGTGTAGGTATTGTGCAATCATGTTGGAATACATGGATTTTCATCGTCATGAAATGCAAATAGTTCTAATTATGCAAAATAATTCTAATTATATTGTCAATATCATTTTGTAAAATAAAACTAACTGTTCTAAAATACAAAGGAAAGCATCTTCGCAAACTTAAGTCAGTTCAAGGTTTTTAAAAGAGCAAATAAAATCCACTAAGTGTAGTGGAAACTGTAATTGTTTTAGAATCCATTCCAATTATGAATTCTGTACTTCATAACCTTGTTTAGAAAATTAAAAGGAAATTCCCCAGTGGATAAAGATACATTAATACATAATTACAATAAAAAACCTTGTAACTAGAAAGGAATAAATACTACAAATCAATAAGAAAAACATTAACAGTTCAATTAAAAAGCAAAAATGCTAATTCAGGAAGTTTTCAAAGATGGTGTCCCAGCAGGCAATCACTTATAAGACCCGTCCTTATCAAGGGCTGGAGAGACAGCTCAGCAGTGCACCTGCTGCTCTTGCAGAGGACTCACACACAGTTCCCATTACCCACGTGGTGGCTCACAAAGGCTTGTAAGCTCAGTTTCAGAGGCTCTTTGCCATCTTCTTGCCTCTGCAGGCGCAATACACACACAGTGCACACACCTAAATGCACGGAAAACACAGCACTTGCTGGAGAGGTTGTGGAGAAAGGGGAGCCCTCCTCCATTGTTGGTGGGAGTGTAAACTTCTTGTACAACCACTCTGGAGATCAATCTGGCGCTTCCTCAGACAATTAGGAATAGCGCTTCCTCAAGATCCAGCCATACCACTCCTAGGCATATATCCGAAAACTGCTCAAGTATACAATTGGGATATTTGCTCAACCATGTTCATAGCAGCTCTGTTTGTAATAGCCAGAATCTGAAAATGACCTAGATGTCCCTCAATGGAGGAATGTATACAGAAATTGTGGTACATTACACAATGGAATACTACTCAGCTATTAAAAACAAGAAAATCATGAAATTTGCAGGCAAGTGGTAGGAACTACAAAAGATCATCTTGAGTGAGGTAACCCAGAAGCAGAAAGACAGACATAGTATATACTCATAAGAGGTTATTAGACATATAATATATGATAAACATACTAAAATCTATACTCCCAAAGAAGCAAAAATTAAAAATAAATAAGACATCTTAAATGTCTTAATATCAAAGCACATCAATGAATAGTGCATTAAAAATGTAATAACTGTAGTAAAAGTTACTGCATACGATCAGAAATGTGTATTTAAAAGACTAATAGCCAAGTGTTGTGGAGGATGTAAAGTAACCAATTATCTTTGTAACACTTGATGACAGATTGAGTGTCACTGTCATTTTGAGGGCATGTTAGACAGTAAGTACCTCAGTGGGGGTTTGGTCAATATGGACAAATTTTCAATTATTTGATCTGGGTGGTACTGAATAGATATGCAATTTTATAGAAATTAATTTGCATATTTAAAAAACATATTTTGTTCTTCAAATTACTTTAGAAGCTCATATAAAATGCAATGCTATACTTGGGGTTGGTCTTGAATTGTAGGAGAGTTCATCTTCCATACCATTACTCTAGCCTAAAATTATCTATATGTTCAATGTGGATAGATGTCCCTTCTCAGAAGCAGAAAATGTAAGCATAGTATCAGAAGAACAGCCTTTTGAAAGCTCATTATATTGCATTCCACATTCCATTTACAAGAGCATAATACACCCAAGCTCAGGAGTGGAACTTTCTGTCAGTTCTAAGCTTCTCACCATGACAGAGAACACAGTTCAGTTACAGGAGCCATGATCTCAGCTGCTCTACTCCCTCTCCAGATAACAAGAGCACCATGGCTCTCCTACTGGGCTGAAGGTATGGAAACGCTGGAAAATCTGTCTGAGATTTTGAGTCCTCTGGAAAAAACAATGTCAAATTAGTTGATTCCAGCTGAGTGCCCAAGGCAACAACTCCAGGGATGAAAGCTGCTGCCTTGTGCTGTCAGGCACAGTTCCTTCACACTCTTGTCTTCTGGGGCAGAAGAAACAGTAAAGTTGACTTTCCTCACATCAACAGAGCCTGGGGACCTCCCACGTGATGACAGGATTCTGTGTTAATTAATGACAGCCTCTCTTTTGCTGTGTCTCTGTTGATTCTGTGCATCTGCATGGGTGATTCATATGATGAACAATGAAGAATAAATGAAAAGCCAGTGAGCATTAACAACTGTCCAATGACAGCAGTTCAGACATCAGTAGTGAGCACTAAGTGTTCTGGTTTGCAGGAGCTTTCCGTAGAGTGCCTGCAGAGGATCCCATGCCAGCCTTACACAGATAGGTGTCTCATCATCGGAGGCAAAAAAACCCCACTTATTACCATAGACCAGACACCCCCTATGCAGGAGAAATAGTCAAGGGCAAGCCCTGTAGCATCTTGATGTTTTACTGCTTCCCTGACTACAAAGGACTATTTTGGTGTTAGAACCTCTTGTATTTTCCATGCTTGTTTTTATTTTCTAAGCATTGGCTGTGGATGGGTACCAACAGTGAATGGGAAACAGAAGAAGAGCCGAGTTCACATGCACCAGAGCCAGAATGGCCTGTAGCTGGCCCTGTTCTTACATACGAACTCAAAAAAAAAAAAAAACTTATCAAAAATACCCTTCTGGATTTTCTAGAAAATATTCATAAATTACGGAAGGTACTCCTGCAAACTCAGACCCTGTTGGATTCCCTCACTCTGTACAGCTCGGCCTTTCTTGTTGTATACTTTATTCTAGAGGGTTTGTGAAACAAGATAGGAAAACAGTGCCCAAGGAGAAAATGTAAAACAAGTGTTTCCAGACATGGTGGCACACACATTTGCAATCAGTACTCAGGAGACAGATAGGTGGATCTCTGTGGTTTAGACCAGCCTAGTCTATGTAGTGATTTATGGGCCAGCCAGTACTATGTAATGAGACATTATGCAAAACAAAACAGACTGCTAAATATTAAAAATTATGATATGTCTATACAAGTAAAACATGCGCCTCTATATCTGCCTCAACAGGTCTCAAATTCCATTTCTTACTTAAATCTGATAGGCCAGCTACTCTGAAGATACAACTACCTTTTGCCACACACGTAGTACCATGCCTCCAATGTTAGCAGAACAGTAAGGCTTCCGGGTACCAGACAGACCCAGATGTCTCAGTATCAAGGTTTTGGCTTCACATTGGTATAAGAGTTATTTTGTGTAACCCAAAACTTGTACTTCTGTCACATGTTCATTCATTCTTTACCTTTTTTGTTTTCCCTCTATAGAGCAAGGTGTGGCTGAAGTCTGATACATCTTCCTTTGATTTTAGTAACTGCAATATGAGCCCTTTCATGTAATCTCCATTTTTTGTGCATATCAACCAAACCACTGAGCCTAAGGAATCAAGTGTCTTCCTAGATAGTTGCATATGTGTTTATTTGTTTTTCAATAAATATTTTGCTAAGTGCCATTTTTATCATATACTTTCCATATACGATAGACTTTATTGTGTGTGTCTATGCTTTGGGTTGACTGGGAGCTCTGTAAGATAGCAGTACAATCAAAGAAAAACCCAAATAAACAAATCAAATCTGTTTCATGGTAGTATAATAACATTTTAAAATCTCTCGATAAGCCATGGATATCACTGAAGTTGAACTCATGTCACCACAAGCTTCAGATTCAGTGTCTGTGTTTAATACCACTGTAGGAAAAAGAAAAAATAGCCCAGTCGGTCTGTGTGGCTTTGGATTGCTTGCCCTAGGAGAGTGGAGATAAAGCCCAACTTGAAAGTAAAAGACTCTTACACATAAGTACTATCCCACAAATCTTAGAGCTTCATTTGAAAGCGAGATCACATCTCATCTGAAGTAGTTCCTGTCCTGATTCTAGCATGAGCATCACTGCAAACTCTGCTGAAAACAAGGCAAAGGGAGTATCTTACTGACAGAAAAAATTCGAAGGCAGAACGTGCTCATGCTGGTGTATAATCCTGTGTATTACAGCGTAGACCCAGAGTGTAAGTTTGTTATAAGAACAACGGAAACCTCTTCATGCAAGTAGTATATTGCATTGCCCTAAAAGCCTAGGAGACAAAACAACTTAGTAACAACCTTTCAGAGAGTCCAACAACATTCCTATCTGGTCCTACTCGACTCCATATCGAAAATGTTGTTATGGTTAATGAGAAATCCTGTGGTCATCCCTGTTGCTTTTAAAGCTATTTCACATATAAAGAAGGACTCTCGTTAGGAACAATGTGGCAAAGAAATGAGGGTACTTCTCATGCTCACTCACGGTGGCAGAGCCAAGAATATTTCACACAAGCACATGTGTGTGCGCACACACACAATAATTCATTAATAATAATTAGCATTATTAATAAAAGAAAACAATGCATTACTGTTTCATTCAAAACAAAGCACTTGTGCAAGGAACCAACCCAGAAGGGAAAGGAAGAATCCGTGAGTTCTATTGAAAAAGCCAAACATTCCAAGCTATGCCTGAATATTAAGAACCCAGCCAAAGGTATTTTATGCTGAGACCCAAGCATGCAATGAGAGGTGGCATCTCTGTCTGTAGTCCCGTTCAAGATGGATGTCCTCTGGTCCACTAATGAACATCTAATGAGCCCAAAGACTTTCACCACCATCACTCAGCTCTGCAGAGAAATCCGGTGCAAGCACTGGCAGCCACTCGGTGACCAGGAAGGACCTAATCAGTCTTAGGAACTCAACAGCACTAATTTGGAAGGCATTTGTTTGAGTGTGCTGCTAGCCAGAAGTGGTGTCTGTGTGCTACAGAAGTTAATTAAATCTCTTTAAAACAGCTGTAAGAATAAGGAGAGACAATTCTCTGCATATTTTAAGGCTTTAAATTTGAGTCTGAGGCAAGGGACTAAAATTAAAATTTTGGTCTGTATCCCATTGTTTCAATACTTCATTTTATATACCAAGACTAGAACTCAATAAGCAAAATTCTTGGTTATAGGTTTCATGAGACTTAGCTCTAGTACAAGAGGAGTGTACTGTGTCTTCATTAGATGGATTCCTACAGCTATAATCTTGGGTTCTTTAAAGAGTTACAGGGACATAAAAGTCTCCAAAATGTAATAACACAACAATACTGCAGGATAATTCCTGCCCTCAGATGACAGAAAAGGACACTTTGAATAAAACTTCCCAAGAAACTCTCCTTCGTTTAAACATGGAACATAATTTGGCTCGATACTTCCTTTCTGGACATGCCTGTTGAGAAACACAGGAATTAACACAAAGAAACAACTGATAGATTTACAACGGACAGGTGTCAGAGCTGTTGTTCACCCAGTTCCATCCCAGAGGCCACAGCTGTTTTCTCCTCCTGTACAAAGAAAGGGGAGCTGATTTCAATGAGTACAAGAGTTGAGATTTTGTCATGTCTTACTGTTTGTTCCTTTCAGTTTTATTATCTTTGCCTCTAAGAATTAAATAAGCCACATCATTTCTTTTTTTCTTCTTGCCTGAGGTTAAAAGAAGAGAAAGAAATGAGACAGGCAATATGAGTTGATTTCAGGGAGTGGTCTAATGTCAGGTTGCATTGGTTAGCAGCTTTTTTTAGGAGGGGGAGCAT
Source organism: Meriones unguiculatus (assembly GCF_030254825.1). Lineage (NCBI taxonomy): Eukaryota > Metazoa > Chordata > Mammalia > Rodentia > Muridae > Meriones > Meriones unguiculatus. Next base: position 64,503,657 of record NC_083349.1, on the reverse strand, counting down.
TTTCTCTGTTCTCAAAACTGGACCAAATATAAGTAAATATATATCATGCATGTCTCTCTGCTTTTGGGATGCCTCACTCTGGATGATCTTTTCTAGTTCCATCCACTTGCCTGCAAATTTAATGATTTCCTTGTTTTTTAATTGCTGAGAAGTATTCCATTATGTATACACTCACTTATAAGTGGATATTAGCCATGCAATATAGGATAAACATACTAAATCTATAGTCCTAAAGAAGCGAAAAAACAAGGACCCTAGGGATGATGTTTAATCCGTATTCAGAAAGGCAAACAGGATAGACATCAGAAGTTGGAGAAGACATGGAACAGGACAGGAGCCTTCCACAGGGGCCTCTGAAAGACTAACCATAAGGGTATTAAAGCAGATGCTGAGACTCATAGCCAAACTTTGGGCAGAGTGCAGGAAAACTTATGCAAGAAGGGGGATATAGAAAGACCTGGAGGGGACAGAAGCTCCACAAGGAGAATAACAAAGCCAAAAATTCTGGGCCTAGTGGGGCCTACAGAAACTGATAAATCAATCAAGGACAATGCATTGTGAGGATCTAGACTTCCTGTTCAGATGTATCCCGTGGGCAGCTCAGACTTCATGGGGATTCTCTAGTAAGGGGAGCAGGGGTAGTCTGTAGCATGAACTAGGTTGCCTACTCTTTGATCACCTCCCCCTGGCAAGGTGGCCTTAGTAGGACACAGAGAAAGAGTATTGAAACAGTTCTGATGAGACCTGATAGGCTAGGGTCAGATAGTAGGGGAGGAGGATCTCCCATATCAAGTGGACTAGGGGTGGGACATGTGGGGTGGGAAGAGGAAGGGAGGATGGAACCAGGAGGAGATGAGGGACAGGGCTATAGCCAGGATACAAGGTGAACAAATTGTAATCAGTAATAATTAAAAAAATAAAATTTGATCAGAAAAAAACTGGACCACATATATCAGAATGTTCATATTCATTAGCAAGAGACAGATTTTTATTGTCTGTCTTGAGAAGCAACAGAGAGAAACGTAGTTTATTAGAGAGAGTAACAATTCAGTGAACATTCCAGAGTCTGCTCAAATGAGTCTTCAGTTTGGCTTTTCCTACCCTGCTTGTTAAGGCCTCACCATGTTAGCATCAAACTGCACCTTCGTGGGAGGCAGCTACCGCAGGATCACAGCCTTACTCCACCGTGTGATCTTCCAAGCCGCCTACCTACACAGCTTTCCATCCACACCCCATCTCCCTGCCCCAGGTCTTCAATCCTAAACCTCACTCACCTCTGGTGTGAAACTGTACACCCTCCATGTGACAGCAACACTTCAATGCAATTTTTCATCTTCACCTAAAATGTTGGTGCTTCTCCAACATCCAGAAGAGATGTTGACATAGCTGTGTTTTTCCAGTACTCCAAATTTCAAGAATCATATAGCAATCCCAGCTTATCTGAAACACAAATGACAATGAGGGTTGTGTCTCTACCCACCTTGAAATTACAAGTGAAAAAGTTGGGAGCCATTTGTACGAAGTATGGTGTGATGGTGATCTAGCTGTGACATGTCACCCCACTGTTCACATGTATGATTCAGCACATCTACTGCATAGGGGGTGTGCCCAGTCTCCCTCACTGCCCCACATATATCTCCTCCAGAGCTGCTTGTTCATTTAAATAGGACAGCCATCTTCTGTACAAGAGAATCATTCTTCAGCTGAGATAATAGCTTCCCTTGTTGGAAAGTTCAAACAAGCTTTCTAATGTGCAGTGTATTGCAGAAGACACTTCCCTGGCTTTCCTAACAGAATGTCACATGTGGCGATTGTTAGGATATCTTTCTCTCCATATTGAACCTCTGCAGACCTCACTTCTAATTCACTGCAGCCTAATAATTTGGAAAGGGATTTTAGCAGCTTCCCAAGGAAGAATTTCCACATCTGTATGGGTAACTTGGTTAATTCAGTCCAGTGACCAGTGACGGTAGGCACAAAACTTTGAAAGCAATTTTAAAACATTGGTAACAAAATGAGAAAGCAGCATGGATCTGATGCCGTTGTGGTTGTATGTCCATGTGAGATAGCTCTAGTGAAATATCAAATTATATTAACAACATAATTTGTGTGTAGTAAAATTATGTGCAATTTTAGTTTTATTTTTTCATCATTATATGCATTTGCACATACCTCTAGTGAATAAATCATGCCTCTCCTCCCTCTCCTCATTTTACTTTTTTAAATTTTACTTTTAATAAACCTGATATTCCAGTACATATCTTACTACTAGGAAAAGCTAGTTGCACAGGTTTATTCCTAAAGGAATTCTCCTACCACTCATTTTTTAAAAAAACTTAATTTTGTTCTTATTACATAGCTGAGTGTATTGCTTTATGAGTGATTTTCAAATGTCATTCAAAAACATTTATAAGATTTATGTCCTTTAGTAGTCCCATGGTTTTTCTCCCAAAGCCTATGGAGAAAAATCCTAAAGCCACTGTGCGATGGTACTAAGAGAGCAAAAGTCCTTAATGTCCTAGAGTATCTGCACAGCATAAAGAAGCCTCAAATTACAGGCCTCTGTCTGTCTGCTCACAGAAGCCCCTGGTTCTTTCTGCCTTGAGTGTTCTGCTCTATTGCAAGCCCGTCCCAGAGCACAAAAGACATAAAAAGTAAATTAGGATGAATGGGCTTTTAAGCAAAAGATATGGTGCTTTAGACCAGTCACAAGTGAAGGATCAAACCATTTTGTGAAGGTCCTATTGGAAGCTTTTCATCTGGACATTAGAACTGGGTGCATTTCAATGTTTACTTGAGCAAATTTCTAAAATCAGAATCTTTAGGGAAGAGCCTGGAAAGCATACTGTCTTCACTCCATCCTCAGAGGTGAAATATGATTGATTTGGTGGTCCTGGTGTGATCTCTCTGGCACCCTAGCATAGACATGCCTGATTTTTCTGGTAAAATAATACCTTTGTGGTATGGTAATTGTTTACCCTTTAGGCAAAGGCTTTCAGCTCATTATTACCTTGCTTACAAAGAGACACAGCGAGCCTATGTATTTGGAAAGATATCTGTGCTTTTGAAAACCTTCTCAGAACAGGCCCTAGAAAGAAACTGGCCATATTTAGCCACTATGCAGGAGTGTGAGGTCATCTCTGAGGTGTTAAGAGCTCTGCTTTGAAGAGTCCAAAGGGCATAATGTTAAGGAGATCACTGGGAGCACCTTCTGCTGATCTGGGAAGTAATCTGAGATTTCTATATCTGGCAGGATCTCTTGAACAGAAAGCCCAAGGGACTAAAAATTCACTTGAGTAAAGAAGTGATGGCAAGTGAAAATGTCTCTTATCTGGGACTGGTGTGTTTTGGGCAAGAAGGGTTTGGTTTACTCTTAGAAAATATCACATGGGGACATCCAGTGTGGCTCCCCTTGCTTTCCTCCTCAGTGATGACACATATCAGGGGTTGTCATGATGTTGTTATGCAGTTCCTATTGTATCTGAAAACATGTGGTGCATGACACTGGGATCCCTCACATCTCTGTTCTCTGAAGAATCAGATACACATTCAGAGGCTTTGGCAGTTTAGTCTTTACCTTGTGCTGCAGTCACAGAGTGAGGCAGGCTAGGTAATTTACAAGTAACAGATACAAATTTCATGCAGTTCTAGGGATGGGGGAGTTTAGGAACCAGATGCATCTCACATTTGGTGAGAGGCTTCTTTATCTAGGGATGGGGAAGTTTGGGAACCAGATGCATCTCACATCTGGTGAGAGGCTTCTTTATGTTTCTGTGGCAGAACAGGAAAAACAAGAATCCATTGAGCACGGTGTGCTTCAGAGCCACTGAACGCTGGCACACTCAAGAACATGAATCCCTGCAATGGGCAAACAGGCCAAGTTCATCATTTTACAGGAATCCACTTTTATAACAACTAGCTCTCTTCTGCAAAAGTCACAGTGATCCATCCATTCATGAGGCCAAAGCCCAGCCGCTCCATGTACTAGACTGAGATTCAGTTTTCAGCACCTGAACGTTGGAAGGGGCTTTCAAAGTCTGGCCATTAATCAGGCTGTGACTTTTCTTGTATAGGTAAGCTTATCCCTTGCCATCGGATGGAGGGGTGCATCAGAGCAGTTTCACACCTTCTTTGAATGAGTAGTATGAAGGAGGTCTGAACATAAGTAAGAAGAATCTGGCTCAAACTTGCGATTCCAGGAAAATTTGGACAGGTTTAAGTTTTTTAGGGTTAACACTTAAGTAGATACATATAGAAAGGCAATGTTGTTACTTCTGGTACAAGAAAAGTTCTAGAACTCTTCTGTCTTCACTCTTAGTGAGTGGTAGTGGATGCCTTAGCAGGAGCATATGTGCATTACCACTGCACACTCAGCCTTGTGCAGGTCTCACTTGTGTAAAAGAAATAGACTTCTTCCCATGCCCTCATTCTACCAGTTAGTGGTAAGCCCCATCTGAAGGTAAGGAACCATTGAACTGCTGTACTAGGTTTCTCAATCCATCATAAGTGGCTTTACTTTGCCTAAATATCTTCAGCAATAGGAAGAAAAGGGTAAAATATCAGATTATTCTAATTTACGTTCTTTTTCCTATCTTAATCTATGGTCTCAAGAGCACTAGAATAACAACAGATTCCAAAACCAAAAGCTTATTCTAGCTCCAGTACTAATCAGTGTATCTTTTATTACATGTATTCCATAATTTATTCCATATTTGAATATGCACAGTAATAGAGACAAATTTATTTTCAATGTACATTGTATTAATATGACCTCTATCTCCTTATACATTATAATATTTCATATTTTTCTCTCATCTACTCTCTCTTCCACTCTTGCTGTTGTCCTTCTGCCCTTTGTTTCACTCTATTGCAAAAGATATCAAGCATTTATATTCTCACTCCAAAGCTCAGACTTATAAAACTGATCCTGTGTTATTTTTGCCTATTTTGAATGCTACTCGGTTATACAAGTTATTTCTCTACATTGCATTTTTGTCTCAGATCTACAAGCTCCTGCAACATGAGGTTGTGCAGTCTGAGGCAAATCCCCAGGCAGCCTGTGCATGGACCAGACTCTTAACACAGACCACAACACAGTGTCTGCACTGAATCTCTGATGATTTCAGGAGCCTTTCACTGTTCCACTTCAGGTCAGCGCCTGTCAGTGCTGACTCACCAATGCTGTTATTTCCCCATTCTTCTCTCGACCTGTTACAGGAACTGATGGGTTCATACGCTTTCCATTTGCTCAGGTTAATCTTGGCTTTATGGTGGCCACTTGATGAATTTGTTTTTCTGTCTCAGTAGTCAGTGAAACCCTTGGAGTATCCCCATACGGACTCCATGTGGCTCTTGTCCCTTTCTCAGGCATTTCCTCTGAGCTTGTATCTGTTCTGTGACTATGCCCGTATTTCCAGATGACCAAAAGGCAGTGGGGGTGAGGAATTCTTGTATTTGCTGGTCTTGGTCCAGGTCCAGGTATGGACATGAAGACTTTCTGATTTGTTGAGCTGAAGTAACTCTCAAGTACACACAAGATTTTTGTGGATGCTCATTATGAGTACTTCTTGTCTCTTATAGTCTCTACAGTCCTTATCCCTTAAACACTATACTATTTCATGGGAGAACAGACAGAAAGTATGGATTCTGGAGTTTACACCAAACTGTCTTCATTTAAATAACTATGCTGATGGAGGAGAAAGAATGGTCAAAGCTGGGAATCGATTGAAAGGAGAATAGAAAGTGATATTTTTTTAAAGGTTTATTTATTATGTATACACTGTTCTGCCTGGACACCAGATCTCATTGTAGATGGTCATGGGCCACCATGTGGGTGCTGGGAATTGAACTCAGGACCTTTGGAAGCACAGCTAGTGCTCTTAACCTCTGAGCCATCTCTCCAGCCCCAGAAAGTGATATTTTATCTTTGATACCACCTTTCTCTCAGTCTAACAGAGGGCTGAGCTAAATAGACAACTTAAACCCCAGATAATGCTATATTTTTTTTACACTTTCTAATTAGCTATATGACATTAAACATCTATTGGACTTCTACATGCATTGGTTTCCAGCCATTGTGTCTAATAGAAATCATATCTTCCTTTTCTTTATCCCAGAAGTTTTAGTAGCCAAATGAGAGAATATAATCACAAATACAATCAACCTATAAACTCTCAACACTATAGCTACTTGAACAAGACTGGCACTAACGGCCACAGTAATTGACATGCTAACATAGGGGGAGGAAACCCCACAAGGTCCTATGCCAGGATGAAGGGCCACAGATGATAATGCCTGCTGAGAGAGGGAGAATGCGTTACTTCCAGGAGTGAGAGTCCAACATTGCTTGTCTGACCCTAAGTGTTCAGTCATATACACATGGACAATGATAAATTGACTCAGTATATATGTATATGTATGTGTGTATAGGATATATGCATATAAAATTAAAGATGAAGAGGTCATAAGTTTGGAAGAAACAAATGGCTTGAAATGACTAGAGGAGGAAGAGGCAGTAGTGATGTATGTGCATTACTGATATTTGAAGAATTTAAATTTAAAAATACAAGTACATAGAAATGTATGTTATTTAAATGGCATTGAACGCAAAAAATTATCTGCAGGCATTATGTCAGGCATCCTTGATCAAGCATTAACAACTCACAGCCCTTAGGAATTACACAGTTTACCCCAGTATTTCCTAATACCTAATTTTCCTAGAACAGGTCATATTTACTTTTTTTTTATTTTTTTGAGACACAGTTCATTCTGTACTCAAAACTGACCTAAAGCTTACCACACGTCCAGGATGAACTCAGTCATGACAATCCATGAGCCACACACTTCCAGGCGCTGAGGTTGCAGGCAGGGATGAGCCACCACACCCAGCTAAAGCAGCTGCTAATTCTGACCACGTGCATCACAGAACCTGGGGACTGAGTTCCGGTCCACCAAAACTGAATTGAGTTCTATGTAGTCTTATGGAAACATGCTTAGCCTCTCCAGCTCTGAATTCTGTGAAGTTTCATCATCCCTTCATATAACCAAATAAAAATTAAAAAGCTTATATTGTAGTCAGTTCATCTTTGAACAAATGCAAATACAAGCAAAACTAACACAACATTTGGGAAGAGGGCCTCAACATCTGGCACAGCCCCAACATCATCTGCGGGTTTTCTTGGACTATGGCAGGGCTGAGCATCCTCCTGAGGGACCTTGAAGCACACGGGTCTTGGAGAGTAATTGGCTATCTGCATTAAGGGTAAAGTTAGTTTCAGAAATACTGATAACAAACCTTCAGATTACTGGTCCCAAGACCATGGACTATCAGAGACAGTTTTCAGAGGCTCTCTCTCTCTCTCTCTCTCTCTCTCTCTCTCTCTCTCTCTCCTGATAAAGCTTTTTCCCATCCACTATCATCTACTCTGGAATATAGCTCTTTGGCTTCCTGCATGTTAGGATAGTTTTCAGTCCCCCCTCCACGTGATTTACAGAGTGATCATTTTGAATGAAAAGTGTCACCATGCCATTTTCTCAACACTCTTGCTGAATACATTTTGCTGTCTTGCCATTGTACTTAGAGGAAAGATGGTCCTGTGGGCTAACTTTCTGATCTTTATCTTCTCTAGCCAGTCTATAGCATATTCTTATAATCTTTCTTCACACTATCCTTTGATCTATCCAGTTTTTCATCTCCTTATGCTGATGTGCTGATGACCATCTCTTTTTCCATGCTCTCATTGCCTGCGTTCCGTAACCCCCACCTGGTTCATTACTCTGCTTTGCTGTCTTCCTTCAGGTCCTAGCTCTCATGCTCTGGAGTCCTTCCTAGAAGTTCCCAATCAGAGTAACTTTCTATACCTCCATATGGCACAAGATTTTGACACCATGTACCTAGATGTCCTTATAATTAACCCCATATTAAAATTTTAAATTTTGTGCAGTTATTTAATGTGAATCTATCTCAATAGTGATCCATAAAGTCCTAAAAGCGCTAATTACATTTGCAGTGTTATTGCAGTTATTTACTTCCCTGGATTTTCCCATCAAGCATCTTGTACGAGATACTCTATAATATCAGTATATGATTGATTGATTGAATGGATGAATGAGTGCGCCAGCTTGTTCAGGCAAGGGATTATCTGGGACTTAGCCTATCATTGCTTTGTTCTTATTACTGTTATCTAAAGAGGGCTGGCATCCTGCCTCATGTGGAGATTACAGCCTAGGAAAACTGAAGGATGATAGCAGATGAGGGCAAAAATAATCAGTGATGTAGTCACTGTTTTGAGAGTTCCTGAAGGTCAAAGCTTGGGGCCCCATTCATTCCACTGAGCAGACCAAGCTGTACCTGCAGTGAGGTCATCTGTCGTAAGACACAGCACCTTGACATTCTTATCCTCTCAGGCACAAAGGCCTGCCACTACTTCCTGTTTAATCAGACTATGCCATGCCATTGCCTTCAGAGTTCTCAGTAATAAAAGCCAACTGTAATAGTGCCTTATTTCTAACGCACTACTAGTGTGAGCACTGAGCGACCGCGTTCACACTCAGGGAGAGCATTATCACAAGCAGAGAACTAAGAATGCTGTTGAGCCAAAAAGACATCATGACAAGTAGACAAACAGGACATGGCAAGGGAAGTGTGTTTGTGTTTATGTGTGTATTTGTGTGTTTATATGTCTGTTTGTGTGTATATGTGGTTATATGTGTGCTTGTATGTGTGTATGTTTGTATATGTGTTTGTATGTGTGTTTGTATGTCTATATATATTTGTGTATCTGTGTGTTTGTGTGTATATGAATGTGTATGCATGTGTATGTATGTCTATGTATGTGTTCTATGTGTTTATGTCTGTGTGTATGTGTATATGCGTATACATGTGCATGTGTGTATATGTGTTTTTGTATATGAGTGTTTTATGTGTCTACATGTGTTTTGTGTGTGTCTGTGAGTTTGTGTGTATACATGAATGTGCACGTGTATATGTCTGTATATATGTGTTCGTAAGTGAGTGTTTTTGTGTGTGTTTTTGTGGGCCTGAGTGCATGTTCTTGTATGTGTGTGTATTTGTCTACAGAGACATAAGGTATCATACCTTCTTACCTTTTGAGACGGGGTCTCCTGTCAGACCCAGAGCTTGCCAGTTAGCTAAGCTGGCTTGTTAACAAAGACTGAGATACCCTTGTCCCGCAACATCCCATGCTGAAGTTTAGGATCTATGTTGCAGTGGCAGCTTTTACATGCTAGGGATCAAAAGTCAGGTCTTAATGCTCCATGGAGAATACTTTACCTATGAGCCATCTCCTCTGTCCCTTAGGAGAAGGTTTATGTAAGACAGTTACAAGACCTAAGTGAAGTCCAGTGAACTGAGGAATACTAGACAGGAAGGGCAAGAAATTGCAGGATCAAGCAGCAGCAGCTAAAATCTTATTCTTCTGAGTTGTGTGGCCTATTTTCTCTTCAGAGGCTAAAGCTGAGCTGCCTGAAGATTGCGTTTCTCCAGTGCTACACGTTTTCTTACAAAGGTGGACCTTCATGGTGCCTGCTCTAACTCTGCCTCACACTCCTTTGTCTCCAGTGGAATTTCTACAGCTCATTTAAAGCCACAAGCAACTATATCCACTTCTGATATTTACCTCAGATACTTGTTTTAAAATCTGGATTCCCTTCCCTCACCTACACCTGTGGTTGACTTCTCCATGACTCTGAAACCTGAGAAAACATAGAAGTAGAAACACAACAGGAGCAGAATGAAAAGATTGATCAATCCACTGAGTTGTCCATGTGACAGCTGCATTAGCAAGATTGCTGGCATTTGTATTATTAGATAAGGGAATTCCAGGAACCACACAATGTATGAGCATGTGGATATTTGTGATGTAGCCTGAGTGAGGTGTTTTTCTTTTTTTTTCACCCAAGGGAAGAGTTCAGTCTGTGATGTTACTGAAAGCTCTGCTTCGCTCTGCTTGAGCACCGGCTACTCTGCACGCCACACTGTGCTTCTGGGCATAGCTTGAAGCTGTAGGTCACATACACATACACTCATAGGGTTTGAACTGCTTTGCCTTTTTCTGTGTACTAATCCTTTAAATGTCACTATTTTAGAGGTGGCCTTTTCAAAAGATATGATACCACATAAACCTTACTTAATCGAAAATACATTTCTAGTTCAAAGGTTTTGGGTGATTTATTTTGTGTTTTGTTGTTTGCCTGAAAATGTGGAAGGCTATCAGAAAAAAGAAAAGAAAAGAAAAAAAAAGTAGGTATTAAAGGAAGGAAACTTGATTTTCCCAGTTGAGTTTAAGCAACACTGTTCATTGAATGTATAAGCCATCATTCCAAAGGCCCTTTCTTTTTACAGGGTTTTTAAAATGCAGGCTTCATCTCCTGCCTACACATGAGAAATTTAAAACATCAGGTTATCTAAAATAAGATTTAAAGGAATATTGTGTGTCTTTTATAGCCTCATTTTAATATTTATTTAAGGTATTTAAGCATAGCATTGTGTAAACTACTATGCATGTGACTTTTATAACAACTCATTGAGTTAAGATGGAGAACTGTTGTTCATATCATAGGCTTGGTAGCTGAGAGAGAGAGATGTTAAATAATTTATATGAAGCCATATAACCTGTTAGTGGTGACTAGGATTCAAGGCTGAGGGAAAACTTCAATGCTTTAGCCATAGTGCTGAGTCTCACCTACAAAAATGAATGGGAAATCCGGACAATGGTTTGTAATCCTGGAGCTGTAGCTTCCTCGCTGAGTTAACCTTCAGTAAACGGTGAAGCTTTCTACATTTCACGTTCAGTTATGAAGATAGTGAACTTTGCCTATTCTTCTCTCCAGGCTGACATCACAAAAATTTTTTGATTGAGCAACATAGGAGATAAAAATCTGTGTTCATTAAAAGAAAACAAATGAACAAAAATGAATTAATGATAGTTTTCATAAATAATTCTAAGTTTCATTGTCATGTCAGGTGTCAGGCAAGGAATCCTTTCATTCTTTCTCCAAGATTAGGGAACTGGAAATAAGAGGAAATTTGAGGTTTTTGAAGATCTATGAGATGGTCTTTGACCACGCCAGATAAAACCAGTTATAAAGCCTTTCAACTAACTGAATATTACATTAAAATTGGTAATCAAATACTTAACATTAGATGCCTTGAAAATGTGATAGTCGGTGTCCTTTGGCCTTGGAGAGAATTCTTCGCAAACTGCTTAATTTTTACAGGGATGCCATCATAGCAGAGAGATGCTCTCAGCTACAGGAGGGAAGTAAGAGAGCCTCAGCAACCAGACAAGAGCAGCTAAGCAGCAACTCTTCTCCGTCTAACACTGGGCTGTTTTGCAGGGTGATGTGCAGCGGACACTCATCCAAGTGGACTTTGGAGATGGCATTGCGGTGTCTTATGTCAACCTCAGCTCCATGGAAGATGGAATCAAGCATGTCTATCAGAATGTGGGCATTTTCCGAGTGACCGTGCAGGTGGACAACAGTCTGGGGTCTGACAGCGCCGTCCTGTACTTACATGTAACTTGTATGTTATTACTGTTGTTGACTTATGACATATACTGAATATTGTGCCCTTTAAAAAATCCAATGCAGACTGTCCTATGTAAAGGAAGTATAGGGGATGTCTTTAAGAAGGGAAACTGAAAGTAAAACAACAGAGAGAAAAAGAAGAAAGAAGTGTGGTAAAGAAAAATCTTAGACTCTGGACAGAGCCAAATTATTCTCAGTTCACTGCCTCTGCCTCTTCCAACACTCCGGAGAAATACAAACAACCTTTGGTTGATGCTCAGAGCTCTTGCTTAAAACCTATGTTTCTTGTTCTGTTTTTGAGACAGAACTGGTTGAAATCCATGCAAATACCAACTCAGTCCTTGCAGTAAAGGATTTCTCTCCCATAAGATTGGGGCACCCTACCAGGAATAATCATTTTAGTCTTTTCCTCCTTTAAAAAGGTATTTCCTGAGTTTTGATCTGCAACCGACCTATTATTTTAGAGAAGATGACCTCAGGGGAAGATGATGTAGTGTAAGAGATGCTCTATGTTAGGAATCAGCTCCAAGACTCCTAAATACCCTCCCTTCCAATCAAAGAATTTGAAGTTGTGAGTTGCATAGTAAAACAGTGACTTGTAATTTAAATGAAGTAAGTTTATGGCATAAGAAATTGTGGGTTTGAGGTTTCTTCCAACAGGCCTAGGATTTGCATTGCTATTACAAAAATAATTTATGCAAAAATGGAATATGTTGTTTTGTATAAATGGCCTTTTTCAAATTCCAAGTTCAAAGGCAAAAGTATTAAGGATGGTCATTGCATCATGCCTTTCCCCAGCACCTGGCCTATGGAATGAAACGGAAGGCAGAAAATCCCAACAAAAACATCTTTTGGAAAAAGAGCTGTTGTGCTCCAGTGAAAAGGATGGGGCTGTTTAGGAAGGCCAGAAGCTTGTGTGGTGTGCTGACTCATCTTTGTACCTTGCACAGTCTTGAGTGTGCTTTAAAGAAACACATTCCCCTCTTTGGGTCTGAGCAAAGTTAGAGCCAACTCCCTGTTTGCTTACCCAAGCTTCCTCTTTTTAGTTACACTTTATCAAGCTCCTGCTGTGTGTTCCAACTGGCCTTTGCACTAACCACACACTTTTTGTGTGAATTACCTGAGTTCTGAAAAGCATCATGCAGTAGGTAGGGCTACTGTCTCAGCTCCTGATGCCTACAGCTGCTGTCAGTGATGACCGTGGCGTGGGAGCGCCTACCAGCAATGCTCTTTTTCCACGTAGTCCCTGGAGCAAGGGAGTATTTTAGGTTCCTGACATGTTCCTTAGACTCCATTCTATTGCCTGTAGCACTCTACACTTTGCAGCCCAGCCTAAGACCTAAGACGGAATACCTTACTTACTGTATTTATGGGAATAAAAATGATGGCAGGCTTGTAAAAATCTTAAAATCTCAAAAATGTATCACAAACAATATCTGTAACAAAACAATTTGCCAGTGAAGTAACGGTTTATTTGTCAAGAATGACTCTTTATCTGGTCTTGCTATCTCTCATAGTTAGGCTGTGGGGATTTTTTGCTGAAAGGCTCTTCTTCCTAGGAACCACACATGTATTCCATGTCTGACAAATTTTAAATAGATCTTCCATACTCCAAACAATTGTCAGTATAACTTTAAAATTCAGCCACATTTCTCAGGATCTCCCATCTAGTCCTGGTACTCAGCCTTCTTATCCCTCATTAACTCACCTGTTCTTATCCACCAAGTCACCCACCACCTCTCCCCAGAAGCCCAGGTTTACCAAATTCTGGAGAGGAATGTAGACCTCAGCTATACTCAATGAATTAAAGATTGCTGAAGCTTTTAGTCTTAAAAGAAAGGAGATCTTTGTTTGTATGCAATTTTCTCTTTTTATCCAAATAGTTACTTGGATAAAATAGAATGCCTTAACCTTAGCGGGAGATTATTCACAATAGAATGTTTCTATTCTGACTTTAATCTTTTAGAGTCACTTTGGTTGAATGGTTGGGTAAGCATTCCTTATATACTGTGTTGCTTTCTATGCCTGGCCTTGGGGGACGAGAATTAGCTATTGTGTGCTAATTGTATTGAAGTAGGATATGTTTGAAACAGTTAGCTTGAATGCATTTAAGTCCCATTTCCTTAATCTCATCTCAGCAGGTGTTTTCAAGCTTCTCTCCTAAAGGACCCTGTTCCATAGAATCGCTTTGCTCATCTTTGCACACACCCTAAAATAACATAGGTGACCAAAGCCTCTTTTCCCAGATGAAAAGAAAAAAAGAAAAAAAAAAACAAAAAAACAAAAACAATGATAGGAAAAATTGGAGTTTGGCATTATTTTACACTGACAGTCACACTCCCATGCATCTTAAGTAGCCAGGGTGGCATGGCTGTTTGGGGTGTCAGAGGTCCAGGGTATGTAGATAGAGAATGGGTTGGCATTGTAGCTGGAACCCAAAGGCACGGAATAATCACACTCCTCTCGAAGCCAAAGTTCTTTCCTCTGTTAAAAGGTATACATTTTGCAGCCAATAATTCTATCAAGCAAATTAGGTGACATTCTGCCACTTAAATCAAATTTGATTTTTCCCTGACCGCAGAGCTCAGATGTATTGAGACATAGTGAGCTATGAGCTAGCCGAGGATTAGCAGCAATTCTTAGCTGTCAGGTCTCTCCTGTTCCTGCCTCACCTTCCTCCCAAGCCTCCCAAGGAGTCCCGTGAGTACACATTCCCTCCACTCACCAGAAAAGAAAAGCAGTTTAGTTCCGAATCAAAGTTTTTTTAGTGTGAGTTTGCAAAGTAGCAGAGACACTGGGTGCAGACTTTCAGGCCTTTGGCTGGATGGGGCAGACAGTTTCGAGGGCATGAGGATCTCCGGTGAGAAGGCTGCCTTTCATGGCCATCTTTTAGGGCTGAGGGCCTCTGGAGTGCCTGTAAACCTACAGAATGGAAAATAAACAACAGCAATAATAAAGGATCTGGGTGCTTCAGTCCACACAGAGCCATCTCTTTCACTCTCCCCACCTAGGACCAGTGTGCCCCTACCATTACGGCCACATGCTCTGACATGTGGGACTTGAAAAAAATCATGAGATTTTGCAACTATTGACACCACAGTCCTGTTGGCCTAAAAATGGCAGATCAGAGTCACATGAAGTATGGTTTAGTAAATCACCTGCCCCAGTATTAATGATATACATGTTGTGATCTGGAGTGTTTCTCACACCTAGTAAATTATCATATCTGGAAACATGACATTGTAACATCCTTCAAAACACTGAAGTCTACTGAGTTCTACTTTTATATTTCTTCCTTACACTTTGAATAGTGTTTACTTCCAGTGGGTTTTTTTTTCATTTTTATTTTTTAATATATTTGCAGGATTTAATTGATTACATAGCTCTAGAACATAAGTCTAAGAGTTTAGGCCACAATAGTCAATAAGCACCCCTTCTCCCCCCACACACAAACACACACACTTCATTCTCAAAGATTTCAGCCTTTTTGCACATTCTAGAAAGTCTGAGCAAAAGAAGCAAGTTCAAACAAGAAATTCTCTGGTTCTTCCAATGATATGAAATGATGCAGCGCCACCTGCCGTCCTTTTTCTGTATCACAAGTACATGTGTGGTTGAACCAATCTGCCTGCTTGTTCAGCACGTAGCCAGAGATACTCAGAGCAAGGAGTTTCACTTTCTGCGCATTACACATTTTTAAAGTATGGGGTCATGGGCAATGAGAATCAGGTGTTTTACAAGAGTAGAGAGTAAGTGAATGCAAAAGGCCATAGAAAGTTGCAGTATGGATTTCATACCTGTTTCTAGGTACACACACACACACACACACACACACACACTACAAGCAAGGGTAAAGCTACAATGCACACACACACCTGCCTGAGAGCTTCATCATGTGCTGTATCCTCACCACCTCTTGGAAGTCCTTGGCTGCATTCTTGTCCATCATCATCTCACATGCCTGTTGGGTTTTCTATTCTCCTGTCAGCACGGCAGGCACAGCTCCTCAGGACATGTTCACTGACTGTGTTCTCATCCGGGAACTTTCCCAGCAGATGATACTCAGTGCAGTCTCTCACGCAATTCACTGCTGCCTGGTGCCATTTCTGAGGAGCTCCCCTTGAACACTCTATCAGCAGCAGCCGCCTCTGCCCTAACTCTGCTTTGGATGTTCACTGCCCTTCCTTCCACACTACCTCATTTCCAGCAAGTGTCGCTTGTTTCCAGCATCTTAAATCATACCCAGTGCCCAACAACACTTAAAGCCATTGAGCTTAGCCCAGTCCAGTAACAACTCCACATCACCATTGCCACAGGGACACCTAGACATTGCCCTTATTCTGATAGTCTAACTTGGAAAAAAGAAAACATGAATGCTCATCTATGAAACAGAGAAAAAGAATTCCTATTGGATGAACCTGGGATTTCCAGAATAGACTACCTAGCTGTAATAGTCTTTTAAAATTGATTTATTATCTGTGTGTGTGTGTGTGTGTGTGCGTGTGTGTGCGCGCATGCGTATGTCTGTGAAAGGTGAGTTTGGGATCATACATGTCAAGCACATATGTAGAGGTCAGAGGATGGCTTCTTGTAGTCTTCTCTCTTTTCATCTTGACATGGGCTCTGAGGACCTAACTCAGGTCACTGGGCTTGCATCATTGAGCTACCTCCCCAGCCACTTGCTTTTGATTCATTTAACTCAGACCAGGTAAATCAGAGAGTGTCAAAGAGGAAGGTCTGCTTGAAATGAGCATCTCAAGTGTCTTAGAAAGATCTGGAAATAAAGAGCCCTGTGAAGACCAAGGCACAGCACTCTGGGGGAAAGCTGTGTGGTTAGGGGAGTCCAAGAGCTACATAATAAGTGATCACAAGAATTAAATGCATTTCCCCATTCCTGGAACCTGTTTACATGGCACTCACTTTCCATTTGTATGCAGCTCAGTTCTAGGCAAGCCTAAACCAAGTTCAGATACCAATGTCTCGCATGCTAGCCTGAGCTGATGGCTTTTTTTCTCATGTGCAGACACAATCACCTTTATACATATCCTTATCTTTAACACTCTAAATCATAATAAGAACAATTATTAAAGAGGAGTTCACGGCTTTGGGTGTCCCCAACTCTAACATGCACTTCCAGAGATCCCAGATCCTAGTTTATCTATGAAAACATAGCTTTGTGGAAAGAAATTATGAAATGTTATATTTTAGCTGTTGGTGTTCAGGCTTCATAAATTACTTAACGTTTGCCTTTTCCACATGCATAACTTAGACCCAGTAGACAGGACGGTCATTTGGGTTATAATGCATGATTGTTCTTAGCATGCACTTTTCTCCTAGTAGGAAAATCAGCAAGCCCTTCTCTTGGAGAACGTGGCTGCAGTGTTTGGGGGCTTCCAGGCTGCATGGGGGTCCTCTCGGAGCAGAGAAGGTGGAGCTGAAGAAACCTTCCCCTCTCTGCGGCCCTCTTTCTCTTGCATCTCAGGTCCACTGGAGCATGTGCACCTGTCCCTTCCTTTTGTCACGACAAAGAACAAGGAGGTCAATGCGACTGCGGTGCTTTGGCCCAGCCAAGTGGGCACCCTCACTTACGTGTGGTGGTACGGGAACAACACAGAGGTGAGTGAGTCGGCCTTCCGCAGAGTGGCCAGTCAAAGCCCAGTCCACACTCGATGGAGCCAAAGCGAATGAGATGGCCTGTGGCTGTGAGTCCTGATGTAGCCTGAGCTTCCAGGAGAACAAGCCAGGTGTACTCACAAACCTCCTCAGGTTCACTCCTCTCCCTTATCTCCTCCGTCTACCTTTTCTAGCTCCCTCCTTTCTATCTCTGGCTTCTTCTCCACTAGTGTTCTCTAGGCGAACTTTCGCTGCGGTGACCATTAGCACTGCAGCTGTTTCTCAAGGGTTAAAGCAGAAATTCTCCAGCTGGTCCCACCACCCAGACCTTCTTCCTTGGAGGCCATGATGGGAGTGCTATTTATGTGGAAGCCATTGCTAGAAAATAAAAGAATTAAAGTTCTTTTGTTTGTTTCCCCATGTTAAAAAGTAAGGCCAAATTTTCAATAGACGGCTGATGAGCCCTTTAGACAGGTTGTTAGTGTTCTTGCTACCAGATAGTGTGAATCTTGATTTTAAAACTAATTTAGAAGGACAGAAGAGAAGTATTTGTGAGGAAGGAGCCAAGGGAGGTCGGCAAGCTAATTTTTTTTTTCTTCTAGGATACAAGTGTCTGACTGAATTATAAGCACACTCTTCTAACACATTTTTTTTTTCTTTCGAGTCCTCAAAACACAATCCAATTAGTGCTTGTTTTCATAGCAGCAGCTTCTAAGAAGCTATGGAGAGTGCGGCTAAGAGGACATCACACAAGCCACTCCTGCCCAAATGATGTCCCGTTCTGTGCCCAGGGCTACTGTCTTCCCAGGCTCTATAAACAGTTTATCCTGGAGGGGAATACCAGAAAGCTTAGAAATTCACAGAGCTTGTTCATACATTTGAATCTTCTATTCTTCATTTATCTCATGATTAGTCTTCATTTATCTATTCATCATTGGATTAAAAGTTCTGCTGGGTAGGAGATGATATGAGCAGAAATACATATATATATACCTTGCTTTTAGGAAGGGCCTATTAGGCATATTTATGTCCCAGTCCTGACTCAGGATGAAATCAGCAGACAGGAGTCAATTTCCGGGAAAGATGCAGAATCACTTATGATGAATTCTGCAATAGCCTTTGCCTGGACTCCAGCTTATGGGAATGCATAGACAATTATTTGGTGGCACACCAGGATGAGTCTGCATCTGTCCAGCATATGGAAATGTTGTGATACTCAGAGACAGAGGCTGTTTCAACAGTAACCCCAACTTTCCCTTCACTCTATATCCTTGTGTATTTTAGCCCCTGATCACCTTGGAGGGAAGCATCTCATTCAAGTTTACTTCTGAAGGAATGAATACCATCACAGTGCAGGTCTCAGCTGGGAACGCCATCCTGCAGGACACAAAGACCATCGCAGTCTATGGTGAGTGCCCATCTTTGCTGAGGCACCTTGATCCTCATTCTCAGATGATGTGCTTGGTCCCCTGATGCTAACAACCAGGGAGTGGGTGGTTGCTAATGGGGCAAGGTAGATGAGGAGCCTGAGAGGGAAGAGGGAGGAAGGGGATGATGGTCGGGAATTTTGCAGCTCTGGCTTACTAGCAACCAGGAGCTTCATTATTTACACAAGTTTCACAGAACAAAGACAGACTAATGATTATCCAGTGGTAAAGAGTATGTGTTTCAGTTTTTCATTACATGTCCAGGGTTACAAATTCCATCACAATTAGAAAATACAAACAGACCAGATTTTATTATTATTTTCAGCCCTATTACTCTAATTTAAATAATATAAAGAACATCTTCTCCAAAGCACACTCATTTGTTATATTACAGCCCGCTTTTAGGCTGTCAATGTCTGTAGTTTGAGAGCACTCCAGGCAAACCGAAAATATCTGATCCATTCATTTTGTGAATAACAAATACTAATACATAACTCCTTTTACTATATGTTTTATCATCTATGCAATGAAGTGGGAAAAGTTTATTTTAGTCAATGTGTCTTACTTACTGAGTTTTATTCCTCCAGGGCTGAACCCTGTATGACCTTCCAACTTTAAACTACAGTTTTAGAAAGCTCTAAGCCCATAATAAAAAGAGACCTTGAATCTGTAACCTGTTCTCCTGGCCACTCAGAGTTTGTCAATTATCTCTGTTTACCCTGAACCAATTATACTGTTTGAGTTAGCTCAGGGGCAAATGCCCCAAGAATATTCCTAGAGTAATTGCCTCATCTATCTGTGTGCTTATCTGTGCTTAATGATCTCCAGGGAATAAGGCAGACTTCCAAATAGTGGCCAGATAAAGTTAAGTTTAGGATTTTTCTTAAAAGACTCAGACATAATTTTTCCCAGGAAAAGACATGAAATGGATCATAATGCAGAAAGTCCCCAAGAATGCAACACACAGAGATCGAAACCCCAAAGTTAGAGAATGAAGGACAGTGAGTGTAGCAATCCGCTCAGCTTCTCTGGAACTGTGTCCAGTACCTGTGCTGGCTTCATGGCTCATGCCAACTCCAGTGGATATAGCAGGGCCAGCTGGTGACTCTCCTGAGAAAGAGCCGGGATGGTCTGTGGCTGTGCAGTAGAGAATGTGGTTCACTACTCAAGCAATGTCCTAGCACCCTGGGTGTTTCTGGTGCATGAAGGAGAACCCTGAGCTCAATCCCGTGGGTAGGCTGGGCTGGGCTTCATCATGATTAAAGGTAACTCGTTACAATTTTTTTTCCTGGTATTTGAGTAACTAAGACCATTTATTATAGAAAATGGCTAATTCGGAGAAATTTTCTTTTTAAATTCCATTTTTAAAAAAACCTTCCCATTATCCAAATGCTTTTAAAACTTCTTTTACAAATCTGTACTTGAAACAACAACAGCAACAAAATATGTTGCACACCATCCACAACAGTAAACTCTGTCAGACCGAAAGCAATAGAAATGCCCCCGTTACCACAGGCCAGACATGGGCTGGATGTCAGTGGGAGAAACAGGTACACAAGACAGCTTTGTGATACCTGGGGAAACTGAATATATTTCACATATTAGATGAGATAAAATTTACTGAAGTGGGAAGGTAGTATTATTGCTTGAAAATGAGATATAAAAACAGTTCTTACAGATTGATCCCACTTTGGTAATTTTTTTCTATATAAGAAGCTAGTCAGTTGGATATGAACTAAGCATTACCATAGATGGGAAAGCTGTGTTTTTATTAATACGAAAGTAGTACATATGTATCATGGGAAATTAAAATTTAAAAAATAAGATTATAAAACTATATAAATAATGTACATACTGGAGAAGGAGAAAGAATGAGAAAGTGACAGAGAGAAAGTTAATATGGGAGAAAAAAAGTTAGATTAGTTTGTTTTCAAGTATCAATTTAACCCAGTTCCAATAACATAATGTAGCTCTAGATTGTATTTTGAGGCTCAAGGCTCTCTTTCTCAGAGACTCTCTCTCTCTCTCTCTTTTTCAATTCCTTGTTGTGTCAACTTGGCCTTCAAAACCAGAGAGCAATTTGTAAGCAACTTTGAACATGTCTGAAGACAGAAAGGCCTAAGGATATTGTTGCAAAAACAGCTGGCTCAGTGTGGGATGTCATAGCTTTTCCTTTCCTTCCTGTCTGATGCACTTAGGTCAACTCAGACAGCAAAAAGAAGGAAACCTGGGTGTGAGGGATGCCGAGCAGAAGGCTACAGCATGGCCATGCACAGTGTGTGTGTGTGTGTGTGTGTGTGTGTGTGTGTGTGTGTGTGTGTGTGTGTGGCGGGGGTGTGTGTGTGATTCAGCTTCTTTCCCTAGCCTGTTTCTAGCTGCTGAGGTTGTATTTAATCCTTACAGAAACACTAAGATGAGGGAAATGATTGTGCTAATTCTCACTTTCCCCAGCAAATACCTGTCAGGTTTAGGCTTCAAAGCCAGATGCTCTTGGTCCTCTGTGCATGCCCTGATACTCTGTATTAGTTTCTTTTCTGTTTGAGAAGAGGTTTGCAGGGGCATAGAGTCTGTGGCTGCTCAAACCTGCCAGCAGGTGGGGAAGCCTCCTGATGATTCCATCCCCCTGTTCAGGAAGCAGAGCACAGAACACAGGAAGTAAGGCCAGGCTCTAACACCCCTCAAACCCACACACAATGCCACATTTCCTCCAGCAAGGTTCCGTCTTCTAAAGGTTCCATGACCTGTACAACAGTGCTACCAGTGGAGGACCAAGTGTTCAAAGCACTAGCATGTGTGAGACATGTCACATCCAAACCACAAAACCCTAAATCACCTGACTCATTCCTTTCCCTATGGATGAATTCCTCTCATGGATGGGTCTCTCTCCTCCTGGATATCACAAGTTACAATACTGAGAACTAAGCCATGAACAGGTAGGTGTTCCTTTTGTCAGGTGTGTGAATGACCTCTTTATTAGAATCACTGAAAGAGTCATAAATCTAGAAGGTCTCTGAGTTGTTCTTTTCCAAACCATCATTTATTGCTAGGAAATTGTGGTCAGACTAGAGAAATTGCTACTTAAAATCATTCTGCTACTTTGTGACAGTTACATTAATAACAACAGTGACACTGACACAGGCTAACATTGATGAAGCCTGTTTTAATTACCAGCAGCTGTCCCAAGCACTCGAGATATATGAACTGCCTTTTAAAATCCTGTGAACAGACTTGAGAGAAAAAAAAATCTATAATTATCACTGCTTTACAAATGAGAAAACATGGCATAACTACAATGAACAAACAGAGCCTAAGAATTCTGTGTCTAGAAGGGACATTTCCACACAACTTCATCTTGTTATGCTTTGTGTCTCCACCCCCCCAAGCCTGTTTAAAGACATCTTCTGAAGGTGGTCACCCTACATACAGTGGTGATCATCTATCTTCATTAAAATGTTAGTAGACCATATTGCCTGCTCTAACTATCCTTCATTCATTTTCAGAGGAGCTATCCAGGAGTCATATACATGGTTTGGAATGTTTTGTTTGTGTGTTTGTTTGTTTGAGCAGTTCTAGGATTGAACCTAAAGTAGTATGCCTGTGAGGAAAGTGTTATAACTCTGAGCTGTATCACCTGCCCTGTGGATTGGAACTTTTAATGAATTGTGACATTAAATAAAAATCATACTGGCCAGAGTTAAACAGGAAGGCTTGAACTCAAGTGTAAAGAAGGAAGAGTGGTTTTTAAATCCTAGGGCTAGCTGGCAGAAGCATATTGGAGAGTATGAGGGATTGTGTGGGGTCATTAGTGTGGTTAAGCCATGTGAAGCAGCTCCTATCGCCTAGGGAAGTTGGTCTTCAACTTCCCTCAGAGGCAGGAAGAGGACAGCACTGTCCCTTTTCTTTACTCCCAATTTCAAAGAAACATCTCACCCATGGTCCTTGAAGTTATTCAGGATTTACCTCTTAAAGGAATGGAGAAAGAGTCAACAGCTGCAAGTTTTGTAGTGTGCCCTTAGAAAGAAGAGGCCAGCAGATGCACTGATACCCAAAGCACAGAACTTAGCCAAGCAGAGGGAAAGTGAAAGCCATTATGCCATGTGGCAGGAGGCAAACTACTGAGGAGTGTGGAGTAAGGCTGGATTAGACTGAGAGGAGGACCCTCTAGCTTGTGCTGTTTGCCCACATCTGCTCCTGTCACAAGTCTGCTTTTACAACATGATAAGTGTGTCAAATCCATCTCCTTTAGGAACTGAGGGAAAAAGTCATTTAATTGGCATTTTCTTCTTTTCTAGCCCCAGTACACGTACTTGAAACCTTAGGAAGAACATTTCTAGGCCATTCTATCTTCACCTCAGACTGGTTCACACTTTAAGTGATAATGAGAAAGCCAAGCCATTTTTGGTTCTTTCTCTAGGCTAGACACCTTTCCTTATAGATGAAGTCACTGCCCTTTGATGAGAGTTAAGGAGAAAGTGAGAATGACATAAACCTCTGCCTTCAGAGCAAAGTTAGAACTCAGTGGGTGACTTTTCAATTCTGCCATTTATCACGCTGCTAATTTATATGCTTGTGATTGTTCTCCACCAGAAATTAATTACTGATGTTCACAGGGGTTACCAGTGACTCACAAAATAATCAAACTTTGAGAAACGTATCTTTGGAACAAAGCCACTGTCATAAGTACACAATTTCTCATGTAAAAGTCTTCAAAGCTTGTGTTTGATAACGTGGTGGCATTGTTAGGGAATGCACAAGTGGGCTTTTACACTTCCTAGATGTATCATTGTTGCTGTCCCTTAGCCCCCACTGAAGCACAAGGACATGCTCGAAGCAAGAACTGGTTGTCAACTAAGTAAATGCATAAATAACAAAGCCTTCATGCAAATGGAAATGAAATCATTTATACAATGAATACACAACCACAAATCACATGGTCCACGAATGGCCCTTAAAAGTCGAGGGCTGCTAAGTACAGTTCCAAGGCCAAGAGCACAGAGCCTCTATCTTCACTGATGTTAATGCATGTAATATCCTAATTATTATACCATTATAAAATGAGAGATTAATATGTTCAATACAGTGTTATCATTAAAAATGAAAGTTAAACATCAATGGTGAGGAAGAATGGTCAGTGAGGAGAAACTTCAAATAGCTTTGGAATATTTTTGTAGGTAGGTGCTGAATAAATGAGCATTCCAGTTAGAGTAACAGGGTATGCATATATTCTGGTGTCACAACAATACCATGTACCCGGGGCCCTCGGAGCTGGCGATAATGGGAAAAGGATACACAGCTAGATGAGGGTCAGAGTCTGTGGCTTCAGTTTAGCAAAGAAAGAGTTAGGGAGAAGACAGGGACAGTTTAGTGTGTTTTCCTGCTAGAAGGATCACGATGGTGAGTGTGAAGGGCTTTGTATGGAAAACAATGCCTACGCTGCTCTCTTGAGCTATTTATGCTGTAATAATGAACCTACTGTTATGCCCACAGAGGAGTTCCGGTCTCTTCGCTTGGCTTTTTCTCCAAACCTGGATGACTACAACCCTGATATCCCCGAGTGGAGGAGGGACATCAGCCGAGTCATCAAAAAGTCTCTGGTAGAAGTGAGTACAAATGACCCCTTCTCTCCATCAGACACCCTTCTGCTCTGTCCTGGAATTGCTTTCTGGAGAACAGACCATTTGCAAAGGAAGGAGAAGACAGAGCAGGAGCCCCAAAGGAGTCCAGTAAATCAATCTGGTATGTTGGCACATGTGGCCCATTTGTGCATGCCTGTCTTCATTACTGGGTGAGCACACCCCTCTGAAGCACATGGCCCTTGTCCCCTATGAAGCTGATTCTGCTTCAAAAAAAGACATAGAAATCAGTGACAGTTACACAGCTGAGTTCACAATTTAGACACTCGGAAGTGAAAATCAGTGAGTGTGCAAAATAACCAAGGAGAACGCTGTCTGGCTGTTCTCAAGAGTGAGCAGAATTAGTGAGAGAAACTCAGGGCCCAGCTCCAAGTCTGTCAGCACGGCTTGCAGGAGCACACAGAACGAGACACCTGGCCGTGTTGCTGTGTCTTACTTCTTTTAAAATCATCCCTTTTCCTCCCCGGCTCTAAGAGAAGGTGATTAGTATCCTCAGTTTGTAGAAAAGCAACTAAGATAACTCCCCCAGACTCTTATGAATAATAGGTGACAAAGCTACAAAATTGAAATGAGCGCCCTGTTTCTCAAGTCTGAGATCTTGCAATGGGACGACGCCTCTAACCCCCCTAAGCTTTCTGGAGAAGCAAAAAAGGGATTTGGCGTATTGCTCAACAGGCACTTAACTGGTGATCCGGCGGTGCTCATTCTACCCCGCGCTGTGTGTAGTTCCCAGGTCTCTGCTCCGAGGTCACCACTCCTCATATTCTTGTATGACTGCCAGTTTTCCGCTGCCTTCCACCTGGCTCCCGGGACTCACCCAGTCCCTGCATCTCTTCCACAGGCCACGGGGATTCCCAGCCAGCACATCCTGGTGGCCGTGTTGCCTGGCTTGCCAACTGCTGCGGAGCTCTTTGTTCTGCCCTATCAAGATGCAACCAGAGAGAACAAAAGGTCACCGGAGGACCTGGAGCAGGTGAGGTGTCCAGAAGACGTTTCCAGCTTCTCCCGCCCAGTGCTAGCTAGTCACCACGGGACTCTTAGAGGACTAATGGAATGCCATCAACCCTGATATGAGCATCGGTAGTTTAATTAAGGATCTGAGAGCAGGCGACTTCTTCGAATTTCGTGCTACTGAGAAATTGGTACACATTTAGGGAGGTCTACGTTTAGAGAGCTAAGCTAGTTTTTGGTTGCTGTTTTTTTTTTTTTTTTTTCAGTTTTTTTTTTTTGTTTTTTTCAGTTTTGTCACTGATAGTCATGGCTCTGTCATACAGATGAGGCAGTAAAAGCCAAAATTGAAATAATGTAGCTAAAGTCACAGCAATCCTATGGGTATTTTTTGTCTATTAAACACATAAAATAAGGCAGAATTTGGCCAAGATAGTAGATGTTCAATAAAGTTGTAGCAGTTGTGTTCATGGTTGTCTTATGATAGAAAAAGATGTGGAAATAAGAAAACTAAGTTCTGAAAATTAGTAAATAGACTAGGGTACTGAAGGACATTTTTGGAAGAAGGAATGTTGATGGTGAGAAAGTAACATTATTAATGAATTGACCTTCACAAATTAGAGCAGCAAAAAAGGACAGTAAGAAAAAGGAGTATATACTGACAACATGGCTAGATCAGTTATGATGGTTTATGGTGGAGAAGGTACTTCTATAAGTTCAGTAAAAAGTGTGGTAACAAGCTACAGGTGATGAAGGAAATTGATTGTATGTTATCCCGTCCAGGATTCCGCTCAAAGTAGCCCCAGTAGTGTCCACATAGAACCCGTGGGAAATTAGTGTCTTAGTTATGGAAAGCATTGTTTCCTGGTTGAAAAATACAATGATGAAATTTCCTTACAAGGCCAGAAAATGGATTGAGATTCCATGAAATAGGCCGCTCATTGCTAACTTGTAATTTTCAGTCTAGGTAAGGTAATGCTTTTCTCTGACTCGGTCACTTTAACTGAGGGAAAGGTAGAAGTGAGTTTTGAAACTCATGTAATCTGAAGGTCCAGAGACACAGTTCAGGCAAGGATAAATAGAGAACCAGTCCAGAGTGTCACCAAACTACTTCCTCCCTCCTACTGTTTTTCTTGGGACCACATGGGAAGCTCGTGCAAGAATGGAGCCAGTTTGTAGGAAAGCAAGGATGGCTGACAAGCCCTTGCTTCTAGTTGGCTTAAGTCTAATTCCACTCAGAAGACTGTGCCTGTCCTCTGCCAGCGTCACCGGAAGCCCTGGCTTTACAGTTCCCTTGGGTCCCATGTAGGTCAAGCGGGGAGGCATCTTTTCATCCTTGCAGTTCCATAGAACACCACTGCTGAGATTTCAGATGTTTTCACTCCTCTGTGGGTGGGAGGGTTAGAGTGGCCCATTCCAAACTATTAATACATGTGAACACAGAAAAAAAAAAAAAAAAAAAAAAAAGGGTTCCTCACAGAAAAGTGTGAAGGCGAAAGGAACATTGGGGAAGCTAAAACAGCTTTGACACTACAGACTTTAAGACAAATACACAGGATATAACAACAAAAATGAGCCCATTGTGTGAGAGCTGACCCCAGGACTACTGATCTTAGCCACTTTCTTCTGGTCCTTCCCTTATAAAGTTGTGCTGAATGCCCAGTAGGATAAGAACATGGATCTTGTCCAGTGATCCCTCAAGAGTAGGAGGGAAAAGACACAGTGAAGTGTCCCTTGTTCTCTTCCCTAAGCCACTTTTGAGAGTAGTCCCCAGGGAACAGAAATGCTAGTTGAATGTAACTGTCTTGTCTGGGAAATAAATTGAGAATTCTTCACAGCGAGAAGCACTTGACCCCTTTATCAGGATGGCACCACCAGGTTAATCAAGTGCCTTCAGTCTGGGAGGGCTCTGCCAGTCTTGCTTTCAGATCTCCAGAGAGTGTGAGAAGGCTCTCTTGCCCTCAGTGGCCTCATCAAGAAGAGCACATCCTGCTATCCCAAAACCCGTTGCTCAAGTCTGGAGCAAGTTCTGCCCTCTTGGCCCTGCATCCTTTGCTTCTTTCTCAGTTCTCAGGGGTGACAGATGTGGACCCACCATGCCTGGAGGGAGGAGAGAGCACTGGGAGGAGAAAGAGGGGACTTATATAAGTGGCCTTTAAAACTCCTTAAACAGAATTATGGGAAAGGCACACCAATTGGTTTTCCAAAACTAAATGCTCAGTCCTGAAAAACGTGCATACAAATAATGTACAAACAGAGCAGGACATATTTAGAAACACATATGTGTGTACATAAGCATAAGCACATGACAATGAATAAAGAGATCATAAATTCAGAAGAGAACTAAGAGTTATATTGGAGGGATTGAAAGGAGGAGAGGGAAAGGTGAAATAGTATAATTGTATTATGATCTCAAAACTACAAATAAAATGAAAAAGTATAAATGTTACTATTTTGGATCAGGTGAGCCTTTTCATTAAGAAATTTGCCAAGGACTTAGAAAAATTATTTGCTGTTTGGTAATTAAAAAAAAATTGTGTATAAGAGCATCACACCTCTGTGCTGTGAGCACAGTGCCTGCCACATGAGGGCCACTCAGGACTGTACATGCCTTCCATAGACTTCTGAGGACCCACAGTGGGAACCTATTGGCTCCATGGGGGTTCACATCTGTGCTCTGAAGCTTCACTTAGCCCTAGCTAAGCTGAGACACTTCAGATAATCCATTTGTACATTCATACTGAGTGGCCCTAAGATGGAATTGCAAGTATTATTTATGTAGTCGATCCAAAACCTGACAAGTTGGGGTACCATCAAATAAAGGTCCAAATGCCTACCCAGTAAAGGTGGGGCAGATGTCTATATCAAAAGACACTACTATGCTCCAACTCCAGAAGCTGAGGTTTCAATATAAGAACAAAAGCAGCACTAAAGACCAATACAAAATGTCTCATCCAAAGTAAAATATTATTTCCATTGTAATGTACATTGAGGAAAGCAATTTATATGATGCTCAAAGTATAAATTCAAAATAACAAGTATAAATATGTTCAAAGAACTCAAAGAGAATGTGAAAAAATTCCAGGATGAAGACTAAAAAAAAACCCACAAACTTTTGGAAAAAAAATAAGGAAAACAATATAAGATTTTGATTTATTTAAATAATATTGTCTTTATTTGAAAATTCTATAAATGTAAACAACAAATCTTGATCATATTTCCTTCTCAGACCCCATCCCAACAATTCTTACTCCCAGGACATCCTCTTTCCATGTTAGGGCATTCTTTCCTGAATCTATGTCTTTACCTTACCACTGGTTTAAACTGTTTCAAAAATTTACCAGCTCCTCTCTTAAATTTCACTTTTGCTCTAATTCCACTGATTGACGTTTCCATTCCAGTCATGTGAGTGTATTTTTCCTAAATAATTTTATTAAAAATAGTCTAGCTGTTGAGTATGTTCCTGGAATGGTGACTGTCCCTGTTGTGAACCAAATATTGATGGCCTTCAGTCTTTGGGGCACATAGGATTATAACTGTGATTTTCTACTGTCTGGGCAGAGCCTCAATGCTTATTTAAGACAATGGGTGGGGAGAAAGGGTGCCGTGTATCACCTCCAAACTGAAGAATTCAAGTGCTTGCAACTTCCTTTCCTCCTCTGCTATAGTGAATGGGGATGTTTGAAGTGGCTTCTCCTTCTGTCTCTTTTCCCAGTTGGTGGGAAGCGTCTGCCGTCCTATGAGAGATACAGTGCATGAGAAAACAAAAAACAAAAACAAACAAAAAAAAAAAAACAAACACAAAAACCACAAAACACTGCCTCTTTTGTTCAATTCCCTGAGAAGTTTCCATTGTTACTTCACTCTAGCTGAGTTCGTTCTGATTGTTACACTCAATCGTCATCTTTTAAGATAAAGATGAGGAGGAAAATCGAATCACCACTTTTCCTACAGTAAAGTTCTCTTATGACATCCTTTCTAGTGTCTGTATTGAGTTCCCATTGCCTTTTCAACTAGTGATTTAAATGAAGTGTGCACTTCATCTGATCATAGGCATATCCTAGCAAACAGGCAAACACCAGATTGTTTCTTGAGCCACGATTGTTTAGTTGAAGTAGAAAGCTGCAGAAGAGGACTGACTGTGAATTTAAAATAATTTACTCAAGGGAAGGAGCTTCAGCAGGGATACAAAGTGAACAAATTGTAATAAATAACAACCTAGAACCCCTGCACAGATATAGTCCATGGCAGTTTAGTGTCCAAGTGGGTTACATAGTAATGGGAAGAGGGACTGCCTCTGACATAATCTGATTGTCCTGCTCTTTGATCACCTCCCCCTGAGTGGGGAAGCAGCCTTACCAGGCCACAGTAGATGACAGTGCAGCCACTCCTGATGTGATCTGATAGACTAAGATCAGAAGGAAGGAGAGGAGGACCTCCCCTATCAGTGGACTTGGGGAGGGGCATGCATGAAGAAAGGGGAGGGAGGGTGGGAAGGGAGGGTAGGAGGGAGGGGCTTATGGGGGGATACAAAGGGAATAAAGTGTAATTAATAAAATAAAATAAAATTTTAAAAATAACTAAATAAATTTAAACAAAAAATAAAAATAAAAAAAAATGAAATTCACTGAGGAGACACGCTTTTCATTGGACAGCAAGAAAAGCAAATTCATCTTGTTTCAGTAAGTCTGCATGATCATATATTGTTTCACTTGAGTCTTCATCAGGCAAGCGCTTGTTCTCATTTAGGCTCTGGCTATGCTTCCTGTAGATTTCAGTTTATTATACTCTTTTTGTTCTCCAAACTTTCAAATGTTAAAATCTGTATAGATGGGCGGAATGAACTGCTCATGAGGAAAGTATTAGGAAATGCCTGTTCCTGTGGCCCAAATTGCTCAGTGGCACCGGGGGCAGTATTTTAGTTTGTGTGGGTTAGAGATGAATTAGAAATGACAGTGTAATGAATTAAATACTGTACCATTTTTATCTCCTAAATTCACTCATCCAGTTATATAACTAGACATGTTCATCCTCTTCTTCAAATGGTTCACGAAACTTTTTTTTTTTTCAGTAGTGCTGAAATAGGATTAGGAGACAAAGCCAAAGTGTAGTCTCAAATGTTAACTGGGTAAACTGAGATATGTCCTTTGACCTCTCTGCCCTTCCTTTGGGGATGCCAGCATCAACACATAAGAAAAACTGGCCAGACATAAGCAACATGACCAAATAAAATATTCAATCCACATAACATGTACTTAAGTATATAAATAGCATCTCATGATCTGCTAAGACAATGTAGAGTAAATAGTTCTATAATTAACCTGGTAAGTGGTTTAAAGTATTGTTGAAATTTGTGCACTGTTTATGACCAATTTATCAGACTATCAAGATGCCCAGTTCTATTTGATATTATTCCTGTATGGAATGTAAATTATATTTAGTTTTGCTCCTTATGCATAAGTTCGTTCCAAAAGAGTACATAACTTTTGTCAAATGTCTTTTGATGAAAGTTAAATAACATGAAACATGTTCTGCTACCAGATTAATTTTGCATACTAGCTTAGTTTTGTAAGTGATACAGACAAAGCCAATGAGGCAATAGAAGGAGCCAACGCACGTCTAAGGAGTTAAGTATTTTCACAAGAAACTCTCCCTGGGATAATAAATTAAAAGAATATTGTTCCAATAAATTTTATTTTTTTTGATTTAGTTATTTATATGTCTCACTTGAATATAAACATTTTCAGGAATAAGAAATAACATCAATTCACTGTGATGAAGGCGGGAAGTCCTGATAATGATACGTAGTTCTGTTTTGTGTTTCTGATAGTCTCTAGGAAACAGTCAATTTCTTTTTTTAATTAAAAATTTTTTACATTAATTATATTTTATTCACTTTGTATCCCAGCTGTAGCCCCCACCCTCCCTCATATCCTCTCATGCCCCTCTCTAAGTCCCCTGATAAGGGAGGTCCTCCTCCCCTTCCATCTGACTCTAGCTTATCAGGTCTCATCAGGATTGGCTGCAATGTCCTCCTCTGTGGCCTGGCAAGGCTGTTCCTCCAAAATGGGGTACGGAGCTAAACAGAGAATGCTCTGTAGAGGAATATAGAATGGCAGAGAAACACTTAAAGAAATGCTCAATTTCCTTAGCCATCAGAGATGCAAATCAGAACAACCCTGAGATTTCTCCTTACACTCATCAGAATGGCTAAGATCAAAAACTCAAGTGACAACTGGAGAGGTTGTAGAGAAAAGGGAATCCTCCTCCTTTGCTGGTGGGAATGTAAACTTGTACAACCACTTTGGAAATCAGTCTGACACTTTCTCAGACAATTAGGAATAGCGCTTCCTCATGATCCAGCTATACCACTCACTCCTAGTCATATATCCAAAAGATACTGAAGTAAACAACAAGGACATTTGTTCAGCCATGTTTGTAGCAGCTTTATTTGTAATTGCCAGAACCTGGAAAGAACCCAGGTCAATTTCTTAATTGCTTCTGAGAAGTCTTTCATGGTTGGACTAGAGTTTTTTCATTGTATATCTATATATGCAAGTGTTTGTACCTTTGCATGTATATGTATGTTGATAGTTTACATGCATTTGTAAGTGTCAAAGCCAAAACTGCTGTGATAGGCATTTACTAAAAATCCATTATTTATTTCCTATTAAGATGCCACTAATTGAGAAGTAATCAGAGATTACAGAAAAAGCGACATTGATAAAATTGCTTGGAAATCTTTCTTGTAAACCTAGACCATGGAGGAAAATTTCCCATGCTATAAAAACAAACAACCCCCAAAACAAAAAAAAAAAAAAAAAAAAAAAAGAAACAAACAACAAAACAAAACATTGGAGTATCTTCACAGAGGGGCTAACTGGTTACAACAAAACTTAAACTTAGCCTTGTTTTCTTCATGGTTTCACAATGACAGCATTTGCGGGGACGGTCCCAGTGCTTATCCGTAGGGTATGGGAGACCATTTCACCCCTTTTGTTCAACAGAGAAGCTTATGTGCAGGGCACTGCAGTTCCGTTGCCAACTGGGGACTTCTATAATGGACTCTAAACTAAGCCATGAGACCATGCTTAATTATTAATGTTCAACAATACCATTTTGACATCTTAATAGAGGAGGTGAAAGTCACCTAGCAAATAAAAAAGGGAAAACAAGAAGAATTTAACTAGAAGAATAATGGCCAGCATTCATCTAATTAGACGTAATAGCATGTTAAATAAGATACGAACTGATGCTTATAATAGTATATTAAAAACAAGGCAAGGATAACAGATAAAAAATAAGTAGTATGTTTATCCCTCAGAGCTTTTTAGAGATTTCTAAAAATGTGTAAGCAAGGCATAATAAATTTCTATGCTAAACAAAAGAACGGGCTTTAACCATTTCTGCAATTCCTTGCTGTGTGTAATTTCTGCTCAGGTTCCTTGCGCAGGCTGAAGAGTCTGTAGTCTAGAATGGCCTGTTTCCTACCAACATGTACCAGCCTCACAGTTGTTTAGGAAATGCCTCTTTGTATGAAACAAAGATTAACCTAGTCATTGCTTCAATTGTGGCTGCATTGTGTCTAGCTGTATTGTTTATTATGTTATTTTTTAACATAACATTCAGTATCCAACAGTCATAAAGTTCTTACCCATAAAAGCCATGGGGATTGTTTAGACAAAGTGAAGGGAGCAAAGTAAATCACACCAGAATGTTTGGATTGTACCAAGCTACTACTATTTAGTTCCTGTATATAAGAGACTCTCTCTCTTGCAGGTATATTTTTTCTTATATCTACCACCCTTCTCAACTCCAAACCCTTCCAACACCCCATGCCAGATAGGAGAGACAGAAGTTTAGTGTGTCGAGGGCACTGTTGAGATCCTTTTAGACCACTTCCTGTTGATTAAGGGGCTTGAGGTCCTTGGGGCAAGTCCAGTCTTCATCGTGTCAGGTTATCTCCAACTTCTTCTTGTCTTTTTTTTCTGTAGACTACTTGACAAACCAGCAACAGCAGCATCAGGGGCATCAGGAGCGTGAATCAGAAGGAGAAACAGCCAAGCCATGTCTCTTTGGGCTCTGGTCTTTTTAGACTCCCTCTAGCTTCCCCAGAATTAAACCATCTGCAGTTGGCAGAATCACACCACTGCCAGAGCACACACAAGGCAAATAGTCTGCTGCTGTGGACAGTCTGAAGCAGCCCCATATCCCACACCTGGGATTAATTCAAAACCATGTTCACATAGCATAACTGGGTTTCTAAAGAAGCAAAAACTCTTACAAACTCTGTTCCTATTATTTTCTCTACGTATTTCTCAGTGTGACTGTTTATAGTCTATATAATGATTTTGGTGACACTAACTATAATACTTCTTTCAGATATCTGAAGTTCTAATCCACAAACTCAACCAGAACTTGGTGCACTTTGAGCTGAAGCCTGGGGTCCAAGTTCTTGTCCATGCAGCTCATCTAACAGCAGGTCAGTCTTCATGTTTGGGGTTCTTGTCAGCAACTGTGCTGAAGGGAAATCATCTTCACTGTAACCAAGGATAGATGGTAGTTATAAATTGGGCATAATTCTTGAATGTTTCTTTGATTGATGGCTCTTCCCTAATGGAAAACAAGTTCAGCAAGAGAATAAGATATTGTTTCTACTTAGTCCCTGAAAACAGTTCAATAAATCACTTAGGTGCATGCTCTCATGTGATAGCATGCTTTGTCTCAAAATACCTCAAGAAGAGTGTTAACCTTATAAGTAATATTTTCCAAATCTTTCTATAAAGCCTTACAAATGATTTATAGCACAAGAATTCGATTTTTTTTGAGTTCCAGGCTATTGTATAACAGTTGAAGTAGATATTCAGGAGCAACATAGAGCCAGCCTTGATTTGGTACTAATTTTGTAAGTAAATGTTAATGATTTTCTGTCTCTTTACTTAAGGAGGTGGGGAATCTTCCTTCTAACTATAGAGAGAGATATTGATAAAAATAAGTAATCTGAAGCATTTATGAATGGATGACATCATGTGTGTTAATAATGAATTAAATGAACAATATTTATCAATTACTTGTTATGGGTAAAGCATCAGCTTCATGGAGCAGAAATGCCAACTGGAAATGGTTTTATAAACAAAACTGATGAGACTTATAATTTGGTTTAGTGTGGGTAAGTATGGTGGTGGCATTGGTAGACTATTCTGCAGTATATGGAGAAGCTGGGGGAGGTCTCTCAATAAGTAAGTGAATTTATGTTCATGTAGAGATGTAACAAATTGTATACAGGCATTCAAATATCTATATTTTTGTTTATTTTTCAACCAGATATTTATTTTCCATCATTTTCTAGAACTCACTTATGGACAGACACCTAGAAAACATATTTAAATTCTATGTTCCATAGAGCTGTTGATGGGGTTGTGGGATTGTGTGAGAAACAGAATAATTTCTATACTTAGGAGAGCGCACCGTGCATGAAAAGCTGTTGTTTTTCTTTTTTATTCCCTTGTATTACTAACAATTGAAGTAATTAAGGAAATTAAAGGCAGAGATGAATTCTATTTGTTCCAAATTCTATTGACTATTTGGTAAAGGAGATAGTGTTTGGGGGAGGGGGTTCTTAAAGGAAGGATGGGACAGGACTCATGAGTTATTCCAGAGATTTTAGCACCAACCAGGAAAGGCCTTGGAACTGGTAAAGAGTCTGAAGTTTCCATCTCCATCATTCAGTTTCTTGGTGATTCCCGGGGTTCCTAGGTCTGAAGGCCAGCTAAGCATATTGCCATTCTCTCCTATTGCCCCACTATTTTAAACACTAAATATTCAGATGCAGTTGTTAATGAACACAGGGAAGGGAGGGAGAGCATGGAACCTGCATCTGTATTTTCATGGACTCTGAAAAGCCATAAAAGCCTTTGAAAAGGGGTGTGAAATTCACTTACTTCATTAATGGAACTTGCTTAGGGGACATATTGTACGTCATCATCCTCTCCCACCGTACCTAGAACTACCGGCTCAATTTCAATTTCAATTCATTTAGAAGCTAAATGTAGCAGAGCCTAATGCCCTATACAGAATTCTGCATTGGAAGGTGTATATTTCATCTCTCATCATTCTAAGTTTGCATTACAGCACACTCAGATTCTGAATGAACTCAGACAGCAAATGACAAATTATGCTGTAATGTCACTGTTTATCAGAAAACTCTCCTTGTTCTATGTATCCGGCAACTCCACTGGAACGGAGGAAATATCACAAGGCACGCTGAAGAAAGAATGAGCATTATTTCTCCCGTCCCTCTACTCTGGAGGCCAACGATGTTTGACCTTCTACTTTTTCACACATCTTCCCTCTCTCAGTTACTATGTGTACCAGATTTCCATTTCACCTGTCATTATAGTACACTTCAAATGTGTCTCACACTGTTTTGGCAAATTTGACATGCTGCAGTACCAGCACTTACGAGGTGGCCAGAAGAATTAAGTCAAGCCTGTTATGCAGTTAGAGAAACTATCTCAAATATAAGAAGACTAGAAAAAGGAGTGAGTTGGTGGGTGACCTTCTTGTGAGAGCTAGTTTAGAATTAAAGCAAATTGGAAAGTAGGTGGTCAGCTATCTGAGAATGGTTTAGCCCATGCCTTAATTATGAGAAGCTGACACAGCAGGAAAATCCTAAGAACGCGAGAATCCATACCTAACATGGAAGCTTCATTTTTTAAAAATAAATAAATTAACTAACACTTACATTCTGGTCATAGCCTTTCCCTCCTCTTCTCTGGGTCTCACCCTCCCTCCCTCTTCCTCCTATCAACTCCATACTCCTCAGAAAATGGGAGCCCCTCCCCTACCAACATCAAGTCACATCAGGACTGAGCACATCCTTCTCCCCTTTTTTCTGGCGAGGCAGCCCCACCAGAGGGAAGTGATCAAAAAGCAGGCAACAGAGTCCATGTCAGAGATATCCCTTGCTCTCCTTGCTAGAAGACCAAACTACTCATTGGCTACATCTGTGTAGGAGGCCTAGATCCAGTCCATGCATGGTCCTTGATTGGTGCTTCAGTCTCCTTAAGCCCTCTCCCCACCAGTCCTAGTTGGTTCTGTTGGTTTTCTTGTGGAGCTCCTGGCCCCTCCTGGTCCTTCTAGATAGCCTTCCATCCACTCTTCCACAAGACTTCTTCTGCTCCAACTAATGTTTGGCTGTGAGTCTCAGCACCTGTTTCAATCTGATCCTGGGTGCAACCTCTCAGGGCACAGCTATGCTAGGCTCTTGTTTACAAGACTGCAGAGTATTGTTAATAGTGTCTGGGGTTGGCTCTCTCACATGTGATGGGTCTCAGGTTGGGTCAGCCTTTCGTTGCACATTCCCTCAATCTCTGCTCTATTTTTATCCCTGCACATCTGGGTGAGGTAACCCAAATCCAAAAAGACATGCATGGTATGTACTCACTTATAAACAGATTTTAGCCATATAGTACAGTATAAACATACTACATTTCACAGACCCAAAGAAGATAAGTAAAAAGGAGGACTCATGGGTGGTTGCTTAAATCTCATTCAAATGGGGAACTAGAACAGACAGCAGAAGCGGTTGAAGAGAGGGAACAGGATAGGAGCGGGAGCAGGGAGAGAAATGAGGATGTAGATCAGACCTGGAGAGCAGGAGCAGGAGAACAAAGAGCTGCAGAGAGAAGAGAAACCACTGGTGGGAGCATCTCTGTGACAAGCTGGAGACCTACAACAGGTAGGCTCCTGGAGGATATGGGGGTGACTCTAGCTGAGAATTCTAGCTGCAGGGGTCATGAAGTCTAAAGAGTCCACCTTCTAGCTAGACAGGACTCCTAGTGGAGGGATGGGGAAAACCAAGACATCCACAAAAGCTTCGACCCAAAATTTACCCTGCCTACAAGGTGAGGGACAGCTTCGTCTTCATAGCTACGAGGAATTCGTTCAGCTGCACTGGTGAGCCTAGAGAGCCAGTGCAATATAGAGTTGAAAAGATCTGAGAATTTTCTCCATTTCATGCTTGCAGCTCTTTCACAGGCTGCAGGAGTCAGGTTGCTGGGAAGAAGGGCTGGCAGAAAGAATATAACATTGATAATCCATGTAATCATACCAACAATTTGAAAGACAGGAAGCCACACCAAAGACGTGTATGACTAAAGGTTGCCAAGACAACAGGAGAAAAGATACAGGGGCAGGCAGAAAAAAAGCTTCTCATACTGAGACAACTTGATGAGCACAAGACAAAAATCTTTATGTTCCAACAATCATTATGGCTATTTACTTTTGTTCCTGTTAGATTTAATAGTAACAAGCTTCTGTTAGTCAAATTGCAAGTTTCATTAGCCAGCATTATGAAGTTTCTGTCAAGGCCGACTCAGCATCTACTTTGATGGAGACTTAGTGTGTGGAACATTAGATTCTGTAAAGGAAGAAAGTGACCAAGACTGAGAGAATGGCTTATCCCCGCAGTGTTGTTTGTTCCCATAAGGAGATAGAACTGGTGATATCCCCAGGTAGACACAGTCTGGACTGTGCTTTCATAACAATGTGAGCAACAGAAGATCCGTGTCAAGAATGAGACTATTAAATAGAATGGTCAAGTATTCATTTCCTACTTGAAAATGATCCTGGAATAGCTGCAACTACCATATTTAGAACATTAGATTGTGGGACTGCGTGTCTAACAAACAGACTACAGGGTTTTTTCCCTTCCTGCATGGAAAACAGGGTGCTTTAGGTAAGAAGGGTAATGGATTGCAATGGTGTTTTCTAAGTAGAAATGAACATATTTGTATAGGGGTAGAGAAGATTATTCGATGCAGATATGGAATTTGGGTTCCCCTCTCTTCTCATCCTCTCATGTGCCTTACAGAAAGAGAAAATAAGCCACTATCTGCAGCATTTCATGTCTCTATGCAGGACTACGGAAACCTTCCCAGGGACCATTATTGCACACTGCTGCTTGCATTAATTGCTCAGCAGATGTTCAGCAGCCTCATCCTTTTTAAAATGTTCAAGCCGGAGTGTGTTGCTGTGAAAGGCAGTGCATGATCTGGTTATTCTCCCAAGGAAATGAACTGTCTCCCTTCAGGAATTTACTAGCCTTGTTTTGGTTTTCAAATTCAGTTCCCTGTTTGCTTCCATGGGGGCACAGGTAGGCATTTTCAGAAACTTGGGTGTCATTAGAGGCTGGGTGTTGCTTATCTCCTCCAATACACTCTCTTTGGGAATTCATTAATTTCTATAGCTAAACTTAGCAAAACTTTGAATGCAGAGCTTATTTTGTTCATAGTTTTTCCCGTGTTCCTTGGAAGCTGTCTGATTTCTCTTGAGGGTCTACCCACACCTGACAGATACGTTTCTGAAATTTTCTTTACAGAAACAAGGGATTGTTAGAGAATTATATCAGCATTGTGTGAGAATAGATGAGAAATAAGGAGCATTTTGCTAAGAAGGTGGATCCGGGTCAGGACTTGAATAAATGCTTTTGGCTTTTAGAAACTTGTTTAGCCTCCAGAGGCTAGACCGTTACAGAACCAGCCAGAGAATTGGAAAGGTGTGTATAAATATGTAACACTTGGAACTGGACTAGAGAGACTAGTGTTTGGGGTGAAGTGTGACCTTGCTCACAGTCTGCACTCCCCACTCCTTCAGCTCACTCCACCCCTACGTCTATTTGTATTTTAAGTCTTAGCTCTATGCCAACATGTGCATGACACCTTCCCAGAAGCCTTTGCATCATTACCACTTCCCATGTCTGATCTCATCTGTTTTTAAATCTCTTTCTGATGATGATGATTATGGCTATCTTCACCCTCATCTTTCTCACACATACTGATCTCTTATGAGTAGTGTTCTTAATGTCATTATGTTGTCACCATTACTGAAACCAGCAGAGAACTTGCACATGGCAAGTGCTCAACAAACTTTACTTTTGCAGATAGTCAGGAGCATAATGCATAACCTGGAGAAATATGTATTCATGAGCCAGTCTTCATGGCTGCTCTAGCTGAACACCTGACTATTTTATCCAATTGGCATTGAGAGAAAACCATTTTCTCTCTTTTTATTTTTTATTTTGGATATGATAATGCATATTTTCTTGTGTCCTGAGAATGGACAGTTAAAGGGAAAAAATCTCACCCATGTTCCTTGGAGTTCTGTGTCTCAGAATAAGGGAAGCAAGAAAAGGTAGGGTAGGGGAGCAAGAGTCTGATATTGAAAAATGCCTGCATCAAGTACAACTTAGTGCTCATTGCTTAGTGATCTGTTTCATATATATTTTAGAATCAGGATTTCATTGCAATGAGTGTTTGCTGGGCACTTACTAAGGCTCAAAGTCTGGTGCAAGCCATTTGATTTCTATTGTTTATTATAAAAGAATAAACCTGAACCGTTAACTAAAAATCACTAAAAGGCATGTTTTGTTTTCATTGCTAAATTGGAATATAATCAGAAGCAGAATGCATTTCAAATTTATCATCTATTCCTCCAGTGCTTCTATCTTCTATGCCTCATTTGGCAATAATTCCTGAAATTTATAGCACTCGAGAAGTATATATGACAAATTAGGACCCTTGCTCCTGCTACACTGGACAGAGTTGAACCCCAATCCTTGTGTGTTTACACAGGGAACAGGCCAGCAACAATGGACAGGGCATTTACAGGGAGCCACTGGCTGAAATGATTCTTTAGGTAGTAATTTTAGATAATTGTTCATAATTCATTCTCTTTATAATGTAGAATGTTTTAAGGGTTGTTGCAAACATGGTGATTTCTTTGATGGAGATGTAAACCTAAGTGGCAGAGCCTCTTGTTTATCAAAGGAGCAATGTTTAGCGGCTTATGTTAGAATTGGTGCCATTAAGGATAACATCTACCAGCAAAGGAGGGTGAATTTCAGGAGGGAAGATTAAGATACTAAACTGTGAGCTTTAACTTCCCATTTCTGTTGGAAGTTATATTCTGAGGTGAGCAAAGTCCACTGGAAGGTGAGTGAGATCTACATCTTAGGGCAGATATTTCAGGCCCCATCAGATGCTGTATTTTTGGTCCTATGAACACTCATCTGCGGAATTAAAACATCCTTACATTTGGTTGGCATAGGGGAATGGGAGGAAGTTATTGGCTTGTTGAGGTTTGATGGTAGTGTAAGATAGACAGTATGACAAAGAAAAGGGCTATTCTGACATATCCCACTCGAGAGCACAATCTCAAATAGATTAATTCCTATTAAAATGCAAAAAAATAGAATAAAATCTTTCAAGGCCTTTCATATATCACCGAATAATGGGACTTCCATATGAGGCTGTAGGAGAGCTGAAGTTGACTTGTTCTTTAGACCATTTGGACGGCTAGATCTATTTTTCATGGGTGAAAAAAAATGTCTCCAGGCCAGAGTGGAAGACATATTACCAGTCACCTGTTCCATAGCCTGACCACATTGCAGTTGAACTAAGAAACACCGTAAAAATAGAGATCTGAGGTGCTCATTGTCTCCAGTGAGGAGTCCTGTGGGAGACCTAGGAAGTTGCTAATCGAGATCTTACTTTTGTATCAGTGTCTCCAAATCATGCTTGTACACCCAGCCCTCACCCCAGTCTCAATAATACTATAGAAAGCATTTCATAAAAAGAAATACATCTGCAACGAGGGAAGGTCCAGGACACTCCCTTCCAGCCTTAAATCTCATTTACAGCTCCAGGCATTTGCTAAAAGAGAAACAAAGGGCTTGTGACGCTAGTATAGTAATCAACATCAAAGCCTAATTTCTTGGCACGGGTGGAGGCAGCCTAATAGGCAGAATGGGCATGTAATAGTGAGAGGAAGGAGGTAATAAATGAACTGTGCCTCCAAATATGGGATATACTGTATCCATAATCAAGAGAAGTGGCCAAACGCAGCCAAGAGGTGTGGCCAGAAAGCTATTGAAAGTGATTATAACGTGAACTAGAGTCTAAGAGCCAGGGGGACTTGAATAGCTAAGATTTTTCTTAGAGTTAAACAAATGCAATTGTCTATGTGGAATTCATATGCTAATATGAGCAGAAAATGCTATACCCACCTCTCACTCTTTCCACCTATACTTCAGAGATGCAGGGCTTTACTCTTAGTTTTCCATACTTTCTTGGTCTCCTAGAGTTTAGGACTCATATGATTAAAATTAAAGGATAAAAAGTTAACAAGAGGAAGAGTCTCAAAACCCATATTAAATGAAATAATAAAATCATACACAATGAGAATAGCGTTTCCGTTCCTTCCTGTCCATTAGTTGCCTTGTTCAAGAAACTACACTTAGGAAAATCGTCCTTTGTCAAGGGCATATTTGGTTTTGTAATAAACAGTTATATTGGCCTTTGTGCTATTGCCAACTGATTGAAGTTCCTTTGCAGGGGCAATAAGAGGGTGTCATGGGGACAATAGAGGATTGATATCTCCAGAGTTCAGTCACTAACTCTGGATGGGTTAGGAGAAAAGGATGAGGGTGGGGAAAAGGTGTAGCTTTCAGCCTAAGTCATGACACTGTGAATTTTGCACTCCAGCTCCATCTTGGTAAAGATGCTTTCCATGGGAGGTAGCAGAAGCCCCAGGCAGGATGTTACAGAAACTACAACGTAATCGAAGCCACAGCATAATCGATGCAGATGCCAACTAGTGTCTGCAGAGCACTCAACTGTTAGCTGAAATAAATTGTTGCAATAACATTTTCCATTTAGAGATGAAATTAGCGTGAGTGAAGTTCTTCCACCGTCAATAAATTTATTCTCCTCTTTACTCTTTGATTGCCCAGTTATTATTTACAAGTAAGTCATTTATGAGTAAAGTCATGATAATAGTATATTTTATTTCTTTCTATTTTTTTCTAAAATTAAATATATTTTCCTCTTTAAATAACCAGGTCGTTTCAAAGTAGTTTTAGACAGTCATTAAATCACTGTGGAACTATGATAAATAATAACAGATGCCAAGAGATGTTAATATATCTTTTCCTCCAATGTGACTAAATGACTGTGACACCTTCATTATATATGTATAATATATGAATATATGTTATACATATCAAAGATTATATATACACATATATGATGAAGTTACATTTCAGCTTGCAATAGATTCCTGGTTGGTTCCTTTAAGAAGGCTGTCTTCCTTCAGAAGGCTAAGTGCTTTCCTGGCATACACAGGGCCCTTTCTGGACTTGATCCCGACAGCACTTAAACCAGGTAGAGTGGCACACACCAGTGATTCCAGCACTCAGAGGATGGAGGCACAATTACTGGGCTCTTCGTAGTCCAGGAGTCCTCACAGAAGAATGATTTTATGGAGTGAGTATGGAAAAATAGAAAATATATGACTGGCTGGTGGAACGCGGGTTTACTGGATCATTCCCAGGGAAAACCCTCTGGTAGAAATTAGTTGGCAGCTTTGGATTGGCTGAGTTTATGGGCTCTTTTTTCTTTTCCATTCGAATATAACACTTACAATGCCAGGGGTTTTGTAGTTTATATGGAAACTCAGGGTTCTGGAGGTGGCTCAGTCCAATGCTTCCCAATCTGCTATGAGAAGCAGAGGAAGCCTCATGATTAGGATTGTGTATTAACTGGAGGGGAAGCCAAGATCCAAGGTGGGTGAACTACAAATTGAAGCCAATCTGCTCACTTTTCATTCCATAAATCTTTTCTGTGCTATTGTTACATCACCTTAATCCCTCTGTCAACCCAACTGCATCTACGGTCACGTAGGAGACACTTCTGGACATGTCCATGAGGTACTGTGTAGATTAACTTATGTGGACACATCTGTGGTAGATTACACAGATGAGGTTAATTGCCGTGTGACGATCCACCTTAACAGAGCACTGCATCGTGCCGTGGGCTGAAACTCTAGACTGAATAAAATGGATGAAAGGATTTGAGCACCAGAATCCATCGATATTCCGTGAACATGGGCACAGTGTGGCCAGCATCGCTGTGTTCT
Organism: Meriones unguiculatus; assembly: GCF_030254825.1. Classification (NCBI taxonomy): domain Eukaryota; kingdom Metazoa; phylum Chordata; class Mammalia; order Rodentia; family Muridae; genus Meriones; species Meriones unguiculatus. The sequence goes on along the minus strand of NC_083349.1, from coordinate 64,460,510 downwards.
TGTCACCATGCTTTCCTCACTGTCGTAAACTTTCCCTAGCACAGGTAGCCAAAATAAATTTTTCCATCCTTAGGTTACGCTGGTCAGCCACTTATTTCCAGCAAGAGACAAAATAGCTAATTGATATTAGCCACACACACACACACACACACATACATATTCTTTCAAACATTTGATCTCCACAAATTTTACATTTCAAGTATTTAATATATAGCCTTGGGCCTGCTTCAGAGGCAGAAAGAAAAAAAAAAAAACAAAAAACAAAAACAAAAAACAAACTGAAAATCAGAGTGTGCTTCCTTCAGCAATTTCTCGAAGCAGTAACATTGGAGGAGAAATGTTTCAAGAAAGTCTCTTGCAGAACAGACCTAAACTTTAAAAGGGGTCTGTGGTAGAAAGAGTGTGTGAAAAGTTATGTTGTGGCTAACTGGGCTTCCATCCTGCATGACTGGGCACCTTTCACACTCTGACAGGAATCTCCAGGTGGGGCAATGCCAAAGGTTCAATTCCCCAAACTGACTGCAGCAAGAAACTCTTGCCTCATCTTTCAGAACTCTTTGTGGAGAACGTACTTTCAGGAATATAGCATACTAATAGGACAGCATAAACTACTGGCCGGGTCTGGTGTGCGGATAACATCACAGTCATTTCCATCTCTTTTGACTTTCACAACTTTACTAAAGTAAAGATAATTCTCACCTGCCTTTTTCAAATGAGGAATTGAAGCTTCTGTAAATTCAGTTACCCCAAAATGGCAGACCCAGAATCTGATTCTATGGAGAGTTTTTAAGATATATAATCCCCCCCCCCATGAAGTTTTGATTTTGCTCTCACTTGCAGAGCAATGGCTACGTATTTAGCATTTCCTATAAGCCAATCACTCTTTTATGGATGTAGTAATATTTCTGTTATTCTAATAAACTCAGATCCTTGTGAATAGAGTAAAATAATTCAAAGCATTGTCAGGTTCCTCATAGGGTTTTAGAAATGGCGTGTGAGCACAGGCATGGGATGTCCAATCACCTGGAGTAATGCTTGTATTCATGTTATACACTGTGCATTTAAAATGGCCAAAACCTTTTCGGAGCCTTTTTTCTTTACATCTGCCTTGTTGATGCTGCAGCTGGAGACGGACTAATTTATGCTAATTCCACACAACAAGCACAAATCCACTTATCCCTAGTCTCCATTCCTCAACAAAGCATGGAAACATAGCTGAATATTGGGAAAATTAAGATATGTGAGTCTGGATGTATGGAGCAGTAATAAACTCCTTTATATGCAGGCACGGATTAGCAAGCAGAAGCTAAACAAGGAACACAATCTCCCCACTGCTGTTGGTTCTTTGCTACTCTTCTGCCTCCAGGAAGTGGCTATGAGATGTAGAACTGGGGGATGGAATGGAGAGCACATTGTAGAACTCAAAATATAGAAACTAATGTTCTGCAAAGAAGGTGATAGTTACAACAATATTAATGCTGCTTCCTTAAGAAAATGATGATCTGAGTGTAAATGATAGAAGCCTGGAAAAGTTAGTGGAGAAAGTAGAGACACAGTGGGAGGTGGAAGCAAGGATCAGTAAAATGGCGTCCAGGTGTGTCAAGTGTGCACACATGTGTATGTTTTTCCATTAATCTGAGTAAGAACAAAGTTAAGGTAATTCCCTTACTATCTTCATGTATTTCAAACATTGCACAAGGCTTTGTGGCACACACCTTTAATCTTTGCACTTAGGAGGTAGGTAGGAAGAGGCAGGAAGAACTTTGTGAGTTTGAGGCCAGGCTGGTCTGCATAGAAAATTTCAGGAGAGCCAGGGCTATATAAGGGAGACCCTGTCTCAAGAGAAAAAAATATTAACAAAAAAATGTCAAGTGCTATCCTGTTAAGTAAGCTCTGTGGTTTTCTTGGCTGCACCTCACTTCTGTTCTGCTTTTGCTCTTGCTTGATATATAGACTTTTTCTTCATTCATGCCTCTGACTGTCCTCATCATCCATGAACCCCTGGACCACCATTTGTTCACTGAAAAGTCAATGCTTTACCTTATGTTACCTTTACGTTATATTCTTATTCCTTTCATGTGATACTGATATTGTGATACAAAGAAGGATGAGGTGGAGGAGGCAGCTTCAAAACAATACAGTGGTTGAGCTTGTGGGCATTGTATACAAATATGGAGATAACAAGATTGGCTGTGAGATGACAGTTGTTATATCATCTGCCTGTTGTCTGTCTGTCCATGACTCGTCTCTTCATACACAAGTGTATCTCATCAAAGTTTAAATGTGTATGATCTAGGATCCTGAGTTTTCCTTCTAAAGCGTAGTATTGTAACTCGTGTCATTTTTGAATTTTCTTCCTATGCCATCTACTATCTTGGGCCTAACCCCTTCCTGAGAAATGTTCTTTTTAATTTCTTGGATCTTTACACCAGATGGGGCATATGACATTGTGGATATTCGTGTGTGTTTGAATAGCTCAGATTTGAGTCTCTCTCTCTCTCTTTCTCTTTCTGCATTAACTAGTTGACATCCTGTCGAGTGGCCTTCAGCTCTGAGTATTTAATTGCTTTTGTTTGTGTCATGTGATTGACAGCCCCTGTCTTCCATCTGTTAAAAACAGACAGGAGAAATCTTAACAACAAGTGTTCTTTTCCCCCGTGATAGTCTAACAATAGCAGCATGCACTCAGATGCGTTTCTGGGCTTTGTTGATAGCACCAAGGGCTTCATTCTCTTAGTTTGAGTATCAAGTGCCTTGGCTCTGGGTGTTCCACTGCACTGAGGCTGCTCTGTTGGCTCTCACACCAGAGAGTACATGCTCCTCTGCAACAAGCTGCGGGGCTTACAGTGGCGAGAAAACAAGCATGTTCCTTATATTTAGTGTCTGTAAGAGTGGATCTTCCTGAATAAATTAAGCCCATTTTCTAAGAAAGAAGCTTGAGACCTTTAATTTGAATTTACTTTATAGTAATACAAAATATGCTTTCTAGTATTAGCTGAAATACAATCTTTCAAAAATCAGAAAGAGCAGATGCAACCACGGGTCTTGTCTGAGACCATTAATATTGTAGTCATTTACTCTTGAACTTTTCTGCTTGGATGACCAGACCATCACCCTCTTTGCTGTCGACAGAGAAAAGTCATAGAAAAGGTGTTTAAAGGTCACCTGCATTTCTGGGTATCGGACTTTGCTTAAATTGATGGAAGGTAAAGGTCACTGTCCATGCTTCCACAAGGTACAGGCAGATTGTTTTCAGGCTTAAGCTATACCACATTTGTTGAATGTCAGTTCTTGATATGGTAAAAATTAATTGCAAACAGTCATTACAAGCGCAAGAAGTTTGACCCTGAAGAATAAATTTGGAGTTGGGGAGAGATGTTTCCTAGAATTGCCCTGTAAAGGAAACTCAGACAGGGGGTCTCTTGCATGCAGAGATTTCAGCTTTGTCTGTGAGGAAGTTCGTGCGCTTGAGGTGCTAGTGTTCCTGGGGTAGAGTGTCATGAATTTTAGAATTGTAGAGTCCATTGCATGGAACACCTCTCCCCCATCATCAGGGCACTGACCTTTTCAAGCATTAACTTATCAGCTTCGTGTGTTCAAAAGAACAACAAAATAAAAAAGCAAAACAACAGAAGCATGCTCCATAGCTGCTTTCCAGTTCTGTGTCCTGCAATTTCCAAGGTAGGGACATATATAGCTAATCCTTCACACTGACACAAAAACAAACATTCACACACACACACAATTCCTTCCGATTTATAGTTTGACTGCTTTTCCACTGTGCTTAGTGAGAAAAGCTAACACACAATTCATAGGAAAATAATAATAATAATAACAATAATAATAATAACAATAATAACAACAGCATTAACACCACCACCACAATTGTAGAGCATCCCTGACTTAGAATATTTAGGCTTACCGTGTTTCTATCTAACAGTAGTGTGAAAGCATACCCTCAGAGCCATTCTGGCGCACCTTTTTAGTATAGTGCTAAGTAGTTAACATAAAACATTTAATGTTTTATTTTAAAATAAGGTTATAAAAAAAATAAAAGATCCTAAAAAAATAAATAAATAAAATAAGGTTATTAAGGTGCTTTTACCAGCCAGGCACAGTGGCACATGCCTGTGATCCCAGCACTTGGGGAGGCAAAGACAAGCAGATCTCTGTGAGTTTGAGGCCAGCCTAGCCTACAAAGCAAGTCCAGGACAGCCAAGGCTACAAAGAGAGACTCTGTCTCAAAAAATAAATAAATAAATAAATAAATAAATAAATAAAGGCAATTTTAAGGGCTCTGAGCACATTGATGGTGGGCTTACCTAGGCAGCATGGAGTATGTTAGAATTTATCAAGATGTTTTCCATCAATAACACTGTTGTCTAATTAATAATAATGACAGCACCAACATTTTAGTAAGAGAAAATATTAATAAAGAGATTGAAGAGCAGGTATAGTAGATACAACACAGCCATCCAGTGAGGTTTGCGCTTCTCTTAGAGCTACATATGATGCTTTAAAGTGAGGCAACCAGCCCAAGTCTGTACAGTTAGGAATGGGCTGAGTAGAGCAAGGGCCGCTTGGGCAGACCAGCTGGAGCATTCTGGGACCTGGGGCACACTCGATGCCGGCTTAGCTGTGGACCATCCATCGTGCCTGCGTATCGTACGGGGTCTCCCGGGGTTTACCAAGCTTGTCTGTCGCCCATGTGGTCCTGCTCAAGTCTGCTAATGTCCGTGCTTTGTTTATTCCCCAGCTCCCCTGGTGGACCTCTCGCCAACCCACAGTGGATCCGCCATGCTGATGTTGCTCTCGGTGCTGTTTGTGGGGCTGGCCGTATTTGTCATCTACAAGTTTAAAAGGTGTGTGGTCGCTCTTCCATCCCCCTCGCCCCCCACCTCTTCCCTCTTTCTGACAGGTGCAGAAGCAATAAACCACAGTGAACCTCACCTCTGGTACAGAGCAGTGATGCTTTCTGTTAATGTTCTAGGAAGATCCCGGGGATTAATGTTTATGCCCAGATGCAAAATGAGAAAGAACAAGAGCTGACCAGTCCAGTCAGTCACAATGAGAGCAGGGCCAGTGTCCCTCACCCTGACCTCAGGAGGCCTGGCCAGCTTGTAGATGAGAAGGTGGAATCACAGATCCTAGGTAAATGATGCCTGCTGGTGGCCCCCAGCTGCCCAGGCTGAGTAGTTGACACTAACCACCCTCTAACCCCTTGCTGGCTTCACATAACCACTTTTTTCCTGCTCTAACACACTTGAGAGAAACAGCTAAGATGCCCCTTTCTTGCTCCTTTTTAGCTTTTTTCCCTCTCTATTAAATTTTCCCGTTTTTAAAAAAAATCTATTTCTAAAATACTAAGCTCCAGAAGTATATGAGCAAGGAGCATAGTCTTTTGCTAATGCCATTTAAGAAGGAAAAGCTTCAGAGTCTGGGAGAGGTGGGCAGAAAGTCAGGAGGTAAACAAGGTGTGGATTGTACAAAACATAGCAGTCTCTACCACAGACAATCCTAAGAACGCCGGAAGAGCCTGCCGTATGGACATTGGCTAACCCAGCCACATAGGGAGGGGTTTTTGTTGTTTTGTTTCATTTTAGTCCAGTGGCTGCCTTGAAACTATCACCCTGAAAATGTGGAAACTGAGAACATGAAGACAAGGGGGCAGGCAGTTTGCAGAATACTTAGTATTTGGGGGTGCTGAGAGACCAGTTGGAGAGTTAGACTGCAGAGGGGCAGACAGATGCCTTCCTCTGTTTTGACTAGAAGTTTTTACAACAGATGTCAGTGCAGCTTTATTTGCTTGTGATCTAAACATGAGAGTCTGATACCTAGCTGGAGTAATCCTGAAGCTCAGTTGATAAATATTATGATATTATGAAAGTTTTTGACCACTCTGACAAACTCATGAAGTCACCACGGTCAAATCCTTTCCCTCTTTGGGCCATACTGTCTGTGGCTTACTGAAATGGAGAACTTATATTATAGTTCATGCTTCATGCTAATGTTGTGATGCCAGATCACCTGCACGGCCTTTATATAAAAGACTTCTAATCTGTTACTTGGAACAAAGTTTGCAGACGGAAAGAGAATCCTCTCTTTAAGTGGATAAGAGAGAGGTCTGTGGCTGTATTAGAGGAAGTTTAAATGCAATGAGTAGCACTAGCCGGAGATAATAATAACAACTGCAGCCACATCTGGTGTCCAATTTTCACAGTTCATTTTCTTTCATTTGGAGAAGCCAGGGTAATAAAAAGGCACAATAGCTTTGGGTTAAAAAGTATAGACGCTTTTCTGTCTTCCTGTCCAGAGTAACACCACATAATCTGTCTATTCGCCTCTAAAGCATCTGAAATGCTGCATTATTTAGGGGGTTGTTTGGTTCTCTGTCTCCATTTCTGTGCGGTATGAATCACAGTGGCTCTTTATTAAAGTAGCAATTCTTCCTTCGCTACCAAAATTTTGCTGCACATTGCAGTCTCTGACACCTTTCCATTTCCAGTGTCATTAAATGAGTAAGTGTTACACGTTTTCTCTTAGGAGAGTAGCTTTACCCTCCCCTCCCTCCCCTTCTGCTCAACCCGGCGACTCATCTCTCCGATTGCAAAGACCAAGACAAGCCACTCCACCTTCATCGCCAAAGCGGGGATCTGCTGGGGCACAATTTGCAATTTAAGAAAAGACCCCAAAGGCTACAGGAGACCTGCTGATCAGAAAAGAATTTCGCTCTTGTCAAGTACATCATCCTTCATGACCACTAACTATGTTTTTTTTTCTTCTGTTGTTCTGTTTCCTATTTTGCCAGGAAGTATTTCCATAGTTGCTGAGAATCAAAGCACAAAAGAAACCCCTACCTATGTAAATGTTTAAATGGATGACGCCAGTAAAACAAACAAAAAAATAAAATAAATACAATCAAAATCTAAAATAACAAATAACACTCACTGCATCGGGACGTTTAAATTCTTCAGACACAGACAACATGGGTTCTTAGCTTTAAGCCTGTGCATGTGGACAATACCTTGAGAACACGTTTGGAGGGGCAGTGTACAGGTGCTCTATTTTAACGGAAAACACTCCCCTCGCCCTCTCTTCTCTTTTTCTGATCGGTCGTGTTTGTAGAAAATTCATAACATATACAGGCCAAGGAAATCTGCATGTATTTTTTGGGAAATATTCTTGGCTCTAGACTTAACACCTATTTTAGCACTATGGGCTGATGGTGGATTAGCCATCCCCAGCCTTTTCCTAAGACACAAAGACATGCACAGAGCTCTGAAACCCTGAGCTGCTTCTCTGTTTTGCTTAGTGTCACTTTTCATTTCTAAGTTAGTGTTAGTGGCTCTGTTGGTCAGGAGTGACCAAAGGCTGCTTTCTCTCCATTCTCTGTGGCCACAGGGACAAAGATGCTAGTTAAAGATCCATATCCATGTATGCAGGTTTAACAGGAACAGAAGAGGGGCTGGGAAGCAAAGCATATCAGAAATGGACCTTTGTTTCCTGCTCAACTTTTCTCCTTGACACTTTCCCTATTCCTGCCCCAACTAATGTAAAAACAAAGACAACAAGTGGGAATCTTTCCCCAGTAGTTATTTGTTCTCCTACCTTCCCATGTGTTTGCCATCCACACGTGGACGTGTTCTCTTGACATCCTTTAGTTCTTTCCTCCTTATCTCCCATTATCTTCCCACTCCTCTCATTTTTTTTTTCTCCTCAAAGGTGTTGCTAGATTTTGGATATTTCACCTCATACTTCCTAAATGTGGTCCAGCTTATGGCACCCCTGACTCCTTCTCTCAAGTCTTCAGCTCTCTCAATTTTGTACATTCCCACGCATGCCAGCTTTCCTGTGCTCTGGCCAGGCTGCAGCCTGCCCAGCTAGCTTCAGTTACATTTCTCCTTTGTCTCTTCCTCTAGAATATCCCTTTGCCAAATACCTCTGTCTTGCCAACCTGGAAACATAAACTGTACGTAAAACAGTTGACACACACAAAGCAATCAGACCTGGAAAGGAAAGCATATAGATGAACAGTGCTTGTTTGGGCAATTCACAAAAACTTAAATGGTCCGATTATAGGAGATTCTCTTGAGAAATGTTTTGACTGTGTGACTATCATGCAAGGTAATATCTTCTGTGATAGTTGCTGTAATCTGATATTTCCTCTCTTGAGCAACCACATTTGTAAAATAAAACTGATCTTTAACCAGAAGGAGAAGCAGGTTAATGGACTTAATACATAAGAGTGCTGAAAAGCATATACAGGTCAGTCTTCTCTTATATTGCGATGAGGTTTTGACCGTGTAAGATGATATCACTGGTTTCGTGTGTGTTCTCTTACCTTCAATTGTCATGGTATTTATGAAGAAAAAAATATCAATATAAAGGAAGAATAGCTGCCTACAGCAAAGTAAGGCTCACACCCTCATGGCCTCAAAGCAAAAGAAAACCAGTTTTCCCAGAAGAATCACGAAAGAATCCCAGAAAGAAGAGCAGAGCTTGTGCTCCTGTTCAGGTCCTTCTAATGACTGACATCCCTTCACTACTGTGAACTGGGAAAGCCCACATTCAAGTTGGGATGAAAGATATTCTGGTAAACCACTTCTAGAACCTAGCCTCCTTCTTGGCTATGTCCCAAAGCCAACAACAGGGTATTGTCCAGGGCCTTGGTGTATCCCAGTGATCAGTAGGACCCCTGCCCTGTATGGCTGATTCAGTGATCAGATGACCCCTGCCCTGTATGGCTGATTCAGTGATCAGATGACCTCTGCCTTGTATGGCTGAAGCAAGGGTAAAGTAGGAAAGCAATTGCTAGAGGCTAATCAGGCAGAAACCTTAATGGTAGAGGGTGTCCCATGTGAATTTGCATAGTCAATTTTTCCTGGGAAGTAATCAATCAATTCTCAACCTGCCAAGCTTCCTATCTCATAGGAAACATTTTCATTGATTCTCTTCAGTTGGAGTCTTCCATATTTAGTCTGGAAGAGAAAGTATTTGGAAACCAAAATAGTTTCGGTTCACTCAAACCAGCACAGGGAATCCTCAGCATTGCAGTTCAATGTATTCTAATTCAAAAAAAAAAAATCATTATTAAAAATAAAGAACACTCTTGATATAGCACAGTGCCTTGCCTAGAATAATATTCTAAAATTGTTTGTCAATGAAATGACAGTGAGTGAATGAAGAGACACAGGGAAGAAGGGGCTGTATGTCTTCATTTAAAATAGAGATGAGCATGAGATTCCTGGCACCCTGGGAAGTGACCTAAGTGGTCAGCATTAGATTCAGCCTCTTCAGTGTCCTCATGTGCCTCTCTCCTCAAGCTCCCTCCCACCTGTAGGCGATTGGTGAGGCAAGGCACTGCTTAGAGAGGACCTCATGGTTCCTACAACTTTGACTAGAGCCTCTCAAGGTGTGATGCCTAAGGCAACACTATCAGCGTCACCTCTACTTGTGTGAAATGCAGTTTCAAATCAGGCTAAAACAGACCCTGCTGTTTTATTTGAATTCTAGGGAATCAATAGTAATGTTTTCTGCTTATGGGTCATGGTGGTCCCAAACGTGTTTGAACAAGTCATCCAGGTGATTATGCTATAGGCTCAAGTTTGAGAATCACCATACCAGGCCTGGCAGCCGATGCCTGATGAGAAAGTAACATTGAGAACCTACAAGTGGGAGGGCCCCACGTGCCTACCTCTCACGAATAGCAGGTGCAAACACAAGGAGGAGTTTGGTGGACGTAAGGCCAAGGGAGTGTGGGGAGGAATACACAGGAGGTAAGATTCGGGGCAAGCTAATAATTAGGTAATGCAACACCCTTTAAAAAGCCCGGAGTGCAGGCTGTGCATGCTCTACCCTGACCTACCCACCCTCAGCCCCCCCCTGCCTTATTCTAATTGGATTCACTGTCCAAATTGCAGAGGTTTGCTTTGCTTTTTTTTCAGAAGTTCCAAACAGCAACTCTGAAAGCAATGGGGTGCTTGGCAGCTGTTCTGTGTTTTCCAGGATTCCAACTGAGCATTGAAACCCCTCATTTGCCAACTTATTTTTATAGGAAGCCAATTTAAAAATAAAACAAAAGAAAGTTTTCTTATAGTATTGGAACTACTTCTAATTTTAAAATGACTTTTTTGATGTATTTTTTGTTAAATACTATGTAGTGTACTGTATAATTGCTCTTGTTTATTGCTTTTACAATCATATTTATTAAACAGATAATGTCTCTAAAGTCTTGGTCTCGATGTGTTTATTTAATTCCAAACATGCTTTAGATTTATTTTTAAATGACATAGTTACAAGATTAATACATGCTAATTGTGTGAAAATAAATTTAACTCTGAACCCTTGAGATTTTTTTTTTTCTACTCACAAACTTCTCTACTTCCTGAATTCCATTTACACTCTGGTTGATTGTTACAATTCCTATCACTTTGTTAAAGTGCTGTGTTGCACTTAAACTCACTAAAAAATTACTACTCTGGAATGGGGAATATGTTCATTATTAATTCAATATTTTCAATTCAAAATTTTACACTATTTATAGGGAACATTGCAGTTCAAGACCTTGTAGTTACCAAAGGACAGAACCTGGATGCAATGAGCTGGCACTTGCAGCAATGCTAAGCGTTCCTAGGGTAGGGCAGAAAGGGCTTTGCATTTGGAACTGGGGTAGGGGTTTCTACATCTGGCCGTGCCTGCTATACGACCTTGAGCAAATTGCTCCAACATACACAGGCTGCAGTGGCTTCCTGCATATAATGAGGAGGAAGATGACCCCTTCCAGCTTTGACATTCTCAGTGGGTGAGTCATTCCCCAAAGGGTCACATAGGTGGTTTGAAATTAGTGGAAGATAAAAGTGTGGACTAGATCCAAAGATCTTCAGTCTCTTGGCTTGTCCATGTAATTGAAATCTCACTGGATATATGTTGTTCTTTATATTCGGTCTGCAAATATTAAAACATCCTTTGCCTCCACAGAGGTCTGTTGGGATTAGAATGTTGGTGCCAATTAGCCCCATTTCAGAATGCATGAGAACCCTGACTATTTTTAGCCTGACTTTAACCTCACAAATCAAGTGCTCTGATTATAGGCCAGAAAGTGTGCTGTTTCTGTCTGTCTAGGGATGGTCCATCTCTCGTGTCAGTCAGGGTGAAGGAAAAAAAAAAGTCCCTACATAATTTACACAGAAGTGATTAAAAACAGGATTTGTTGCCTAAAAAGCAGAAGAATCATCATGCCAGCACAGAATAGATAAACCTCTAGAGAAAGCATGTAATTTTCCAAAGCTGGAGGACCACAGGTATTGTCAGAGTCTTGAGCAACTAGATTGAAGCTGAAGGCACCTGTGTCTGGCTGGAGCGCAAGCCAGGGAGGAGACACAGCTAAGGCCAGTAATGCTGCCCAGGGAGAGGAGACTGGAAGGGATGGTCGTTTTTCTCAGTCCTGTCCATGTGGGTGCTAGAGCCCATGAGATGCCATGTAGTGAGACAGAGATTAGAAAGGAAGAGCATAAAGAATGAGTTTCAACAAATAGACCAGCAAGTGGCACAATACCCCAGCCAAGGTTAGCCTAAATTAAATGGACAAAGCTTCCTCGGCCCCAGCACAGATTAAATTGTTATGCTCTTCTCTGGCTTGTCTCTCATGCTCACATAGTTAGATGGTGGATCCTATGTTTGGGTGAATATATCCTGTTGTACCTTTCTTCCCAAACCCAGGGCTCTCTTACAGGAAGACCTATATTTCAACTTATTCTTTGTATTCCTTCATCATCTAGCACCGGACATTGCCATTAGGGGGCACTAGATAAATGGTTGATGATACTCAACCCTTGATTTTTAGTATTGTCAGTAAGTCCATTTTCTTTAGCACCGAGCTCTGAGGTGGCTTCTCGTGGCAAGCCTAACCCAGCCAGCACCTCTAATTACATGTCCAATTGCTGTTTGTCAAGACTCAACACCTCCCTGCCCTTCTTCTCTGCTAGCTCTCAAGCTGCTGTGCTCAAGGAGCTATTCTTAGGAATTAATTTAAGGAAGAATAATTGCTGTTCAGGGAAAAAAAATGAAGAAGAGGAAAAGAGCTAGCTAGAAAGTAGAATAAAAACCAAAGCCCTAAATTTGGTTTCTGAATCAATAATTTGTTTGCCAATTTCCTGAGGAAATAATAGAAGTGAGTATTTGAAAATTCAAATTTGAGACAGCAAGGTAACTTTAGAGGGTCAGTGTGTTTGTGCATAACCTGGGAATGGCCCGAGTCCAACACGCAGATCCCACAAGGTGGCAGAAGTGAACTGATTCCCAAATGTAGTGCTCTTTCGTCCACCTGTTCACAAGTATGCCCACACTTGCACACACACACAATCATTAAAAAAAATCATGTTTGGATGTCACTTGCATAATAAGAGAATCCCAAAATGATTCCTTGGAAAAACCACAAGGAAATGTCTATTATGCATGTTACAAATGCTGCTTGGAATCTGTGGTTTAGAGTATGGATATGAATTGATCTGCACGTGCAGACATAGCTACGGACAGTGTAAGACAGCTGCCAATAAGGAAGATATTTTATAGCTGCCTACTATAACATATTTCTATCTTACATATATATTTCTAGACACTGAAATGTAAAAATAACACATAGTAGGCATCTGATTGGGCAGGAATAAGGGAGAGGAGAGTTTTGTCTTTAGAAGCAATAATGTCTAGATGTCCAGGGAACACTTCTCTTAGACCTGAAAGGCTGAAAACTAAACCATCTGTTTGGATAAAAAGTGCATTGCCTCAGTTTCCAAAGTTAACCTTGGGACCACATCACTCAGGAAACAAAAACAATTAGAAATGCTTCTGAGCTTATAGGGAAATAGACTTCATGTGATCAACAGTTTCCCCATAGAACTGCTAAAAAGAATAAACACTCAATTTTATTAAGAGGCATGTGTGTGCAATAAAATCATCACACTATGCAATACAGCACAATAAACATTTTCCAAATCACAGAGTGCCACAAGGAAGGCCCAACAAATACTTTCTCATACCTAATAGTCACATTTCTGGAAATTAAAAAATTAAAACCTAATAAATTGATATCAACCACATTAAAACAGTGGGACAGATTTTCATTTTAAGTAGCACCATAGAACAGTACAATGGACAATTAAAAAGTAATTTGATTTGGGTTTGGTTCTGTACCTCTACCTCTAACTGTCAGAGGCAGGGGAATCGTCAGTTGCCTTAGCTACTTAAGGAAGCCATCCCATAAGCAAAACAAAGATGAAATACTTGAATCTAGTAGTGAAATCTCTTCTGACAGCAGAAGAGAAAGTGAATAGAAGAAGACAACTCTCATATCCATCATCATTTTAGCCTGAGACCCAGACATATTACTGGCAGTCTTACCTGATTCCCCACCCCTGAAAGCAGCACACAGTTCACAGATTTTGCCACAATTCCCTTTTGGCAATGTGACTCTGGTCCCAAGAATGTTGAACTATTCTCAGACTCTCTACTATAGAAGGTGGTTGAACCCACATGTGAGCTGACAAGGCAGGTGATGAGGTTTTAAAGATAAACATACCTTTCTAGATAACATAAATATACATGAATAGTACAAAGGTATTTCAATATGTGTATGTTTGTATACCTCCTTAAAATCTTGTTTATATATATTTATATATTAACAACAGCTTTTAGGTATAGAAAACAGACTTAATTAGTGCGTATAAACTAATGACATGGTGACAATCATATTTAACATAGATGGTTTTCATTGAAATTATTTTTCTAGAGGCTGGAGAGATGGTTCAGCAGTTAAGAACATTGGCTGCTCTTGCAGAGGACCTGGGTTCAATTCTCAGCACCAACAAGGTGGTTCACAAGCATCTGTAACTCCAGTTCCGAGAGACCCGACACCCTCTTCTGACCTCCATGGGCACCAGGAACACACGTGGTGCACAGATATACATCCAGGCAAAACACCCATACACATAAAATAAAAATAAAATGATTTTTGTAAAGTATCTGGAGGTATAGGAAAATTTTTGTGAGACATGAGGAGCAGAATGTAAAATGTCACGGGGTGAAATGACAGTTTGTATAGACAGTGCAAGGCAAGGGGATATCTCAGTGAAAGAGCTCTCACTTGCCTAAAGTCCTCAGTGTTCTGCATTCAGTGTTCTGGATTCAGTGTTCTGGATTGCCAGGACTGCCATACATGTGAATATATACACTTATAAATAAGGAAAACTACATGAAAATCTAAAACAATATTACCCCCTGTTTTGTTTTCTTTTGTTTTTTTTTTTAATTTCTAAAACCATGGATGTTTTAATTCCCTTCATCTTTGAAATGTGCATGTAGTCCTCAAACAATCGGACTAAACCTACCTTAAATAGGGTATGAAAGAAATGCTTATAAGGAAATCTATATGCTTATTAAACCAATAAAATAATTATAAACTGTATATAAAGTTTTTAGCAATGTCACAATTATTGAACTGTGTGATTATTCTCTTTAAAAACTAAAAATTAAACAACTCTGAATGTCATTTTTAATCAATTGAAATTCAGACTGAGATGAAAATATTACTATGCTGTTTTTGTATCTGTAATCCATGAACTTTCTGGATATATTTTATTCATTTTTAATTAAATTTTTAGGTTATCATACAAAGTAATGAGTTTCACTTTGACCTTTTCTTATATATGTGTCATTATTCTTTGCTATCATTTGTTACCCTCACCCACTATAATGAAATTTCAAGGGCCCCAAATTCTTAAAATATATAATCTTACATTCTATACACACATACATATAGACATTTACATAGAATATGAATAACAAATTTTACAGCATAAAGATGTGGTAACTAGTTTAAGTAAAAATTTATAGCATAATAGCAAATATAATTGCATATTTATACATTATTTAGGTATATTCACACACATGTAAAAGTTAACTCATGTTACATATGAAAGGAAGTAACAGTGATCTGTTAGGGGCCATGAACTTACGGGTAGTTGTGCTATGCCTTACATTGTTTTGTCTATCCTAACAGAGCGGTTTTTGGAGGATTGATTCTTCATTTGTGGCGGTGAGCACCACTGGGAGGAAAGATGCAGACAGATAAGCTATTGTGATGTAAGATGTGGAGGTCATTGCAGACCCTTCTTAGTCATCTTGTTGATATTCTAACTAGCAGCCATTTCCTTTATCCCGTTTCAGCCCCTAAGAAGAGAGCCAAACCTACTTAGTAATAGTACCAAAGTGCTTATAGTGTTTCTGAACACACATACACACATGACAAGAGAAGAGACAGGCCCACCCAAGTGAGTCATGAAGAACTAGAAGGAGGAAATTCCCACTGGCCAGTGCCAAAGCACGGAAGCAGTACTGACAGTCTAAGCAGAAATAGACTTTATTTGTGGAAATCACAGGTGTGCTTAGACCAATAAGGTAGGGGCTCAAAATACTACCAAGATTTTAATCCCCTGCACTGGATTTCTGACTGACTTGAAAATAAAGAGATTAAATTCGAAGGTAGAATGAAAAAAAAATTGTGAATGGAGAATACGATAATAATAGTAAAAAAAACTCAGTTATTAAAATTGTATATATCACTTTGTATCCATTATGTTATTTAATCCCTACAAGGACTTAAGTGGAAGTGGAGTTCGGGGAGCAGGAAGAACTCCCTGTGATCACTGTCAGGAGAGAGTCTCCCCAGTGTGCCTGCTCCCATCAGGGCTTGGCTGTGTGACAGATTAAAGAGCTGCTCAAAGCCATGAGAATCAGTTTCCATCCTCTTCATGCTCTGCTTTTCCTAAGGCTTAAAAGCAAGGCAGACACAGTTGTCCTCAACAATGTGCCTGGCCAAGTTTCTGTCTGGGAGAGTGCCCAGAAAAGATTCAATTCACCCTTCTTCTCTTCAAAGCATCTCTACTCCTGGAAATTTAATAGATATTTCAAGGGACTAGGTAATTCTTCTGACAACCAAAGACGACGGAGGGTAAACGTAATCTCTATCTTCCTCCGTCCCCCTTTTTTTACCTCCCACCCTCCTGCTCTCCTTTCGCCCATCTTCTGAAAGAACAAACATAATGGGACTAACTAACATGAGACACAAAGTACAAATTTCCCATGGAAATGTACTCCCAGGAGACAAAGAATGGGAGATGACTTTTGTTTACTACTGTTACTATAGTAATACTGTTGTTATTTTCTCATAATTCAGAAGGCTGTCTAGTACAGCATTCTTAGGTTCACTATAAATATAATTTTTCCATTTTATACCCTTGAATTTATATAAAAATAATCCAAAACATGTATAGATGTGAGCCAAGAAAATGCAAAAGGCTTGATAAAAACAAGGGCCAAAGAGCCACGGGAAAGTAGACTTTAA
This sequence comes from Meriones unguiculatus, assembly GCF_030254825.1. Taxonomy (NCBI): domain Eukaryota; kingdom Metazoa; phylum Chordata; class Mammalia; order Rodentia; family Muridae; genus Meriones; species Meriones unguiculatus. The sequence continues at coordinate 64,444,114 of NC_083349.1, read as the reverse complement.
ATCGGTGGTCTGGAGGTCATCTTTAAAAAATAGGTGGAGATAGCTGATTAAAATGTGTAAATATTATCTTATATATGTTAATTTAGTAATGAGGGACATACCACTGAAACATTAATCACAATCACACAAATTCACATAATCTTTTCAAAATATGGTATGGTGTTTACACAAGGAAAATAGTTATTCTTCTGAAACCAAATCTTTTGTTCGCCTCTGCTGTTGAATTACAAAAGGAAAGACATATTCCATTTGACCTGACTTGACATGAGACACAGTGGGGGAGGTGAAGGGGGGATCTAAGCTCTGAAGAAAGAAAGAATTTGTATTTGCTTCTGTCTCCAAGAAACAAATGGATATATACAAAGTTTTAAATACCAACACTAAGTAATTTGACACCTAGCAGGTCATACTGCTTCTAAGACACGCGCGCGCGCACACACACACACACACACACACACACACACACCTTAACTTATTAGAGATGTCTGCATTGGTCCCACTTTCAGGTTCAGGCATGACGTCATCGCAGGGCCAGACTTTCCTTCTTCACTTTTGCACATGGAGTAGAAATCTTTTTGTAAGTACTCAGTGTTAAGAGTTGTGGTTTTGTTGTTGCATGTGAACACTTTTTCTGAAGCATTTTCCTGCTTATTTGGTTTTGTTCTGTTTTGTGTGTGTGTTTTAAAATATATTTTACTTTCTTTGACCATTTCATACACAAAATATATAATATACTTTGAACATATCGAACCTCCAATTTCCCCCAGAATCCTCCATTGTGTCTCCCTTCTAACTTCATGTCTCCCTTCTAACTTTTTATTAACCATTGGGTTTAGTTATTATTATCCATATGTGCAAGAGTATAAGGACATTCATGGAAGCTTGAACAAATTTCCAGAAGTCACACTTCTGGATAAAACTAATATTTCCTCCACCAGCAACCATAAACTAACAATAGCACCTTAAACTAGGAGTGAAGATTTATGATCCCTCCCCCCCCCCATGCTGGGATGAAAATGGCTTGACCTTGCACTGGTTTTGTACAGATAGCTACAACTACTGTGAGTTTGTGTGTGCAACGATGACCCTATCATGTCCAGAAGATACTGTATTGTAGCAGTTCTTTCCAGTATCTGGTTTTAGCAATCCCTGAGCATTTAGGAGGAGAGACAGGATATAGATTCCCCCTTTGTGTAAACCTATATGCCCTGCAGATAGGAAAAACTTAGTTTGAGATATCCTGCTGAGTCATGAATCACCTTGCACTGAAGTGGGAAAGAATGAAGAAGACTGTAACGAGTGGTGAGCTGAAATGGCACAGCTGACATATTTCTTGAATTTCATATACTATACAAAAAGAAGTCAAACACTTCTATTTAGCTAGACCAAACCCCAAAGGCAAAATTTTGGTACAATCAATCATAGCATCATTCTGGTAACCACAATCCAGGTTGTGGTGGTTTGAGTCAGAATGTCACTCATGGGGTTACAAATTTGAATACTGGGTCTCCAATTGATATGCTCTGGGAGAGGAGGTGTGGCTTTGTTGGAGGAGATATTCCACTTGAAGCCAGCTTTGGGACATTAAAGACTCATGCCATTTTGAGTTGAGTTTCTGCTTCCTCCTCGTGGTTTGAGATGCTTTCCTTTTCCAGCCCTAGCCACCATGCCATCAGCACCTGCTGTTAGAGACTCATATCCCCCTTGAACCACATGTCCAAACAAACTCCTCCATAAACTTCCAAGGTCATGATGACTTATCATAGCAATAAAAAGTAATAATACACAAGTGATCCTTGGGATTTCAAAACAGCCACTATCTACCCTTACTCAGCTGCTTCTATGGAAAAACAAATCATGATGCCCCTATTTACTGTTCTATTGCTGTGAGGACACACCATGACCAATGAGACTCTTACAAAATAAAGCGTTTAACTGGGGGCTTGTTTTCCATTTCTGAGGGGTAGTCCATTATTATCATAGTAGGGAGAATAGTTACACACAGGAATGGTGATGGAGAAATAGCTAAGAGCTCACGTATGTTCTGCAAGCTGCAAGCAGAGCAACTGAGAGACTGGGCATGGTGTGGGCTTTTGAAGACTCACAGACTGTCCCCAGTGACACCTGCTCCAAAAAGGACAGACCTAATGCATCATGGTCACGCCTTCTAATCCTTCCCTAAAAGTCCCACTAACTGGGACCAAGCATTCAAACATAAAAGATATGGAGGCCATTGTCATTCATACCACCACACATACATCTAAATTCAAATGGGTCATGTGGAGATACACCATAAATACGATAGTTCAGCAAAAATCAAGCCAAGACCAAGTTCCCACAGCTCAACCACACAATAGACAAGAGAATGAGTTGGATTCAGCTGGTGTCTGAATGTTTAGGGACAATCCAAGGTACACAAAATCCACATCCAAAGCATTCTAACTTCCCAAAGATACAGTGAATGAGCTGGAGTCCTCAGCATAGGCATTATTCTTAGCTGAAAGATGGTTCTGGGACATTGGGTACCTACCTTCCTTCAAACCCTCTGCTAATAGACTATCATGTATCTTCAGAGTTTCTGTGACATGACAAAGAAGCCACCGCACAAGTAAGAATTCATACTCATTTATTATAAGGCCCATGTTTTTGTCTGTACTTCTTTTAAGGATGTCCTTCATACTACCCTTCCTTTGGGACACACACTGGGTAGCTTTAGGAGACAACATAGCAAATGAACATGTAAGTAACCCAGTTTTGACTCTTTGTCAGGAGAACCTTTCTATGGTGACTGAAAGTTCGTGCATCTTATATAGAAGCAGTCATGAGCTTTCTCATAGATGGTGTGATAAGCAGTTTAGTGGAACAAAACTAAAACATTGCCAACATCATTTATAAAGCCTACGACAGTGGCCTACTCTTGAATTTCAGAATGACAGCACATGCCATGCATGCCTGGGAAAGAGAGACAGGAAGTAACCCAACAAGGGAACAAATTTCAGAGCTCAGAACACGTTGCTGTGATGAACCAAGCCTGCCAAACTGCTTTATGAGAGCCACAGCCTTGGAGAATTTAAAGCTTAACTGGATGCAACAAGGGTGTGTGTGTGTGTGTGTGTGTGTGTGTGTGTATGTGTGTGTATGCTGTGTTGTTGAATATGTGTGAATGTGTTCTTGATCATGTGCATATGTATGGGAGCGCACATGGTCACACATACATGTATGGAGGACATAAGTCCCTGTCATGTGTCTTCCTTTGTCTCTCTTCATCTTATATTTTGAGGCAGGAACTGAACCTGGAGCTCAAGAACTGGCAGGGTTGAAACATACACACAAAAATCCTGGCAGCATTCTCTTTGACTTTCCAATTTCTAAAACCATAAGCTTCACAAAGATTATTCTTTATTAATTATCCAATGTTAAGAAAAATATATAACAATAAAAATTCATAAAAATACTTTCCTTCCACAAGAAAACATAAAGAATGGCACTTCAGGGCTAGTTGTGGTGACGAATGCCTCTAATCCAAACATTCACAGGTAGATGCATGTCTGAGTTCAAGTCCAGTTTAGTAAACATAGAGAGTTCCAGGCTAGCCAGAAAAAGACAAAACAAAGATTAACCCTTAAACCTATAGCAAAGAAAGAGAAAGAAAATAAACTTGTAAAGCTTCAATCAAGAGCAAATGAAAGAGAAGACGTATTGCCTTTTTTTTTTTTTTTTTTTGAGGCTAAAGATATATTCGTAACATAGAGCAGTTTTGTAATAATATGGGTGTATGTGGAAAGTTCTAAGATAAAACCCTGTGGCTGAGAAGGAGCCAGGGCAGTGAACCTTCTAGCATGGTGTTCCACAACCTGTAACTCAGGAAGAAAAAGACCCAAAGTCCACAGAAGAAGAGACAGCTTCTCCTGTAGTGAAGCAAAGCAAAGCTACACCAGCGCCCTGAGCAGTAGAAATGTTGGACCACACGAAGCATATTCCTGTCTCTCTCATATCATTCTGAAGTTATAGATAGCCTTCCACTATCCTTTAAAAATGCATCTATGCCAGCATTTCCTTAGGGAAGATGATCAGAAAGAGTGTTGAAAATAAAACCCTGTGGTCACCATGAAAAAGCTCACTACATTTTTTTTCTTTTTATTTTTTATATTAATCACAGGTTATTTACTTTGTATCCCAGCCATAGCCCCTTCCCTCATTCCCTCCCAATCCCACCCTCCCTCCCTCATCTCCTCCCTGCCCTTTTCCAAGTCCACTGATAGGGGAGGTCCTCCTACCCTTCCATCTGACCCTAGCTTATCAGGTCTCTTCAGGACTGGCTGCAATGTCCCCCTCTGTGGCCTAGCAAGGCTGCTCCTCTCTTGGGGCGGTGGGTCAAAGACCCCACCATTGAATTCATGTCAGAAATAGTCCCTGTTCCCCTTACTAGAGAACTCACTTGGATACTGAGCTACCAAATGTAAGCTTGGACACACAGAGCATAACATAGAGGAAGTAGATAATCTTCCCAATTGGCTGAAACATCAACTGCAGCAGAGTATTCTCGGCTATGAAGTGGAAGAGCTGTGTTGGTAATATATTACATAAAACCTTGAATACTTGACTGAAATGATATGCCTTTTCTGAGTGGAAAATTCAATTGTCGTTCCTCTGGAGAATTTTTGCATCCAGATGGAATGATCAAAACTCCATTGTCAGAATTGATTTTACAGCAGATATAAAAGACAGGTGTTATAGTAGTTATCTATGGCTGCTTTAAACATTAAACCCAAATTTCTGAGCTTTAAATAAGCAGTACTTTTTAAAATACAGTTTCTAAGGTAAGAATTCAAGAGTGAGGAAAAAAAGCAGAGAGACTGAAGAGTCCTCCTGAGACTGCCATCTAACTGTCAGCCAGGATTACCATAGTGGGAGAACGCACAGGCACCCATCAGTGCCCCGGCATGAAGGCACAGGAACCTTCATCCTCACCATTTGGGACACTAATCGCAACTTAAATGCTTTCATGACAAGCCAGCTTCCCCAAGAGTGCTCCAAGAGAAAGTGAACGAGAAGAGCTTCCATGTGCTCAGGGCAGGACCTCCCTCGGAGGTCACACTCTGCCGCCACTGCTGCTCTTTCGAGCCTCCGAGGTAACATGCACTGCAGACATCAACACTGCCCTTGGGCGTATCATGACCGCTGACCTCAAAGCCCTCGGCAGCTTCATGGACTGTGAACCTCAACCTGGCCTCAGGTGATTACACATGCCACTTACATCAGCATGGTTCCTCGAGGCAGCAAGGCCTGAGGGCATCATCAGTGCTTGGGCAGCATCCCAGACTGCATATATCCATATGAATCTCAGGCTTCATCACAGTCTGGGGCAGCAGCACTGGCCATTGATACCAACATTTCCTCTAGTGGTATTGTGGACCTTCAAGGAGGTCTAGTCCAGAAAGTGAACCTTTCCTCACCTGGGGCCTCCATCATTGCCCAGAGCCAAGGGATCCCATGGCCAGGCAGCAGATTCAGGGCCTGATTCCACATCTGCGTAAGATTCAGGCTGTTGAACACCATCCTGCAGACCCCTGCTGGACAATGACAACATGTAGACCTCAGCCCTCTGTTACCTGTCACCACCGTCACTCCTCCAGTCCAGCCTCTGTCCATAGAATGTGCATCACCCCTTTTTTCTATCCATCCCATCTCTCCATCACCTGTGTGTTTGTTATAGTGGTGCCAGTGGGGCATGGGTGCCGCTTAGTCTTCCAAACAAGCCTGGGGAAGCACGTTCTTGGGTGTCTTTTGGCCAGCAGGGGTCACAGGCCCGGGGCCAACATATCTTTACATATTTAGTCTTGTAGTATTCTAGGGATATTTTAACTCACATGCCTCTCAAGCCCACAGATATTTGAGGTAGGGAAACAAATTAAAGTGCAGTGCCATGGTCAAGAGAACCAAACAAGGTCTTAATTAGGATTTGCTAGCATTTTCTACATTTTTACACATAAGATTTCCCAGATGACTGATTTTAAGCTAATTCTGATGCATTACTTGGATCATAAGATTCTTGACTAAAATGCAGATTTTATATTTAAGTCTTTGAATTATTTACAAATAAACATATTAACTCACACCTCTGCCTTGTGAACATATAAAGGTGTGGCACCCTCTCATAGCATCTAGAGATCATGAAAAACTTTTTAATAATTTGAATTTTTGTGCATATATATATATATAAAATATGTATCTTGGCTATATCTGTCCACAACCACTATTTCTCACTGCTAGCCACTCTGACCACATCTCCCTCCCAACTTCTTGTCCTATTTGGTACACATCTAACCCACTGTGTCTAATTAAATGCTGCCCAGAGCTGAAGGGACAGGGCACTCCTGGAGCATGTGCAGCCTATCAGTGGCCATATTCCTCAAGAAAAGTGCATCTTTTTCCTCCCAAGCCACCAATCCAATAGCCCCTCAGCCTGGGCTGGAGTCCCACGAGGTTCTGCCATTTTATCATCTGGGAATTGACATGTGGCACCTCAAGTTCACTTCCCTTTAGTGTCTGCCTTTTTCTTCCCATCAGCTTTCCACTTAGAATGGCTTTACCTCACAGGAGCAACATTTTCTCACTATGAACTCTTTTGCAATAATCTCACAGTCCTCATGGATAGAATATCTCAAAAAGCAAGCCAAACTTCTCTCGTATTCTAATAGCTACCATGTGACACAGATTCTTGATAGGCCATGTTTAATATTTAAAGCCTTCTTCCATACCAGGGATAAAAACAGTGATGGAGAAATTTACAGTGGTGGAAGAATACGTGTAAATGAGATTTTGTAGAAAAATAAAAGTTGTACAGAATATAAAACTTGCAGTACCTTTTTCAGGACTTGAGAAAGTTAGTACATTTTACCAACTTTCTGATTCTGTGATCTCTGTTATGTTAAATGTTAAATATGTTAAAGACAATTTGAAGACAGGAAGGGCTATCTTCAAACATGTATATATATATATGTATATATATATATGTATGTATGTATATATATATTCTTTTTCAGAATATTGTAGGCTTATTGGAGACTTTAGATAGAAATGACTACCAACATTTATTCATCACATATGTCCTTCCAAGTTTAAAAGTATTAGACTTGAGAACCCTGTGGTTTTAAAATAATTGATCAAGGCCACAACTGTTAATAAGATGCATAACTATATAATAACTATGATCTCTGATGAACTATACTTGGGAAACACACAAGGGTATTTTTCCTTTTTAGCAAAGAATTATCTGCTTTTAAATTAGACTTTATTGTGATTATTAATCTGTAGGAATTTTAATTGTCCTTCAAATGCCTGAAGGTTTATTTATGGAGAAGTGCCAGAAAAACCCCAGTACTAATTAAGTCGGGTGAAATGTTTCTTTTACCTGAAGATAGGGAAGCTCTTGTTTGTCAAATCCCTTTCAGCCAAATAACCACTTAACTAATCTCATATTGAATATCTTATTTAAGATTTTGAATTATCCTTTCTCTCCAGGGGGCTGCGGCTCAGACTGTAACAGCAGCACCCAGGGAAGTTTCTTTACCCTCCAGACTACAGAACTGAAAAAAAAAAAAAAAAAAGTTTCTTTATATCAAGAGCAGATTGAACTCTGGCAGAATGAGCCAGCTGACATTTTTAAGAAAAAGAACATTAATAAGAGGCAGAAATGGTTTCCACTGATGCATACAAATCCCGGTCCTGAGAAAAAGGAGTTGGAACTTTTCCTGTTCCAACTAGATGGACCTGACTTCTCTTGCTGAGCATGCAAACCTATGGGCCTTTGCAGTCATATCATGAACATCAAGTATTGGTCTCAAGTTGTCACTGGTCACAGGGAATATTGTAATAGCCTATACAACAGAGTCACATAAGGGGAAAGCAGAGCATCTTCCCGGTGCAAGGCTCTGGACAACTCACTCTGATACTTTGGTTGACAGCTTCAATAACGTAGCTTCAGTCATTCTTGCATTTTAGTCCTATTTCAACTGAAATTATTTTAGTAGCAACACCTTGCCAATTTACTTCGCACCAATTTTATTCTCAGCATAGACCGTCTTGCTGTGTCACATAGATTAAAATTCACATGGGTTTCTGAGTAAGAGTGAGAGACCAAATGATAAATTAGCAGCTATTATTTAGACCTGAAATAGGTAGGTGGAGAAGTCCAGTAATGCCCTGAGGGGAAGGACCACCTTACTGCATTCTTTCCCCACCCACTAGAGATACAGTTGCTAGGAAACTGGCCCATCCCCCTAGGGAGGGACACCAGGTCATTATGGTCTGGGGACCTTCCTATAGCCAATCAATTCAAAATGTAGTATTTTGACCAATGGATGCTTGCCAGGCAGGAATCGCCCCTGCCTTGGGCATGCTGGGAGGGACCAGAATCTTTAAATCACCCAACTAACCTGGGCACAGCGCACTCAGCTCCCACCGATTCGGCGGTGGGCGTTGTGGGCCCAAGCTGCAGCTTGTAATTTACAGTAAAAAGACCCTCATGTGTTTTGCAACGAAGTCGACTCCTGTAGATCTTTTGGGGGCTCACGAACTGGGTGTAACAAGAGGAGCAGGAGCTGCCTCTGATGTCATGAACTGGGTTGCCTGCACTTTGATCACTTCCCCTAGTGATGTGGTGTTGCCAGGCCACAGAGGAAGAGGATCCAGGCAGTCCTGATGAGACTTGATAAGCTAGGGTCAGTTGACAGGGGAGGAGAATCCCCCCCTTTCAGTGGACTAGGGGAGGGGATGGGGGAAGAGGGAGGGTGGGGCTGGGAGGAGATGAGGAGGGAGCTATAATCCAGATATAAAATGAATAAATTGTAAATAATAATAATAATAACAAATCCAGTGGTTTTCTGTTGTGTTCTTCTCAACTCCTAAGCTTCTAACTGCTGCTCTAATTTTCTCACCTTGGCAGGTTTTAGAGAAGGGGACTCCTACAGAGGAAGCTTGCTCTCCTGCCATCGCTCCTTTGCATCATTTCCAGGTTTTCCATGGGGCTTGTTCTCTCTTTTGTTTCATCAAGGTCTTCTAAAGTACAGCACTTCAAAACTTTCTGTACTTCTTGTTCACCCTGTTAAGAGGTGGCTTATTTAAAATTTCCAAGTCTCATGTCATAGTTAATTTTCTGTGGTGATTTGGTGAGGTGGTTTGAATAAGAATGGGTCCCATAGGCTCAGGTATTTGAGTGTTCAGGGAGTGGTATTATGTGAAAGCATTAGAAAGTGTGGCCTTGTTCTGTTAGGTGTGGCCTTGTTGGAGTAGGTGTGGCCTTGTTGTCATAATCGTGGTGTCTCTTCACAGCAACAGAACACTGAGTAGGACACTTGGAGAATATTTTTGTATGAGATTCAAACTGGGATCAGTGCAGCTGGAGGGAATAGACGGGTCCCCAAAATGTTTACTGGCATCAACTGATCAACTGAGCTCTTGAATACAGTGAGGAACATGATTTCTCTGAGTAAGAGGACTTTAATTCTCTAGGAGACGACCTTCCAAAGAAAGCTGCACTGCTCTCCCAGGTCTCCAGCTGCTGCTCCGCACTGCCTATTCTGTGCTAAAAAGTAAGTGTGTGAGCTTATGTCCCTTACAATAAATCTTCTATACTGTCCTATTGATCGTGTTTCAGTGGGAAATCTTGACTAATACCATAGTAAGTTAACAAGTGCCGAATATTTTATTGAATTCACTAATTAGTGAGTAGTCCAACAACATGTAAGGTCAGATTCTAGAAAAATTGCAGTTGCAGTTTCTGTGGGTCATGAGTTTGAATGTGATTTAATTGGATCTTCTGCTTTTTGTCTCACCGTTCTGTAATTAGATCATTATCTGGGGTTAGTTCCTGAACTGGGGAAGATCCGCCTTCAAATTCAGACCTTGGAAGAATCATTTTTTTCTGTTTGGAGAAGTGGGGACACTACTGGATGTCAGGCAGCAGTGATCTTCAGCCCCTGCAAATTACCTCCAGTTCCTAAAGACTGGCTTTAGCCATCATGCATGTCTCAACAATAGCCAATTAATGCACTGTGCCAAGCGTATTAGCAGACTTAAAAAGTATTACCTAGTTATGAAAGTGATATATCATCACTGTGACGTATTTTGCCAATAACAAGGTAGAGATTCAATCAGTTCAAGAAGGAGAGCCTTTAAGAGCACGCACACTAGAAAAGTAGAACCTTATGTTTGCTATAGAAAGATAATCAAAGGCTCAGATTCCTATGGAATCCAATATTCCTCAGAGAGCTATTTTGAAGATAGTTTTACACAGTATCACCATATGTCCAACAATTAAACCCTTAATGCTTTTAATTACAAGTTGAAACCTGCACAAAATTGTTTATAGTTTCTTATTTGATTTTCATTAAAAACTGGTTACAAGAGCTGCTGAGAAAGAATAGAAAGAGACAATGAAGTTATAATGTGGCATTGTAATTATACATATATAACGGTACTCATTTAAAATTTCCATTGAACGTAATGTGGAAAATGTAAAATGGTGTGTGCAAATTCAACACTAGCTCATTTAACTGTTTAAGGAATTCCTAGGATGAAATTCAGAATGTGCAGGTAATTATATTTATTCTTGTGCAAATTATTACCCGTGTTACTAATAAGAAAATAGATAGGAAGACCAGAATAGAAAAAGCAATTCTTACTTACCTAGCAAGTCAAATATTGATACATTTGGTCACCAAAACCACCCTCCCCAGTGGAATCGTTCTTATTCACCCTAATTTTCTAACTCAGGAATTTGAAGTTCAAGAAACACAAGTCAGGCTTAAAAGTTTGTGCATCAACAGTGAGCACAGCTGTCATTCGACTGTTCGTTTCCATCGCACTGAAAATAAATAAATATGTTGAAAAGAACCAAGAAATCTCAAAGCAAAAGTAAAGAGGCAAGACTGATTGCTAGTTATTCCTCTCATCGTTGTGACAAAAAGCTCAGGAGAAACACTTTACAGGGAGGGAGAGTACTTTATTTGGCTCATCTCTTCAGAACATCTTACTCTGTCATGTCAGGGAAGAAATGGAGGCTCAGCCTGTGGAGGTAGACATGTGACGTTATTGGCCACATCAAGGCACCCCCAAAAGGTAGAGACAAGGCCAGAAGCAGGGTCCAGCCACAATTCTACAGGTTACCCAGTGATTTCCATGTATGAACCCAGTCTTGGAGGCTCTACTCCCTTCTGACTGTGCTACAAGTGAGGGGCCATGCATACAAGCTCGTGAGCCTGCTAGGAATTTTTCCTCTCCAAGCCACACTCAACCTGGAAAAGAGTAAAGATGAAATTTCTTCTAGTATAATTGGTTAGAATCAGAGCAAAAGTCTACTTTAGTCAAGAATTCATCAGTGCCAAAGATTGAGGCAAGTGAGGATTTGGGGCTGCACATGCTCCTCCTTACACAACTGGCAAAAGTGGAGCAGACACTAACAGAGGATGTATCTTGCTGTAACACACTGTCCCCTGACCACTGGAACTAAAGCTGAAAGTAAAAAAAAAAAATTCACCAATAATGATATTGTCATTCTTTGAGGTTGCCACCAGTGAAAAAATTAATTATAACATGATGTAGACAGTCATGAAGATATATTCTCCAATCCTGGGTACATACTAGGAAACATACATTTAGACAGGCACACATAGAAAAGTGCACATATATATATATATATATATATATATATATATGCATATAGAGAAGCACATTACAGAAAAGTGTGTTTAAAAAAGCACATATAGGGTACTGTAGAGAGCTGCGTAATGCTGTGCCTTAAAGATGGAGCTGGTTTCCACCTTCCACCTTCCCGATAGTGAGTGCTCTCTGTCACGAACAACTCCACATTTGGCTAAGGCTGAGGATCTGGCTTGCTTCCATGTATGTGGACCTATCTGCATTGCCCACATGGCATGCTGAGGTTGGCTACCCAGAGGCTATTTAAGCTGTGGGCTGGCTTTCCCCAGGGTCCGATGATTGTTCAAGGTTCCTGAATAAACTGCATTGAAAAAAAAAAAGCACAAATAAGCAGGGTACACTGGCATACACCTATAATCCCAGCACTCAGGGAGGCAAAGGCATGCAGATGTCTGGAAGTTTGAGGCCAGCCTGGTCTACAAAGCAAGTCCAGGATAGCCAAGGCTACACAGAGAAACCCTGTCTCAAAAGGAAAGAGAGAGAGAGAGAAACTAACAAACAAAAAACCCTAAAAACAAAAAAACAATAAAACAGAAAAGCACATATAGAAAAGCATATACATATGGAAAAGCACAGATCCATTATTCTTGTTTTCTTATTTTTGGAATTGTTTTGCTTTAAGAAAGAAATTGATAGGGAAAGGATCAAGGAGTGAAGCAGTGAAAAAGGAAGGCTGCTATGGAGGATATGAACATATTTGATTGGGCATTTTATCCGTCAATTATTTAAGGAGTCTTTCTTGCCTGATGAAAATGGTGTTTATTTGTTTTTATACCTCTCCATGATGTAAAGCTGGCATTTACTCTGAACTTACACTGCACAGTATTTTAAATTGTTTATATATATTTTACTACTTTATCCTAATATTACTTACTTGAAGGAGCATATTGTATCATGAACCAATTCGAGGTTCAGGAAGCTGAGTCTTTGGGAGAAGTGGTGCTGAAAGTCAGTGCCACACTGCTAAGTTAAATCCTTGAAGCTTGCCATCAAACACTCTCCATCAAAACCCTGGACAGGAGTGAGATCAGCCGTGTACTCAGCTCCCATTTTCTCCCCCAGCAATGTTGCATAAGTCATTTTGTTTTCTAAGACAACAGACACAGGGACACACCTCTGTCCTGCGTGAATTAGCTGAGGGAAGCCTGTTGATACTGATAGGGAAAGTTCATGCGTGGCTGAGCAATCAAAATGCTCAGCACAGTATATCTTCTGCACCTTGAGACAGCCTGCTCTCAGTCTCTATTTATTCCTAGAGATCAAACAAAGACAGCATGTGCTGTGCCAAAGACTGAAGGATGCTAATCCTGCTGTGCTCACACCAGGGTTCTTAGGATCCCTGATGTAGACCTTAATACACAAATCATATGCACAGGAGTCTAGAACAAGAGATCTGAAATCTTGGGCAGGAAGATTTTATGGAATAACACAAATGTTTCTAAATAAATTACATTTATCATGTATATATAGACATGCATGTAAGTTTTAATTTTTACTAATTTTTACTACACTTATGTATTTAATCGTTCATTTATTTATGGACCTGGATTGGGATCACCATGCCACACTTGTAGAGGCCAAAGGATAACCTGTAGGATTCAGTTCTGTCTCCTTCCACCTATCAGTCCCAAGGATAAGACTTAGGCCATCAGCTTGGTGGCAAGCAACTTTATCTGATAAGCTGTATTGACTACATGAGGTAGGTGCAAATATATATTTTAATACAAGAGAAGAACAACACAACTTAAAAAAAAGCCAAAAATTTGGTTCCACAAGGAAATAAAGTTCATTCAGGGGAGTTACAAACTAGAAAAAGACAGTTCTGACATATAGACTTGTAACATTGAATAGAAGTGTATATGAAGGTGTGTGTGTGTGTGTGTGTGTGTGTGTGTGTGTGTGCCTGCCTCTTGGTTCTATTATGCTTCTGTCTCTAAAATGGCTTCTAGAGTATGAACCATATCTTTTTCCAATTTGATAATTAGGTAAAGGAGCGTATATTTCTGAATACCTACAGAAAATGAGTTTATTAAACCTGTCTTGGGTTATGTATATCTATTTATTACTTTTTTGTTGTGATAAAATACCATGACCCAAAGCAATGAATGTAAGAAAGAGTTAATGTTAGATTGTGGTCTCTTCTGTAATGGGAGAAGGCATATAGTAGTGGGCAGCCATGGAGCAAGAAACTGTATGGTCATATTGTCACCTACACACAAGGAACAGAGAGAGGACAAGTGAGGTTCCAGTTGAATACTTCCTCTACTCACACTGCATCTTCAAAGGCTCTCTATCCTCCACAAACTAGGGACAAAGTTTTTAAGCACATGGTCCTATCGGTGGGTGACATTACTTCTTCAAACCACATCACTCACCACTTTAACTCTTGCAGTACCTGGTCATCTCATGACACAAAAATCATTTAATCCAAAAACTTCAAAAATACCCCTAGTCTGTAACATTACCTACGCTGTTAAAAAGCCCAAGTCTCTTCTAAAACTTAATGCAGTCTCTTATTGAAATCCCTATGGTTTCTTTTTAATTACATACTTCCAATATGCAATGTCTCGAATTATACATTGTTACTCCAAAATGAACAATAGGGGCTTAGTGAGAAAAGGCAAAAGAAAAACCCAGCAAGGCTAGCAGAATCCTATAGTTCAATGTGTGTATTTGGAGCTTTAAAGAGGAGTCAGATCCCTGTATATAACTCTCCTTGACACATATCTCATAGCTACGGCATATCTAACATCTTGGGGTTTCTACCATAACCTCAGTTTCATCTTCATAGCTTCACGCAATGGCCTGGTGGGGCCTTCTCTCAGAGACTCCACATGTTGCCTGGCCTTGGTAGCTTTCTGAAACCTTCGAGGGAGACTTTTCTGTTCAAACTTGCCTACAAAGCCAGTACCACAGAAATGTCACTGCCAAGTCCAGCTTCCAGCTTGGGATTACATCACATTAGCATCAGGCTTTGAATGCTGTTGATTTCTAGGAGGAGGAAACTTCTTACGCCTTTTCTTTTTAGAAGCTGAAAGCCTAGTTTGATGGGGTTTTCCCCTATGCGCTCCCTTCCGACCCCACTGCTTTGAGAGTAACCTTAATGGCTCTTTTCCTCCAAATTGCACACTTTGTATTTTTCTCTACTTATTGGTTTTTAATTAAATTTAAATTTTTATTTTAAAGTTATTTTTATTTTAAATTATTCATTATTGTAAATTTATTATTTATTTTAAGTTAAAATATAATTTTAATTAAAACATCATATGTCTCCCTTTCCTCCCTCCAACCCCTCTCACAACCTCCTCTGGTTCACAGTGACACTTATATCTTGATATTAATTAATAGCCATCTAACTGGACTTGAGGCCCATTTAACAGGCAGGAAATCCTGCCTGATATAAAACTAACCACTTCCTCTTTATAGCTATAGGTATGTATAAGAGTAATCAACTACAACCATTCCACAAACTCAGGGTTTTGCTGTCTTGAAAATTTCCTATGTTGATGAAATTAGTCATTACTTTTAAATCCAGCCTCACATAAATTCTTATGACATGGAGAAAAAGCCGAATTCTTTATGAAGATACTACAAAATGGCTTCTATCCTGATTTCTGATAGAGTCTTGTTTCCCTCTGAAACTCATGAGCCAAGCATTCATTGTCTATGTGGCTCTGAGTACTGCTGTCTTCCAGGGTCCTGCTAGAATGACCACTAATACATCAGTCAAGTATTTTGCCAATCCAAAGTTCCAAAGTCTTCCACATTTCTCTAAAACAAAAAAAAAAAAAAAAAACAAAAAACAACAAAACCCAGCACAATCAAGGTGTCTACAAATACAGCTTCACCCTTGGTACTTACTCACTTCTGGATTAGTTGCTTTTTCGATGATGTGTTGAAATACCATGACAAAATATAACCTTCAAAAGCCAGAGAGACAAAGAGAGGGAGGAGGGAGAGAGAGACAGAGTAAGCTGGGTGAGACTATAAAACCTCAAAGCCTGTCCCCACTGGGCTATTTCTTCCAGCAAGACTGCACTCCCTAAATTTTCTAGAACCTCCCAAAATAGAGCTGACAACTGGAGAGAATGTCTTCAAATACATGAACCTCTGGGAAACATTTAGTATTTAGAGTACCACAGCATAATTCCTCAGTCCCACTTGGTGGCCTATAGAAAGATTTTTTTCTAATTGATGAGCCTGATTGTTTGTGTACAACAGTCCAGAGATAGGTTAGCATCATCCAACCCACATGGACTTGAATTAGCAGCTACCTAAAATGAGAGTCTAAAGCTCTAAGGAGATAAGATGGAAATACATCATTGCCCTGGACAGCAAAGCCTTCCCATCTGACCCCAAATCATGGTATTTAGCACCATGTGGTCTCAGTCAATGACAGACTTGTCCCAGCAATGTTACAAGGCATGGCTTACTTTCTGGGTGACATGAAGTAATTCCTTTATTCTGAATATATTATGTAGCTTCTTTTGGGTATAATTGATGGACTTCCAGCCCAAGACAGTAACATTTTAAGTTACATGGGTCTTGGTTAGTTTCCAAGTCTAAGTTAAAGAGTTGATTTTAAACCAATGGAAAATGTTATTTAGGTAACAGAGTACCTTAGTAGCAAAAGAGTAGTTAACAGTTTGGGTTTTCACTTATGCATAGGTGTTCAGTACTGTTACAAGACTAGATCACATAGTTGTGTAAAGGTTTCAAAATGTTTTGTTTTGCCCAAGCGCAATATCATATTTATGGAACAAATTTCCTCTGCCTTGCCTACTCCAGCAAGAACAATTATTTCTGTTTCTAAAAATTCAATGAATCAGTGAACACTTTTTATGATTGTGCATTGACTAACTAATGATTATCTAAGTTTCATTGATAGTATGCATGTTCCACTGTTTGCATAGAGAGATTGTATTTTCTCTACCATTTGCCTATACCTAAGTTGTTTCAACTTCTTAAAGTATAAAAATTAATGCTGCAATTATTTTGTCATAACAAAATAACACAGAGTGGACAGACTACAGCCTAAAAAGATAACAAAAGAAATTTAGTAATAATAATAATAATAATATAAAAATAATTTTATTTGTAGTTCTGGATACAAGAAATGCAAAATCAGGGTCCCAATATAGTCAGGCTTTGTTGTGAACTCTACATAAAGATATTTTACATCTTAATTATCCTCACATGGTAGAGAGAGAGAAAATAAAAAGACATAGAGAGAAAAAAAGTCTTTAGTGTATTTTATTCTAAGAATACTAGTACAAACATGGGAACTCTTCTAAAGTCAATCTTCTTTCAAAGACTTTACATCCAGATTATTTCATTTTGGGAATTAGGACTTCAGCGTATGCATTTTGGAGGTCCAAAGTCTGTATTTGTAGAAAGACAGGCAAGTGTCTCTTTAAGCACTCTTACTATATTACAAAGAGTAAGAATGCTCACTTACATAATAATTATCTGTTAATATTTTGAAAAAAAAACACAAGGTGGTTTTTTTAAAGGCAACTATTATATTTCATGTTCTTACCTACCAAACACAAAGGTTGCAATTATAATTACAAATTTTTCACATCTCCATGTACATCCATTTCTTGTCTTATTAATAGAGGTCATTTTAAATTGAAGTTATATATTTCACTGTAGTTTGTATTTTTCTTTATCCTCTGATTAGAGACTTTAAGTATCATATGCTTAGTGGGAGTCACCTCTCTGTTCTCATCTCTGTCTATCTCTCTATGTCTCTTTCTCCCTTTTCCTCCCTCCTCTCTTATAATGGAAGTTTTAAAAAGTCAGTTATGCTATGTAAATACGTGTTTTGTATTAATCCCAAGAGTGGGATTTTAGTTTGGGCTTTAGTTTGTCCACAGATGACAATTGTCTCCTGCAGGGTGTGGCCTTTGCTAGCTGGTAACAGTCTGTCTTGAGCTTCATGGAGAGGGGCATGGTCTAGGAATCTGAGGGATATAAATAGGAGAGCCCAGAAAGAGAAGGATGGCCATTTGGAGAGATCAGAAAGAGATGGTATGATGACCTGGAGGAGACAGATGGAGAGAGAAGCTTTGGAGAGGCATAGAGAGGCATAGCGGCCTGGAGAAGATAGTCAAGGAGACTGCTGCGTCTCCTGTTGAAGGAGACTGATGTGGCACCAAAAGAACCAACCCATCAATGCTAAACAGCCAGAAATAAGGGCGTCTGTGCTCCCTCTCCTCACTAACCTCCTCTCTCTGACTTAGGTTAAAGGATTGATGGAGGTGGAGGCTTAAATTCCCCCAAACAAAATAAAATTTAAAAACAAGCACAATATTCTCTCTCTGTCTCTTTCTCCCTCTGCTCTCCCCTCTCCCCAGGAATGGAATCCAGGGCTTCCTGCCTTTATATCAAGTAAAGTGTTTTAGTAGGTATCCTCAAGACCAACCTAGGATCCTACCATTTTATTTATTGTAGTCAATATATTTTTGCTCTATATTTCAACATTTTATTTACATTTTTGACATTTTAGGTAAGTAAGCTAATCCTGCATCACTAAGGAGTAGAAAAAAATCTTTTTGTTGGTTTTTGTTTGTTTGTTGTTTTTTTCAGACAGGGTTTTTCTGTGTAGCCTCAGCCATCCTGGACTCACTTTGTAGACCAGGCTGGCCTACAACTCACAGAGAAATACCTGCCCCTGGTTCCCTGAGTGATGAAAAAAAAAATTTAAGAAAAGAAGAAAAGCACAAGCATTTTATTACAAAATATATGGTAATTAAAATAAGAATTTTATGGCTCTGCACATGAGTACTTTTAGGATCCAGATAAAAGGGAATATCAAATGAGACAAGGAAAACATTCAAAAGACAGCTGGTGTTAACACTTAGTTTGTACAATACTTTGAAGGAACGTACAGTGTGAGATAAGTCAGCACTAAAACTTACTCCACTGGGTTTGTGCATGGCATCACAGCTTCAATATAGCCATGTTCTCTTCAGCTGAATTTCCAGCTTAACCTTTCATCATACACTGCAAGAAGTATATGCTTATTGGATTTCCATTTCTTTGATAAACTGCTGACCAAAACCAGCTGGGCGAGGAAAGTATTTGTTTCATCTTACACTTCCAGGTAACATTCATTACTTAGGGAAATTGAGGCAGGAGTTCAGGACCTGTGCTTGGAGGAGGAACCATGAAGAAATGCTGTGTACCTACTGGCTCCTGCACTCATGGTCTTCTGGGACACAAAGGGCTTGAAGAGCCTAACTCCACTGGCACCGCCATTTCTAACACTCAGCTTGCCTTATTGGTGCAGGCTGACTTGACTGCATGCATTTCTCCACTCTTGATAGACATCCCGTGGTCCTGGCGTCTCCAGAAGGGGTTTCCATTGTAGTGCACATTCACCTACTCTTTCCTGGACGTCTTCAATCTTTATATATCGGGCAAAGTTTCTGCTTCTCACTGTTGTTATTCAGTCTTGTGGTCTTCATTGCAACTGAGGCTATATCTTCAACAATGTCCTCTTTGAGGGACTTTAACCACAGCATACAATGTCTAGCTTGACTAGAACCTTTACCCTTAATGACTGGAATTTATAGTGCTGGATCTCACTGTAGAAGCCTCTATAGGAAAAAAATAATCATCATTGTCACCCAGCTACAAACACTGCAACCGACAACAGCTACATGGTTAAAAGATACTGGTGCAATAGTGACAAAAAGGTTTAGGGAGTAACCATCGCATTTTCATGGGACTTAAGGACCACTACATGAGAAAGAATCAAGCCTGACACTGTTAAAGGAACTAGGAACCTGAGACTAGATATATGCTGGAGCCCAAGAGAAACCTACTACATTATTTTGCTAAAAAGAAAAACAAAAAACCAACAAAATGACTTATAGAAACATATTACTTATACCCATGGATCAATTCACTGAAGCTCAGAGCACATCAGAAAATTTTCTTTTTGTAGTAGGTAGTACTTAACACAGAGACCTACAACTGTGCAATGGGCAAACAATGGGAAAATGTAAAGCACTCAGTTCTAAGAGTCTTTACCAAACCCCTATCCACAAAGCTCAAGAATCTATGAGGAAGAAGATTTAGAAAAGTTCTAAGTGCCAGAGATGGTGGATGGTTTCAAGGAACTAACATTGCCCAGAGTCAAGAGGGTTGGTACATATATGAACTCAAAGAGAGTGTCAGAACATGGACAAGATCTGCAGAAATTCAAGCAAAAATCTCAGCATGGAGAAGAGGAAGTGGACACAAAGTTCTAGCACTAACCAAGAAGCTGTTGGCAATTTACAGCTGCAGAGGAGAGAAAACACTTTTTCCCTATAGAATGACTGGTGCTGGATTTATCAACCACACCCCAGGGCAATCCTCGTGCTTAGAATTAATGGAGCAGCATAAGTAGACTCTATTTTTAATGTAATTTTTGTTATTGTTTCTTGATTATTTTGAGCTCTTTTTTTTTCTTTTCCAAAAGCAAGAGAGAAAAAGAAAAAAAAAAAACCAAAACAAAACAAAACAACAACAACAAAAAAACCACCAACAACATTAAGTTAGATAAATAGTGCAGGGTGGAGGTTCTGTGACAGATTTTGGGAAAGAGAAAGAATGTGATAAAAATATTACATTAACATGTTAAGTAGAAAAGAAAAAGAAACAACACTATGTGAGAGCTCTTTACACATTATTCGCCAAGCTATGCACCCAGCTTGATGTGCAGCCTGAGTGCCTCTACAGCTTAGCTTCTGTGAGCAAATACTTTCAGGACATTTTATCTCAATGGTGCCATCATCTGACTAAGCACAACTGATTCTTCAGTTTCCATTGTTCTATAAGCATGCAGAACTCTTTACATCCACAGAATCCGAAACATTACTGAGCACCTCTACAGAGTCTTCTCTTCTTTTAAAAGTGTCACAAAACAGGCCTCTCAGAATAATCATTTCAGCTATGATTGGCTTTTCCAATTCAAACATCAAAACTTCTCCACAATTCTCAAACCAACATGGTCAGGTTCACTGCAGTAACAACCCACCTCTCAGTATCAAATTCTATTCTAGTTTCCTTTCTGTTACTCTGATAAAACACTGAGCAAAAAAGAGTTAGGGAGGAAAATATTTATTTTATCACACACTTCCAGTAACTCAAGAAAGGAGAGGAGCAGAAGCCGTGGAGCAAACATTCGTACTAGATTGTCCCTTCTCAGGCAGGAGGTAAAGGTACTGTCCTGCACCCAAATGCCGTCCCACCAAGTTGTCATCCATGCTCTGAACTATGCTAAGTCTTGATGAAATTTGCATAATGTGAATAATATCATTACTTTTTAATATGTAAAGAATCAACAAGTGGGGTTGGGGATTTAGCTCAGTGGTAGGCAAGCGCAAGGCCCTGGGTTCGGTCCTCAGCTCTGGAAAAAAAAAAAAAAAAGAGTCAACAATCTTGGGAACCTGAGCACAGTGCAGCCCATGCTGAAAAATTTATGGCACTAACTGGATTTTACATATATCTTGGAATGAAATAGTGATAAAACACACCCAAAATTTGCATACACAGAAAGAATACTATTGGCTTGCTGAGGATTAGCCTTATGAATACTTTTGGTTTTAATATGTATGACACATAAACAAATAGAGATATTATTAGCTTCCACAATGTGTATTTAAAATACAGGCAGGCACTGCACATAGAGGACATTAAGTCTTGTTATGCAAGGGAGCAGGAATGCTTGATTTGATTGTAACTGAGAAATGTGCTCATGCATCAATATCTGTCATGCACATATCTGCAAGTTTGCTTCAAAATGTTTTGCAAATTATTAAGAAATTAATTAGAATAACTATAAGAATCATACTTTAGGAAGCACAAGAAGAAAGAATTCCAGTTAATTTAAGGAAGTACTCAAAACTTAGTTAACATACTATAAGATAAGATTCTTTTGAAGGTACTTAGCTAGATTCTGTTGTCAGTATTAAAATATAAGTTGAAAATATAATAAAATAATTTTCATGTCATTCAGACATAATTTAAGGATTAATTTATATGTCTCCCTATTTTCTACTGTCAGTAGCTTTACAAAGAGGAAAATTTGTTCTATGAGCTATTTGTCATTATATAAATGCAAAACTGCTGCTTTATATGAAACTCATAGTTGAAAAATCATCCCAAGAATGTACTCAGCCCTGAACCACAGTACATTTTGTCAAAGTTTAAAACACATATGAGAGCTATGTAGCTTCAGTTTCTTGCCAAAATGGAATAAAAGGAACCACCATAAACAACCATAAATGTAGGACCTTCAACCCTTGAACAGAAAGTTTGAAAGAAGGGAATTAAATGAGGTGCAGATTATAACTTCCACAGCCTGGAGTTGTTTTCAAATATTTGGTACAGTGAAAATACGCAAGTTAATAAATTAAACTAATTAATTAAAAAGCCAGATTTTGTTAAATAAAAGACAATAATAAAATCAAGGGCATGAGTAAGTCTGTAGTACAGCTTTGAAAGAGAGAGCATTGTAGAGTAAAGAGAGGTCGGCTTAACGATCACCACAGGGCAGAGCTCCAAGAGAGTGAGCAAATACGGACCACAGGGCAATAGGCTAGCAAGGTACCCACCAGTGCTTAGACAGATCTACTCAATAGTGCCCCGAGCTGGGGACAGATGAAACAACAAAGAACATAGACTATGTTTATTCAAGAGGCTCTTTTGTGGCAGTCTAGACTAATCAATCAATTCATACGGTACAAATGAATTCCAAAACACACAACACTGAGTGCAAGGAAAGCGAGCACAGGGCAATACCAGGGTGTAGTTGTGAAAGAGCTATTCCACGTGCCAGATTGGAGGCTTCTCTTTGTATTCATCTGATCTTTCAGTCTCAGTGAAGCCACATCAGTGGGAGGTCGTTTTGGTCAGTGGCCTGCCTCTGCAGTTCTAGAATGACCTGCTGCCTCTCCTTTACAAGCAGGGTGCACACCCCATTGCTCTCATGCTCTCTCACAGCCACCACGGGCTCGTTCCTTGCCTGCTATGGGAAGATTCCTCCGTTTCTTTGGTGTTTCTGCGTCAGCAGTTTTTCTCAGCGCGTTTTCTTTTCTTGTGAGAATAGCGGAAAGAATATTTGGCAAAGTTCTTAAAAGCCCCATGGTCCCGGTTGAGGTAGCAACACATGGACAACAGCCTGAGTCCCAGTGGTAGATTTGGCGCACCAGCAGAAGCGATTCTGGTAGAGAGGCAATCAGTGGTGAGTGTCACAGGAGGGTGATGAGGGTGGTAGCTGTCTCTGGCTCTGAGCTGGGTGTGAGGGGTCGAGCACAGGGTTCCACCCAAGCAGGACTGAACATGGAAGCCATGGCGGTTCTGGGCAGACACCACACCACCTTTTTTTTTCTTTGCACTAGACTGGGTGTTTAGAAAATCCCAACCGCGATCCCCTGAACTTTGCCTCGCCAATGTTGGGATTGCATCTTTATGCTCCTGCGCCTGGCAGGTTTTGTGGATGTTGACGGTTGAACTCAGTTCTCATGCTTGTGTGGTGAGCAGTTTACCAACTGAACCATCTGAGCCTGGAAAAAGTGTTTCCCACCTATTTGCATTTGGTATAATTCTAATATAACTATATTTTCAGTTTGGTAGTTTATTGCTTATATTACATATTTGATAAATTTTACATTAAAAATGTTGTGGGTTTCTTTAAATCAAAGCAAAACAATTTAGTAAAGTATGATATATTAGAGATGTTTTTTCTTCTGTAAAGATAATGGCCTTTTAAATATTTGGTTCTCTGTAATTAATTCCAGGAAAATATTTGGCAGTAGGCCAAGCCTATTGTCCCATGAAATACCTAAGAGACATGTCTCACAACTAAGACAAATACATAGATTTCAGTTCACCAGAAGATCCTTCACAATCAAATTTTGATTCAAGATATGGACATTTTGCTAAGGTTTGATCTTTCACTTTGCCAAGAGAATAGTTAGAAACGGTACACAGCATCCTCTACCACCTCTACTCTCCTCTTTAACTGAGTTCTTTGGGATTAGCTAATATAACATATGTGTCTCCTATGTACTAAAACTGCCAGCTCTGCTTTTCAGGTCTAATCTTTGTAACATACCTCAGCCATGCTTGGCTCAGCCTGAGACTTACAAGAAACAGTAGGAACTCTATGAAGAACTTGGCTTTAAGGACCCTCTCTTAAAACACACACAGCCACAGCTGGGTATCTAGTATCCTTTTCTGAAGCAATGATTTTCCCGTTAGTGTTCATGCTTAAATATATGTTCAACTTGGTTTAAAAAAAAATCCAACCTTATTATTAAAAAGCATGGGTTATTTTGCACAAGTTCACAAAGCAATGATAGTTTTGGGTATATTTTACAAGCTATTGGCAATAAAAACACTAGTTCAGATGCCCCACACAGAAATTTTAAAACAAAAAATTCTGCCCTTCAGTACATATAAAACACATCAGCAGAATATAAATCCTATAGTTTTACATGATATTTTTAGGACATGGAAGCTAGGTGTGGTGATTCACACTTGTAACCCCAGTACTCTGAGGACAGAATCAGGGCTGCTGAGAGTTTGAGGCAAGTCTGGGGTGCATAGTAAGACTTTATTTTAAAGATCAAAGTTAATGGAACACAGATATGTGAAAAATTCTCTATGAGCAATAAAGAAATATCCTAATTGTGAGCACAGGAAAACCAATTTCAAGCTATGCACTTATTTATTATTTATATATGAGGTCTCTGAATGTTAGTGCTATGTCATGTAGCCTCACCTCTGCTGCTCCCAACTTTAAGATCAAATATCTCCCCCCTCTGGGTCCAGTTGCATGCTTACACAAGGACACACACACACATGTTTCCATTGGTAAATATTTTTTGGACATTAGTGATCAAAAGTAGTTGATAGTCTAAGAACTGAGAGCCTAGATTTTAGAGCCTAACCTTTGACTTCTGGTACATTCTTAACTTTGTGGTTTATCTAGAACTTCAAGCTAACAGTTGCGTGGACTTTTCTGTGATTTATGATCTTACAAACTAGGTCACGAGTAGGAAATAAATACCATTTGTCAGTGGCACAGACTTGGAGTAAGAGTAGCTGCTAGGGCCCGCAAAGAAACAACTCCCACGACCCAGCAGGAGCAGGGAACACTGCCCTTCCTGCCAGAAGCAGGAACTCCATCGTATTCCTCACTAAATCTACCGAGCCAAGTCATTTCTCAGTTCCAACTGGAAGTCCTAAAAAAAGATGTGTCAAAATTAATGTTGAGAATTGATGTTGTGAGTAAAATGATGTGCCAAATTAGCACTTCAGATTAAATTTTATGTGTGGACCCCTGACAAGTCACTTAGAACATTTGTAGGTTATTTGGAAACAGTTAGAAAGGGTACACAGCACCCTCCACCACCTTCTGCTCCCTCCTCCTCTTTCAAAGCATCTCCTCTGGAACATGGAACATGCAAGTGTGTGTGTGTGTGTGTGTGTGTGTATGTGTGCGTGCGTGCGCATTGCGGGCATGTGTATACAATGTGTGTGCACATGTGTGCACACAGCGTAGTGGGGGAATGGGTTCAGTGCATGTGTGCAATGTGTGTGTGCATGTGGGGGTTCAGGTGTGTGTAGTGTGCATGTACAGTTTGTGTGTGTATGTTCACTGTGCACAGTTTTTGTGCCTGTGTGTGCAGTGTGTACTTAGCGTGTGTGCAGTGGGTGTAGTGTTAGTATCAAGTGTGTGTATAGGCACAGTTTGTGTGTGTATGTGTGTGTTCATGTGTGTGAAGTGTGCACATATATTAACAAAAGAATGCCTTAAATTAGGTCTCTTTAAAATTCGCCATCTATAAAACCATTCAGTTTCCATTTCCCTGCCTGTCACGGTGCAGCTGGCTGGCAGTGACCAGCAGAGCCTGAAAGGGGAGAAGGAGAAAGGTCAAAGAGGAGGAGAGACCTCAGAGGGCTGTGAGCAGGACAAGAACAGACTCTCAGGAGGCAGCTTCAGTGAGACGGCTTGTTTGATGGGAAAAACGAAGGCTACTTAAAACTTTGGGGGTCTGTAGGGGCTTTTGGGGTGAGTGTGCACCATGGGTAAAGCCAACGTGCTGGAAATGCCCCATTTGCATAAGAAGGAATTCCAGGTGCTACTGGACATAACCTTATGAGGGGAGAGGAAGTCTGACCTGGCTTCCAGACAATGTGACCTCATCTGGGTGGCAAAGTTGGGGGCACAGGGTTACTGGGGCACATAGGCCAGGGGCAATAGAGAGGGGATGATTCTACTCCTGCTGATCTTAGGATGAGATTTCTGGGGTTTGGACACACCTCAACCTCTCTCTTGCTCCAGGCTGGCTTCTGCCTGTTCCATGGCTCCCCAGCCCCACACTACAAGACAGTAAATAGAAGAAAACTCAGCCAGATTTTATAATTGTTTATTTTTTTCAAGATCCTAAAAGAATATATCATTGAAAGTTTCTTTAACTTAAATTCTTTAGATTATAAAATCAAACAAGCAGATAAAGGAAATATATGCCTTCCTTAATTTCATCATCCAGTTAAAGACAAATTAGGTTAAAGTCTTGAAATCGTAACTTTCGCATTTTGTTTAAGTCCATCCCTGTCCTGAAATAGGCTCTGAGCTGTTTCACAGAACATTTCACTTCTCCATGTGCACAGTTTGACTCCAAGGCAAGTGTTTACTTTGGGTAAGTTAAAATCATGGCTGAGTTGTTCCATGAAAGTTAAAATTTTATTTATTCTGGAGTAGATATTGAAATTCTACTATTTTAAGCCCTCACTTCTTCATGCTGGAACACATCACTATACCATGAGCTTTTCTCTGTGGTATACATATATTCATATAACTACATCTAGAAAGGATCTAAGAGAACAACGGGCTTTTTTTTTCTCTTTGTAAAAAAGGAATATACGTCTGGCAGAGGCCGTGAAGGAAGAATTGTAGTAAGCAAATGAGCTTCCTGGAGACAGCCTTCCATTTTACATGGATAATATAGGGGTACCTGGGAGAGGCATGGGGCATGTCTCCAGGTTGCTCCTTGCTGCTGCTGTGCCTTGCCATGCTTGTCATTTCTGAATTTCTTGTAGATCTGGTATGGTGTGATTAGGCATGGGGAGTGCCTATAGTCTGGTATGATTGATTCCTTGGTATTAGCCCACTCTGTTGGGCAAATTTCCTTCAGATCAATATTAAGAGATACTTTCAAAAAACAATACCGTTTAGATGAATTGGTGATTTTGTAATTCCTGATAACAATGTTAAAGAGTTCCTGAACCGATTCAAGTAATAATTTCTGTTTTTATTTTATACTCCAAAGGTGCCCCTCCCTCCTCTCCTCCAAGTTGTCCCCTTCCCCCTCTCCTCTTCCCCTCTCTCTTCCCCCTCCGCCAAGAAAAGGAGAGCACCCTCCTTCCCACACCCCATGTATCAACCTTCTCCAGCACATTAAGTCACATCAGGACTAAACATATCTTTATCCCCCAAGGCCAGGGAAGGCAGCCATGCCAGGGGGAAGTAATCCAAAAGCAGGCAATATAGCCTATGTAAGAAATATCCTTCCCACCCCGCCACTCACCAGGCACCCCATATGAGGACAAAGCAGCCCGTAAGCTACATGTGTGCAGGGGCCTTAGGTTCAGACCATGTATACTCCTTAGTTGATGTCTCAGTCTCTGAGAGCCCCCATGGGACTGGGTTAGTTGTGTCTGCTGGTGTTCTTGTAAGGTTCCTGTCCTCACTCAGGTCCTTACATGCAAATAGACCATATTTATCACCCTGTACAAAACTCAAGTCCATGTGGATCAAAGACCTGGACATAAAACCAAAGACTCTAAGCCTGTCAGAAGACAAAGAGGGGAACTCTTGCCATAGGAGAAAACTTCCTGAACCGTCAGCAAGACTCTGAGATGAGCAATTAATAAATGGGATATCATGAAACTGAGAAGCTTCTGCAAGTCAAAGGTCACTGTCAATAGAACAAAATAACAGCCTACAGAATGGAAAAAGATCTTCACCAACCTTACATCAGACAGAGGGCTAATATCTGAAATATACAAAGAACTTAAAAAAATTAAATGTGCACAAATCATGTAATCTAACTAAAAAATGATTCAAGTAATTTTAAATTCCCCCTTTAGAATAACAAAAACCTGCAATAGGAGCTTATTGATAATTTAACCAGACAAAACTTCAGAAATAAGACATAAGTTAGATGTCCCGTTTCTTGGTAAAAGAAAACAACACCACCAAAACAAAAACAAAAACAAGCAAAATCTTGTTAACCCAATGACGTAAAACACTATTGCTCTGAACTTAAAATGAACCTGTGGAGCTAAAAACAGGATAAAGAATGTTTAGTCAGGTATGAGTTTCAATAGAAAAACATGTAATTGATAATCTTGTTGTAACTTTCTCTTGTGTGACAAATTTATCTGTTGGTTATTTGTTTTTTTGACGACTGCTTTTATGACTATGAGGTAATTTTTCTTCATGCATATTCAAAGAGCGAGCGAAGAATAAAGGTTGTTGAAGCTTGTGGGGTTTGTTCGATGCACCAGATGTGTATGCATAGAGGTGTGTATGTATACATGTAATGCGCTATTGGAGTTGGAGCTTCACTCCATCCACCATCCACCAAATACGTGTGAATGTGTATATGCCTATTTGTCTGATTGTATGTATGTATGTATGAAGTTATTGAAGCTTGGTGACACTTGTTTGTTGGAGCCTGCCTTTGTTTCATCTACCAACTATGTATGTGTGTTATTGTGTGATTCTTTCCCTTTTTCTTTTTTGTTTCTCTTTTTCTTTTTCTTTTTTTCTTAACTCCCAAAGAGTTAAAAGAGCTAAGAGAATTCAGGCTCCCAAAGAGTTTAGAGTTCAGAGCCTTTAGCCAGTTATACAGTACTCGTTCTGTTGCCAACTCCACATCCTCTGCATCAGTCTATGCTGATTTGTCGAAGCTGCTCTTTGACATAAGTCCCATAAGAAGTGGTTCACTTATCAGGAACAAGGCAAGGTTGCCCACTCTCTCCATATCTCTTCAACATAGTTCTGGAAGTCCTTGCTAGAGCAATAAGACAGTTGAATGAGATCAAGGGGATAGAAATCAGAAAGGAAGAAATCAAATTATCACTATTTGCAGATGATAAGATAGCATACGTGAGTGACCCCAAAAAATTTTCCAGGGAACTTCTACAGCTGATAAACACCTTCAGCAAAATGGCAGGATACAAAATTGACTCAAAAAAAAAATCAGTAGCCCTCCTGTATTCAAAAGACAAAAGGGCTGAGAAAGAAATTAGGGAAACAACATCCTTCACAATAGCCACAAATGACATAAAGTACCCTGGTGTAACCCTAACCAAGCAAGTCAAAGACTTGTATGAAAAAAAAAATTCCAGTCTCTGAAGAAAGAATTAGAAGAAGATATCAGAAGATGGAAAGATTTCCCATGCTCATGGCTTGGCAGGATTAACATAGTAAAAATGGCCATCTTACCAAAAGCAATCTACAGATTCAATGCAATTCCCATCAAATTACCAACACAATTATTTACAGACCTTGAAAGAAAAATTCTCAACTTCACATGGAATAACAAGAAACCCAGAATTGCTAAAACAATTCTCTATAGTAAAAGATCTTCAGAAGCTAACTCCATCCCTGATCTTAAGCTGTACTATAGAGCAACAGTAATAAAACCTTCATGGTACTGGCATAGAAACAGAATGGTGGATCAATGGAATTGAATAGAAGACCCAGAAATAAACCCACACACTTATGGACACCTGATCTTTGACAACGATGCCAAAACCATTCAATGGAAAAAAGATAGCATCTTCAACAAATGGTGCTGGTCCAACTGGATGTCTACATGTAGAAAAATGCAAATAGATCCATACTCATCAAACTGCCAAAATTAAAGTCCAAGTGGATCAAAGACTTCAACATAAAACCATTAAATCGGTTAGAAGAAAAAGTGGGGAAGACTAGAACTCATTGGTACAGGAGACAACTTCCTAAACAGAACACCAACAGTACAGGCTCTAAGAGCAAAAATCAATAAATGGGACCTCATGAAACTGAAAAGCTTCTGTAAAGCAAAGGACACAATCATCAAAACAGTGTTTCTCTGCCATTCGATATTCCTTTTCAGACAATTAACATCAAACTCTTGGCTGATTGATTGTTCTTGTCCCATTAGTTTCTGATTTTTCCTTCAATTGTACATGCCTTAATCAACAAAGGATAGACAAATAAAACAAAATATTCAAGTGGTTAAAAAAAATGGGGAACAGAGCGAAACAGAAAATTCTTGACAGAGGAATATCGAATGGCAGAGAAACACTGAAAGAAATTCTCAACCTCATTAGCCATTAGGGAAATGCAAATCAAAATGACCCTGAGATTTCACCTTACACCCATCATAATGGCCAAGATGAAAACAACACATGCTGGAGAGGTTGTGGAGAAAGGGGAACCCTCCTCCACTGCTAGTGGGAATGTAAACTTGTACAACCACTCTGGAAAAGCAATCTGGTGCTTTCTCAGACAACTAGGAATAGCGCTTCCTCAAGATCCAGCCATACCACTCCTAAGCATATATCCAAAAGAGGCTCAAGTACACAATAAGGACATTTGCTCAACCATGTTTGTAGCAGCTTTATTTGTAATAGCCAGAAGCTGGAAACAATCATATGCCCCTCAACTGAAGAATGGATACAGAAATTGTGGTACATCTACACAAAGGAATATTACTCAGCAATGAAAAATAAGGAAATCATTAAATTTGCAGGTAAATGGTGGGACCTGGAAAGGATCATCCTGAGTGAGCTGTCCCAGAAACAGAAAGACACACACAGTATATACTCACTCATATAGACATGCAATATAGGATAAACCTACTAAAATCTGTACATCTACAGAAACTAATCAAGAGGGAGGACTCTGACTAAAATGCTCAATCCCCATCCGAAAAGAAAAGAGGATGGACATCAGAAGAAGAAGAAAACAGGAAACAAGTTAAGAACCTGCCACAGAGGGCCTCTGAAAGGCTCTGCCCTGCAGACTATCAAAGCATATGGTGAGACTTATGGCCAACTGTTGGGCAGAGTGTATGGAATCTTATGAAAGAAGTGGGAAATAGTAAGATCTGGAGAGGACAAGAACTCCACAAGAAGAGCAACAGAACCAGAAAATTTGAACACAGAGGTCTTTCCAGAGACTCATACTCCAAACAAGTACCATGCATGGAGATAACCTAGAAGCCCTGCACAAATGTAGCCTATGACAGTTTAGTGTCCAAGTGGGTTCTATAGTAATGGGAAGAGGGACTGCCTCTGACATAATCTGATTGGCCTGCTCTTATCACCTCCCCCTAAGGGGAGAGAAGCCTTACCAGGCCACAGAAGATGACAATGCAGCCACTCCTGATAAGATCTGTTAGATTAAGATCAGAAGGAAGGAGAGGAGGACCTCCCCTATCAGTGGACTTGGGGAGGGGTATTCATGAAGAAGGGGGAGGGAGGGTGGAATTGGGAGGGGAGGAGAGTGGGGTTTATGGGGGTGTACAAAATGAATAAAGTGTAATTAATAAAAAAAGATAAAAAAAAAGAAATGGTTCACTTATGCCAACAGAGAATAGCAGAGTCTTGTTTTTCTTTACCCACTATATAGACCAGGCATATCAGCGATAGTTCTCTGTCTCATACAGCTAGGATCTGTGTCCAGCTCAAGGTCATACTTTGTCACTCTAGAAAAAAGAACTTAAATGTTTGGTAAGTACATGTTTGCACAGTTGACCTCAAAGCCAGTCTTGAATTTGTAATGGGTTTTCTTGTCAATTACCCAAATATTTAGACTCATGTTCTGCTCACATGTCTTAGAGTCCAAGGACTTTCAGCATTAACAGCATGAAGGTGTGCCAAGCTGAATGCTGCCTGCCTGCTGTACGGAACAGAACCTGAGAAAGAATGGAATGGTCCACCTACATGACTTATGTACCTTTGGAAGTTTTTTTTTTCCACTTAAGTTTCTAAGTACCCCTTAGAAGAAAATACAAAATTTCTCCAAAATCTGTTCATTAATTCCTCATAATGTGAAACTCCGAATTTCTTTTTACTGTTTCTGCCTTTTTACATTTAGCCATTTCTTTAATGGGAAGAGACACTCTGCTTCGGCGTTCTTCAGGGAAGACCCTAGTTCAAGCATGCCTCGCTATCTGCTGAGTGAGAAGCTACACCTGCAGGAACCAGTGGCGCAAACACTCACCACCGCGGTCACTGATCACCCTGTGATTAGCAGGACAGCAGACCTCAGTGTGTTACATGCCAGCTCTGAGGCCTGAGAGGAGTTCTTTCACTTCTGATTTTTTTGTTTTAAATTTGCAAAATCGAGATAGTAATGAAAGTTACTTTGTTAGTCTCTGAGACTTGAAATTGATTTAGTATGTACTAAATGCCTTCAGATGACAAAAGTTCTCCTTTTGCTACAGGGACTCACGCACAGTTGGAATGTACAATATTTCTATCATAAGACCTTGCTTCCTTGAAGCAACCATTTGAATGGAGCAAAGTAACTGATGGGCAGATGGTAGCTTACACAGAAAAACACGTGATCAGAAAGGAGGTAGCTCGGAGACTGCCAGCCTGCCTGTGAGGAGGCAATGTAACTGTAGATATGTTTGTTGAGGTGGAGAGATGGTCCCAATGGCCCTCTGTCCTTTGCCTTTGCTCTGTGCTGATGGCCTGTGAGGAGCTTGGTGGGACTGACCTTCCCTCTCCCTGCAGCTCTCAGGGTCTGTTTGTTTTCTTGTTCAGATCCCTGGGTAGAAGACTTCATAGCTCTCCAGAATGACATCTACACTGCTGGTAATTACTTCCCTAAAATGGAAAGGGAATTAAAATAAAAGCCTGAAAATAGAAGGAGGTGGCAGGCTTTTGGAGAAGTGTATAGGCAATTTGAGACATGAATAATTAATTTTGTCTTGAGATTAAGTTCAGCCTGTGTTTATGATCTGTTGAAAAAAAAAAAACAACCCTCTAATGGGTTCAAAATAAATTCAGTATCAATTTAAACTATTAGAGGAAGTTAAATCAAAATAATTAGGATATTAAAATACTTTGTGCATTCCCAATCACTGCCTTCTTGAGGCCCTGGATGTTTTCCAGACAACAATAATAGCATGAATATATTAGAATGCTCACTTCCTTTGGAATGTGGCTGTTTACTCCTGTAAAGATGATTGAGAGCTTGCAGAGAACAGAAAGCCAGGGTGATATGTTGACATATTTAAGGAAGCTGGTGCTATATAAATGATGAATTATTTTGTACATACAGATTAGAACCAGCATAGTGATGCTCTACTGTTGAAGCAGTTAAACTTGATTATTCTTTATATTCAGTAATTGCTAATTCACACTCATGTAAAGGAGGAATTATTTCCGTGGTGTTTCTATTACTATGGTATTAGCCAGTAAATCTGACTGTCAGTTAGGTGAATTTCAAAAGAGCTGAAAGCTTCATTATTTGCTTATTTTGCTCGTGGATTGCAAAACCACACACATTTTTCCTCCCAGTGGCAATCAAGGAACTCTTGTACTATATGTGATTTCTAACGCAACACCCCCACCCGTTTATAACCTCCTGGAGCTTCCGAAAGCTTTGTGTATGACAACAACATAAAAGATAGAGAAAGCGAGAGAGAGAGAGAGAGAGGTTTTTTGAAATAACTCGCAACTTTTATAAGCTAACATCAAATTTTCTTGTAAATAATTTTGGAAGAACTATAGAATGACTTCTATGGTAGGATGTCCATGAACATTAAAGATCTTATGAACTCTTGGAACTGTTAAACTTTGTCTCCAAGTTATTTCTTTTTTTTAACTTGTGTTTTATTCCTCTTATGTGTACATTTGTGTATAATTCTCTATATTATTCTCTGCATTCCATAGAACAGTATTGTATGCAAAATTATTAAGTAGTAAAGCATAAATATAACCTATAAAATGGTTACCAAAGTGGCCTGATAATTACAGTAATATATGACGTGTATTCCTCCTTTTTTGTAAGAGGAAGACAAAAGACTTTGATGAATTCAAAGTGATTTAAACTGAAACTGAAATGTTGGGTTGAATGAGAAAATCAGGATGGATAATAAAAATTTGCATAAGTAGAACCCTCCTATCCTCAGAGACATTATAAAATATAACCAGCAAGAACATTATAAATGATTCAGTAAAAATGACTTGGTTACTGAGAAGCTCAATGAAATGATAAAATTAAGCAACTGTAAATTTTAACTTTGTATAAAATTATGAAAATATTTGTTATGCATATTAATAAAAATGAGGAAAATACACTTAATTAAGTGTACACTATTGGATTGTCTCTTATCTGGGATACACTTTTCAGCTTATTATGATACTGGAAATGCTATGATTCTTTGCTTCGTTAGGAAGTGGTTGTCATAGCTTCAAATGATACAAAATCATTCACATATTTACATTGTCTAAGATAGAGCTGAGCACCAGCACTTGAGAAATTACATTTGAAAAGACTTTTATTTCACTTCAGAAGATTAAACAGAGTGGGTCTAGCATTGATACTGACAAGCTTTTTTATGGAATGATATTTTTCTCAGTATATTTATCATTAAAATGCCCAGCACTTTGATAACTCACTAGTTTAATTTTCTTCATCAGAAATAGCCTGTTTTCTGCTCATTGATAGAATAAAAATAGGATCACCTTCCAGTCTCAGTTAGCAATGGCCTCATGAAGTGTAAGAAAAAAATGCAAGAAATCTTGGCAAGATGAAAATCAATCAATACGGTGAAAATAATCTAAGCTGGACTTGGGTTTGTGGATGACACTATCACTGACCTTGATCAAATAACTGTTTTCTTGTTTGTAAAATATAGAAATCAATATTTCCCTGTAATTTCTCATCAGAAGTAGAAAGAGTTCATGTGCATCTGTTATAGTGGCCTGGTAATATGTACTTGATAAAACGCTACTGCTAGAAAGTCAAAATGATATTCATTGCATTGCTGCTGCAAATATCCATGTGTCAACATTCTCCATGGGTTATCTTCAGTCATTCATGGATTATTTTGTAATTTCCCAGTCTTCTGCTTTCAGTGCTTACGTGTGCTGGGTAGACAGCTTGGTGAAAGTCTTAGATAAGGTATAACGTGCAGAGAGGCATACAACATTGTGAGTTTGAGTCATGGAAGAAGCTGATGGGTTCTATTGAACAACTGCCATGTCTAAGTGTGGTTAGTATTATTAGCATCCAGCTGAGAAATGAAAGCTCTCCATCTTGTTTAATGTTTCTTTCTTCTCCAAAGAAAACCTGGAAACCTAGATTCATGCGAGCTGTTCCTCCTTGAAGGCTCATGCCAGACTCGAAAGCATTGTGTATAGCAACAGATGTAAACTGAGAGACAGTGCTGTTGCAGGAATAGTTCAGCCTGTGGATACCAGACTGAGGTCTCTCATCTATGTACTAAATCACAGTTCAGTAGTTATTCACAGCATTTCTTAAGTGTTCATAAAAGTTTATTTCCATAAAATATATATGCAAGCTTCTGAGTTGCCCTTGGTGATAGAAACTGATAGAAATAATAAATATAATTCCTGCTAGGTCTCAGGAAGTCCAACAGGCAGCCCACATTTCAAGAAAGGAGCTCAAGATGGACTATAGGAGGAGTTCTTCTCCTTAGATAAAAGCCAGCTGGTTCTTGGAGTGAAATGTTTTTAGTTCATTCTCAGTTGAAAACAAACTCATGAGAGGGCACACGATCTTGGTTAGCTGAAATCACGCACTTGACAGAGCATGTGACGTTTTGTTAGAAGCTGTAGCATGCAAGGGGAGTGCCCCCCCTGCCCGAACACAGCCTTTTTACTGACTCTGATAAGTAGAAGCCCAAAGACAGGGAAACAAGACTTTTCCATCGCTACTCTTTGTAAGGTTCATATCACTTTTCTGATTTTCATTTCTCTGCATTTCACAACTTGGAGAGAAAGGCTCCAGAAAAGAGAACGTTTCTTGGCAATCCAACTGAGTCTTGAAGCTTTCTGATTCAGTGTAGTCTTGTTTCTGCTGAATCGTGCTGATTCATGTGTCTCTTTGGTGTTAGATTTTGGACTGGATTGCTAGTATCTGGACAATGAAGAGTGGACTTTTCCCAGGAGACTACATCTAAAAAGGTCCACAACCTCTTTTTTCTAATAACCTTCTTTCTCCCCTACCTCTGATTAGTGGGTTGAAATAGAAGTAGAAGTGTTAAGGAACCCTAAATAAAGTAGGTTTAAAAAAAAATCTACGCCTACAGGTTCTCATCTATCAAAAAACTTCATTTCCCTTACCTCTGGCAGAAAGGAAATATTGGTCACTTGTGGTCCAGGTGAGCATGTCAAAACCCACACTGCCGGCGCTGGTTTCCGCCTTCCACCTTCCCGATGGTGAGTGCTCTCTGTCACAAACAATTCCACATTTGGCTAAGGCCGAGGATCTGGCTTGCTTCCATGTATGTGGACCTATCTGCATTGCCCACGTGGCACGCCTGGGTTGGCTACCCAGAGGCTATTTAAGCTGTGGGCTGGCTTTCCCCAGGGTCCGAGGATTGTTCAAGGTTCCTGAATAAACTGCATTGAAAAAAAAAAAACACACTGCCTCCAGACTCCCTCAGTATCACAAGCACCTGCTATACACTTCAAACTTCACACCAGTTCTTGGCACTTCTCTCTCCTCCATCTATGCATAAGCCATATGATTTGTCCTTTCTATGTTTTTATAAAAGATATAATGCATATATTTTAAAATTATTTTTATCTTTCTATCCTTACTATTCCCACTCTCACTCTCTCTGCAACCTCTTACTCTCACTCTCTCTTGCTATCCTTCCTATCCCTCTCTCCTCACTCTTGCTACAGACTCTTTCTTGTTATCTCCCCTCTCTCTGAGACATAGGATATATATGTATCTTGTTATCCTTCCTTTCTCTTTATTTCTATCTATCTTTGTCTATATCTCTATATCTCTAGCTATCCTTTGCTTTCTTGCTATCCCCCCATCCTTCTCATGCCTTTTCTTTGCTATATACTCTCTGTCTCTTGATATCTTACCTTATCAGTCTATCTATCATCATCTATCATTTCTCTAAATATCTCACTTCTATCTCTGGTTATTCTTTTGCTTTCTTGATATTCTCCATTTTTTTTACAGATATTCCTGGCCATTTCCAGTCTGCTTCTATTTCTCTTTTCTCTGGACTCTTGCAAAAGTCTCTGGATGTTTTCTGTCTTATTCACACACACATACACACACACAAAACAAAACAAAACAAAAACCAACAACAACAACAAAACCTTCTCCCATTCATACTGTGGAATGGTCATTTCAATGGTCATTACTACAACAGCTCTTGAACACAATTAGCGATTCCATCTTATATATGGGCAAACTGAGGGAAAGAGAAATGAAATAACTTGCCACAGAACTGAGATTTAAAACTAGATTATCTTATTTAAAATGTCTTTATCTTTTATTGTAGAGGATTGTTTTAGCAATTCTGGGTTTCTTGTTTTTCCATATGAAGTTGAGAATTTTCCTTTCAAGGTCTGTAAAGAATTGTGTTGGTAATCTGATGGGAATTGCATTGAATCTGTAGATTGCTTTTGGTAAGATGGCCATTTTTACTATGTTAATCCTGCCAAGTGATGAGCATGGGGGATCTTTTCATCTTCTGATATCTTCTTCTAATTCTTTCTTCAGAGACTGAAAGTTTTTTTCCTCCAAGTCTTTGACTTGCTTGGTTAGAGTTACACCAAGGTACTTTATGTCCTTCATGGCTATTGTGAAGGGTGTTGTTTCCCTAATTTATTTCTCAGCCCTTTTGTCTTTTGTATACAGGAGGGCTACTGATTTTTTTTTTTGAGTTAATTTTGTATCCAGCTACTTTGCTGAAGGTGTTTATCAGCTGTAGAAGTTCCCTGGAAGAATTTTTGAGGTCACTCATGTATACTATCATACCATCTGCAAATAGTGATACGTTAACTTCTTCCTTTCCGAACTGAAGCCCCTTGATCTCTTTTAATTCTCGTACTGCTCTAGAGAGGACTTCAAGCTATGTTAAAGAGGTATGGAGAGAGTGGGCAGCTACTCCATTGCTGGTGGAAATGTAAACTTGTACAACCACTTTGGAAATCAGTCTGACACTTTCTCAATTAGAAATAGTGCTACCAATGAGACCTCATGAAACTGAAAAGGCTTCTGTAAAGGAAAAGACATTGTCGTTAGCCTACAGATTGGGAAAGGATCTTCACCAACCCAACATCTGACAGATGACTGATATCTGGAATATATAAAGAACTAAAGAAGTTAAAAGGCAAAAATCCAAGTAACCCAATTTAAAAATGGGGTATGGAGCTAAACAGAGAATTCTCTGTAGAAGAGTATAGAATGGTAGAGAAACACATAAGGAGATGTTCAACATTCTTAGCTATTAGAGAGATGCAAATCAAAACGACCCTGATATTTCACCTTACACCCACCAGAATGGCTAAGATCAAAATCTCAAGAGATAACACATGCTGGAGGGGATGTAGAGAAAGGGGAACACTCCACCATTGCTGCTGGGAATGTCAACTGATACAACCACTCTGGATATCAATCTGGCACTTTCTCAGACAATTAGGAACAGTGCTACCTCAAGATCCAGCTATACCACTCCTAGGCATATATCCAAAAGATGCTCAAGTACACAACAAGGACATTTGCTTAACCATGTTTGTAGCAACCTTATTTGTATTAGCCAAAACTTGGAAACAACCCAGATGTCCGTCAATGGAAGAATGGAAGAATGGATACAGAAATTGTGGTACTTTTACACAATAGAATAATACTCAGCAATTAAAAAGAAGGAAATCATGAATTTTACAGGCAAATGGTGGAATCTGAAAAAAAAAATCTAAATGGTGGGAGCTAAAAAACAGGAACTGTTTCTGACCTGGACTCATGAGCTTCTTCTCCCCCCTGAGGGAGGAGCAGCCTTGCTAGGCCACAGATAAGGACATTGCAATCATCCTGAAGATACCTGATAAGCTATGGCCAGATGGAAGGAGAGGAGGACACCCCCTCTCAGTGGACTCGGAAGGTGGCAGGGAGGAGATGAGGGAGGGAGGGGTGGGTTGGGAGGGAAAGAGGAAGTGGGCTACAGCTGGGATACAAGTGAATGTATAAAATTATTTAAAAATAAAAAAAAATATTAATAAAAACGGAAATAAATAAATAAAAGTTACAATAATGCTGGTACATTCACTAATGAAAAAAAAGAAAAAGATCCAGCTATACCATTCCTATGCATATATCCAAAAGATGTTCAAGTATACAAGGACATTTGCTCAACCATGTTTTTAGCAGCTTTATCTGTAATAGCCAGAAGCTGGAAACAACTCAGATGTCCCTCAATAGAGAAATGGATACAGAAATTATGGTACTTTTACACAATGGAATACTACTCAGCAATAAAATACATAGAAATCATGAAATTGGTGGCCAAATAGTGGGATCTAGAAAAGATCATCCTGAGTGAGGTATCCCAGAAGGAGAAAGACACACATTGTATATACTCACTTATAAGTGGATATTAGACATATAATATAGGACAATCATACTAAAATCTGTACACCTAAAGAAGCTAAGCAAGAAAGAGGACCTTGGGTAAGATGCTCAATTCTCATTCAGAAAGGCAACTGGAGATGGAGAAAACAGGGAACAGGACAGGAGCATACTACAGAGGGCCTCTGAAAGACTTCACCCAGTAAGGTATAAAAGCAGATGCTGAGAACCATAGACAAACTTTGGGCAGAGTGCAGGGAATCTTATGAAAGAAGGAGGAGATAGAAAGGCCTGGAGGAGCTCCACAAGGAGAGCAGCAGAACCAAAAAATCTGGGCACAAGGGTCTTTTCTGAGACTAATACTCCAACCAAGGACCATGCATGGAGATAACTTAGAACCCCTGCACAGAAGTAGTCCAGGGCAGTTCAGTGTCCAAGAGGGTTCCCCCATAATAGGAACAGGGACTGTCTCTGACATGAACTCATGGGCTGGCACTTTGATCACCTCCCCCTGAGGCGGGGAGCATCCTTACCAGTCCACAGAGGAAGACAATGAAGCCAGTCCTGATGAGACCTGATAGACTAGGGTCAGATGGAAGGAGAGAAGGACCTCCCCTATCATTGGACTTGGAGAGGGGCATAGGAGAAGAAGAGGGAGGGAGGATGGGATTGGGAGGAGATGAGGGAAGAGGCTACAGCTGGGATACAAAGTGAATAAACTGCAATTAATAAAAATAAAATAAAAATTAAAAAATAAAATGCTTTTATTTAACAAGAAGGTTTATAGACTCAATTAACGAGTTACGTTTAGGTCTATGAACTATTTCAAAATTTTTTAAGCAACATTTTTTCATGATAAGTTTTTAGAGAACAAAATTATAGGGGCTTGAATTTCAATTCAAGCTTAAATTATTCCACAACGTTTTGTGAATATGTTTTGCACACACAACCATTAATCACCAGTGACAAGGGTAGAGATGACTGAGTCATGGGTTTTATCTTCCCAGAATAAATGTGTCACAGTGGGTGAAGGAACTTCATAGATACTTCTGAGGATTTTGGTACTTTACTGGAGCTTTTAATCAGTGTATTAGTGAATGGCCTTACATTTATGGTGGTTTTACATGAACCCAAGTAAGCGGTTGAAATTTCAATAGACAGAGATGGAGGCACTATACATCATTATAGACAACTGTGGTCTGACAGAATCAATACTTCAGCAAATATAAGAGAGAAAAAGGAAAAACTTAGTCTTCATATAATTAGCATTATTAAAAGGTAGAAGAAGAATAAGAATGTGGAACTATGTCTGTGTGTACTATATCGGCTAATGTGCCCTGTTTTTGCCCATTGTGATTATTTGAGTTCACTTCCCAATCATTGTACAGGTGTACATGAGGTCATGTGCACACATTCTCACTGGCTAAAAGCAACAATACCACATATACATCACCTTTCTCGAGGTGCTACAGTATCACAAACTGTTCTGCAGTATCAGATTCTTGAAATGATTTACTGCTGGTGCACCCATAACAAAATTGTGAACAATTGAAGACAGAGCTATAAAAATGTTTATCCTTGTTTCATTTCTAAGATAAAAAGGACCATAGGAAATACAGGGATATTTCAAAATGAGACTGTAGAAAGTAAGTTATATTTTAGGAAAGGGGAAGAGGATTACTCTACCACTACCTCAACAGACTGTAATTCTTGCTCTATTACAGGAATAATGAACCTCTTTGCAATCTATTGCATGCACAAGATGGTTTATATAGTCATAGCGACTTCAAACTTAAACTGGCTTTTAAAATCGAAGGTTTATGTTCCATTATTGCCAGTAAGCAGAGAGAGGTCACTCTTCCCTTTTCTCATTCTAAATCCATAAATTATTATTTAAAAACCTAAATGCAATTTGAAGATGAGTTGATAGGAAGCAATTATGATGCAATGCCCAATACATTCCAGGAGTAGAAACTGGGGCACAATTGCTCCGGGTTTGGGCTCTTAGACTCCGTCTTCCTGCGGTTCCTCTGCTCTGCTTATTTTATGTATCTAGAGTGTCTAGGCAGAGTGCACAACTGGAATTGCAGTTTCACTCTTTGTTACTATTTTTATCAATATCTGCAGCAGACACCCTTTCAGGCTTCATTGGAAAACCCATACCTTCAATTTATCTTGATCATCAACCTTTCCTGTCATGGCACTGAATTCATGCCGTTGGACAAACCTGAGTTTGGACCACAACCTGTGGCTGACCATTTCAACACTAATCACTGTGTGTCTATTCATTTGATGCCAAAGGCTTAATTTACTGTGTTAAATCACAACTCTAAAATTGTCAAAACAAATTTTCCCCATCAACTATAAAGCATTAAAATACAGATTACATTTTTAAAGCACACATTTATTATTCTTTCTTATTTCTTTTCTTTCTACTTAAGTTTTCCCCAGGGGGGTTAGAAAAAGTGGTTCAAGAGGATCTGTCTTTGAAGTTATTTTAATCTTTATCTAGTCTCTCCTAGACTTATTTAATCTACTTGATTTTTAAGTCATGATTTTATCCTCTAGATACCAATTTGTGACATCTTTCCAAAGAATTGTTCATTAAAATCTAATTTTTACCTTTTAATGCTGTTTTTTGAGCTAATTAAATAAGCAGTAATTATAAATATCTATCTTGTGAAACCTCAGAATTATTGGCATGCGTATATAAAGGCAAGAGAGAGGATATTAACATTGAAACTAGCTTTTCTTTTCATTTCACTTAAGTGAAGTTAGTACATATATTGTTATGTATATTTAAGTGAAAGAATCTCATTTACCCTCTCTCAGTATTTTTACAATGTCATTAGAGCTCCTTTGAATGGTACCCAAGGGATACCACATAAAATTTAAACTTCATGGGAGGAAAGACACCAGGAAACTTCAGATTCATTATTTAGTTTGATGATCTGAAAAGATGGATGATAAGTTTCTGTGATATTCTGCTCTGATCTACCCAAGGTGCCCTGTAGGAAAGCTTCTGTTCAATTTTACTAATGTTTTAGATGGAGTTTTATCGGGGACACATTATTTATGAAAAGCTGGAACATTTTCATGTCTCCTTAGCTCAGCCAAGGCTAAGCAAGGCAATGAGCCCCAAATTCCCTTGGTACACATAGTGCAAGAGGAATAGCATGTGTCACGCACGGCAAGAGTAAACCTGAAGAGTCCTGGGTGCAGGTTGGTCCCCTGCTTACATAGTCAAAGACTAAAGAATTAGTCAAAGACTAATTGTTGATGTAAAAGATCAGCAAGAGGTGGAGCTGATCCTTAGAGGGAAGAATGGACATACTATGTAGTGAAAAAAGAAACTTATCCAAAAACAGAGAGTTAGAATATAACAAGCCAAGATTCAAATACAGCTCTGTTTGATGCCAAATGCATTTAATACATACCTTATTTTGTTGCCAGCAAAAGAAGAGCCATTCTTTTCTCCTAGAACTAGCTCAAAGCTTACATAAGACACTCATCACAATTTATGGTATATTTTATGTATCAGTTTACTATTTTTATTTCATGCTAAGTATGGCTTTGATAATGGATTTGAAAATTAGATAGTATTCAGTGACTGAGTAGAATACTAGAACACAAAACTAAATGAAGCACATTGTTTACAAACTGTCAGTCACAGTACCCTGGTTAATCTGGT
Source organism: Meriones unguiculatus (assembly GCF_030254825.1). Lineage (NCBI taxonomy): Eukaryota > Metazoa > Chordata > Mammalia > Rodentia > Muridae > Meriones > Meriones unguiculatus. The sequence continues at coordinate 64,401,062 of NC_083349.1, read as the reverse complement.
GTTTTGGACTCAGGCAAACGTATACTTTATTTGTCTTCCATATAGAAATATTTTTATATATAGATTGTTTTACTTTTATTCTCAAAACCATTTTTCTTTATTATTATTATTAATTACGATTTATTCACGTTGTATCTTGGCTGAAGCCCCTCCCTCTCTCCTCCCTTCCACCCCATTGTCCCTCCCCTAGTCCGCTATAAGGGAAGTCTTTCTCCAATACTATAAGGTCTCTTCAGCACTGTCTGGATCCTCTTTCTCTGTGGCCAAATAAGGCTACTTCACCAGGGAGAGGTGATCAAAACGCAGGCAACCAAGTTCATGCCAGTGACTGCCCCTGCTCCCCTTACTAGGGTACCCATATGGAGACACAGCTGCCAATAGGTTACATCTGAGCAGGGGTCTAGGTCCTTTTCGTGCATGGTTATTGGTTGATTCATCAGTCTATACAGGGCCTTGTGGGCCCAGATATTTGGCTCTGTTGGTCTCTTTGTGGAGCTCCTGTTCCCTCCAGGTCTTTCTCTCTCCCCCTTCTTCCATAAGATTCCTGCATTCTGCTTAAAGTTTGGCTATGAGTCTCAGCATAGAAATTGGAGGCAGGAGAAGAGAGTGAACAGGACAGTTGCCTTCCAGAGAGGGCCTCTGAAAGACTCTACCCAGCAGGGTATTGAAGCAGATACTGAGAGCCATATAGAAAATTTAATGGGAAATACAAGCTTCTTGATTAGGTTAATAGTGATGGAAGTGTCACTCACTATGGGAGGCACCATTCCCTGCACTGAGATGTCTCATAAAGAGCCATAGACCTGAAGCATTCTTCTTCTCTGTCTTCTAGATCTAGTATGATGAGTCCTCTTAACTTCATTGTCCTCTCCAGTGATTTATATTTTTGGCTTTCCAATTTGTTCTAGTTTATGCATCCATTACTTACAAAATCAGATTAAAATGTCACAAGAATATAGGTCAACCAAAATATTTTTGAGTTCTCCAGAGTACATTCTATATGTTCTCAATAATTTATTCTGTTTTATCTTTATTTCTTGTTCAATTTATTTTCTACAGAGGCCATTAAAAAGCTCAATATGCTCCATTTTTTTCTGACCCATATCTTTTTCATACTAACCTTCACTTATCACATTTTCTAATTGGAAATCCAGAAAATATATTTGACTCTTTCACTGTTGACTGAGTCTGTATGAGAGCATTTTTTAAAATTTTTATTATTATTAAATAATAATTTTATTAACTCTGTAACCCAGCTGTATCTTGCTCATTCATTCCCTCCCAATCCCACCCTCTCTCCCTCATCTCCTCCCTGCCCCTTTCCAAGTCCACTGATTGAGGAGGACCTCCTCCCCTTTCATCTGACTCTGTTTTATCAGGTATCTTCAGGACTGGCTGCAAGGTCCTCCTCTGTGGCCTAGCAGGGCTGCTCTTCCCTTGGGAAGTGGGGAGGTCAAAGAGCCTGCCATTGAGTTCCTGTCAGAAATAGTCCCTGTTTCCCTTACTAGGGAAAAACCAATTGGTTACTGAGCTATCACAGGCTTCACCCAAGCAGAGGTTCTAGGTTATATCCATACCTGGTCCTTGGTGGAGTATCAGTCTCAGAAAAGACCCCTGTGCCCAGATATATTTGGTCCTTATGGAGCTCCTATCCTTTCATGTCATACTAACTACCCCTTCTTTCATATGATTCTCTGTACTCTGCCGAAGGTTTGGTTATGAGTCTTAGTATCTGCTTTGATACACTGCTAGGTAGAGTCTTTCAGAGGCCTTCTGCAGTAGGCTCCTGTCCTGTTACTTGTTTTCTCCTACATCCATTGCACATCCCATTTGTCTTTCTAAGTGAAGATTGATCATTGTACCCTGGTTCCTCTTTCTTCTTTATCTTCTTTAGGTGTATAGATTTCATTATGTTTATCATATCTTATAGGTCTATATAAGTGAGTATATACCATGTGTGTCTTTCTCCTTCTGGGATACCTCATTCAGAATGATCTTTTCTAGATCCCACCATTTGCCTGCAAATTTCATGGTTTCCTCATTTTTTATTGCTAACGAGTATTCCATCATGTAAAAATACCACAATTTCTGTGTCCATTCCTCCATTGAGGGACATCTGGCTTGTTTCCAGGTTCTGGTTATTACAAATAAAGCTGCTACAAACATGGTTGAGCAAATGTCCTTCTTGTGTACTTGAGCCAATTTTGGTTATATGCCTAGGAGTGGTATAGCTGTGTCTTAAGGAAGTACTGTTTCTAATTGTCCGAGAAAGCGCCAGATTGAAAGCTTTTTTAAAAAAATTCATTCATATTTTTACTGAATATTATGATATTTTGACAAATCTACTGAAGTATTCATGGAAGCGGGATAATGTAGTTGTGAGTGATCAAAAATATTCTCTAATTAAAACTGCTCTTACTCTTTATTTTTGAGATGTATTATTGTCAGAAATCTGTTTGATTTATTTTGCAAAGATTCTTCTGGAAGAGCTAATACACTCATCTTCAGACCAGATAAATTCGAAATCTTAAAAAAAGGCTATTTTCATCTACAATTTGATATTACCTTTAATATGTATTAGTAAGTATATGTACTGTTATTAACATAATTTAAGTCCAATTTATTTTCCATTGTGTCCAAATATCTACATGTAAATTTCAATGTTGTTATGGAAATTTTCAATGTATTCTTTTTCATATACTGTTTGTATAATGCTAAATTGTAAAAGGAACAGAGATACAATTTGAAGTATTTCCTTGAATTTTAATATTTCAGCAATTTCTGTATCATGGGCAATACTTTAAGGATTTGCTTCTGGTTATCTTGGTCCATTCCTCTAGCAAGGATCATGTGATTGATTGCCAAGCATAAGAAATACTGATACAGATGTTATTGAGTCTGAATGGAAAAATAGTTGTTCTTGTACTATATAAACATATTATTCAGTCTCAAAGTAAGCACACCAACCATTATGTAGTGGATAAACCTCCAAACTGCGGAATTGCTAGAATCATTTTCTTTAGCACCATAGAGATGAAAGGTTCAATTAAAATAGTGTACATGTCCTTTAAGATCCATTTGCAATTTTACAATGCAGACACCTTCTATCCTTTAAAATTATTTTAATTTGGAAATTGAGATTAAGGTTGACGGCACACCTTGATAGAAGCTGTAACTTTCATGCAATGACCTACAGTGAAGGTCTAATTTATTATGTCAATCAGTATGTAGGATTGCATATTTAGTTTAACTATGTGGAATTTCTTTGTTTAATGGAGTGTCCAAGCATACAAATGAATATTCTGTAAGTTCAAAATCTGCTTCAGAAAAGAATGCTATTTATGTCATGTTAAAATAGCAAGGTTTTCTGATAGACCAGGAACAGAAGGAATGGGAGGAAGATCCCCCCTTATCAGTGCCTGGGAGAAGGGTATGTTTGGAGAAGAGGGAGGGAGGGTAGAATTGGGAGGGGAGGACAGAGGGAGCTACAGGTGGGATACAAAGTGAATAAACTGTAATTATTAAAAATTAAAAAATAGAAAGGTTCCAGAACTGGTTTGTAAATTCACTTGCTCAATTTTAGGAAACGGTTCATCTTTAAACAACTGAATTTTATAATAACGAGAAATTTACCCAAAGCTTTTATCTACTTAGGTTAAGTGAGAGATGATTTAATCTATCATGGACTATAAAACCTATTGATTGCTTGAGTTGCTTACTGAAGTTTTTTCAGCCTGAGAATCTTGCTGAGTGATATAACCCTCCTTCAACCACAATGTATTATTGAAGAATGACTTTACAATACTGCAGCATCTCAGGTAAGCCCTGGTCTCTCAAGAAGCACAAGGAGATAATTCACACAGACAAATGTCCTACAGTCAAGTGGCATCCACAGATCTCTGGCAGCTGCTTGCTGTCTCATACCAGTGCTAAAACTTTCACCTTACATCCAAAAATCTGACTTGAGTGGAAGAATTGCCTGTGAAAATTTTTGTTCCTAACTTTTCTTTTTCAGACTCCAAATATTGCCTTTTAGCAAAATGATCTGTATTTAAGGCTAGGAAAAGGACTTTTCTTTCTGTCAGGACCAATACATATGCTAGAAAATCATCACTGAGAAAATAGGAAACACGGAATCCACAACTAGCACTGGGGTTGCTCTGAGCTCTCTGAAAAATTTTAAGTGAATTCACATTCCTTCACACAACTTTTAGATAGGGGGCATTACATTTGTTTTACAGACAAGAAATCTGCAGATGATTTAAGTTAGTTTTCCAAGGCATTCAGCTGAGAAATGTAAGGGCTATGATTTCAAAATTAATTCTGTTTTCTATTTATTTGTTTTATATACTATGAGAGATAGAGCATCATTGATTTCAGACCTTGATTTTTGAAAATTGTAACAAAAGTTGCATTATAAGAAGTGACCATAAGATCAATATAAATACAAATATATATAAATATAAATATACTGTTATTCTTGATAGTTTGATAGTTTTTATTTTAATTAATTTCACAAACCAGAACAGTGATTAAAACTTAGAGAAGAGTGCATTATTTATTGCATTTATCTAATATCCAAACAGCCAGTTTTCTTTAAATTTCTTTGTTTCTCTGAAAAAGGAGAATTTGATAAATTATTTCAAAAAGGAAAACTTTGGAACTAATTTGTTTTTGGTGAGTGGCAACATAAAAAGCACAATTTGCACTCAAAATGACAGGTTTTAGGAATATGGGATTTGTGATGGGTGAAGCAAGCCAACACTAAGATTAACTTGTGATCTTAAATTAAGAATGATCATCTGCTTAGATGTTAGTGCTGTGCCAGTCCTGAAAACTCATTACCGAGATAATAATAATGAAGAATGTTGAGCAAATTTTGTTTATTTTGTTAAATCTTACATAGCTTTCAGTGTATTGGAGCCTTTTTAAAAATAAAGTTCCACAATATTTTGTAACAATGCTGGCTAATCTCTGTATGTCGCTTTTGCTGCATACATTTTCTTTTAATTTTCAAGGCAGTTGAATGAGAAAAACATTGCTTTTAAAAGTTCATCTGTTGCTATTATTCTAGTATGAACTGAAGTTATAAATTCTGTTTTTATCATGAGTTGTCATGGTGATGAATGAGATACTTGGGAATGTATGATGGGTTGTTATCTGGTTCTTTGACTTGGGGTAAAGGGTGATTAGATTTCACAAACAGTCTTTCATGGAGATAGAGGAGAGTAGATGGTAGGGGAAAGGATCAGCCAAAGCTAGTGAGGAATAAGGAAGCCCTGCAGAAACCTACTTTTTTTAAACTTACATTAAAACAACAATTAAAGGGTAAATTTAAAATAGAGGCGTCCTGGCACACAATGCTCCCCTCAGCTGGTTTGTACATGAACATCCCGGTACCAGGTGTGGGAAATCTCCTTCAAGTTGGTCAGAGAGCTTCTAGAGATCATAAAAAACATGGGATACATTGCCATTGTTCTTGTTTATTCATAAAAACTGGAATGCAGGGTCTGATTGCTAAAGATACTACATGCTTGGGTTGAGTGCCATAGTGAAAGAAACTAAGCTGAAACTGCTTCAGAATTTCTTTCTCTGCTGTATAGCTTTTAGTGTACCAGAAAAGACAATGAAAGATGCTTGAAGGGAAAAATCACCATTAAGCTACAGTAATGACTTGCCTACCAAGAGATGCTAACTGACTGCAATAGTGGCATGACTGTTGTGGGAGAAACTAACCACTTATTTCTGGTACAATAAACTTGCTGGGAGGTCACAAGCTGTAGTGGGTTCTTACCACTTGGTACTTAGGTTTATATCCATAAATTATTGCTGCGTTTAGCCTTTGTCAATGAAGCTACTTTTTGCAGTGGGTGGAGTCACAACTTGTCAATGCCTAGAATAAGTGACTGTGAAACACTTTACTATGGTTACCTGAAAAAGTCCTTCAGGTAGATCCTAGAATAGGATTAGGCTCATCATCATTTCGCCATTTTACTGGGCTCAATAAACTCTATTCTCCACCAAGACAGTTTGAACTGCAAGGTTTAAACATGAGTAGGAGCGTGAAGATAAAGACTAGGAGAAAACAGAGGGAAAGGCTGGTTGTCAGGAGAGGGGTGTCATTGTGTTTAGTGGTAGAGCTGTTGCTTAGTATCCTATGTTTCAACAAATTATTCCTTCACTTGTGCTCAAGCAAGCTACTAGAATTAACCTCAGTAAGTCACAAAAAGTCAGGAAATTAGAAGGACGAAGAATAAGGGTTTCAGTGGAAGAGAAAAGAAAATGAGAGAGGTTAAATAATGAGAATGACATTACCAAAAATTTATTTGATATCACACACACACACACACACACACACACGCACACACACACTTCTCAAGAAATAAAGCTATCCCCCTCTAAGTTAAGCTCTATCATACATACATCACACAGGATGAGCTATAAAATTGTACTTGGTTGATTTATTTGTAATCCTTCATGTATTAATGTATATGTGTGTTCCCCATGCATACAAGAGAGAGAAAAGGGTAATAAAATAAAAAAATTCCCTCTTTATTATGAGACAGAAATAGCAAGGGTGAGCACAATTATGAGATGATTAGGTAGATAGTTGACAAAAAAGTGCAACATGGTTTATCTCACTTGTTTCAATTGTGTTTAATATAAGGAGCATTCTGTATTTTTCAGCAAGTGAGGTTTTTAAACGAGGCACAGATAATCTCCTAGTTAACAGCTTGTGTCTGATATCCTGGGATAAACTATACTTTTGCTTAGGGAAATGAAGTAGGTGTAAGAATCATTCTTGCCCTTACCAGGGAGTCTCTCTTTCCTCTTCCCCAAAGCCGGTCATTGTTACAAGAGTTGGGAAGTTGGTGCTTATACAAGTCTTATCTATTCATTACGACAGTATTGATACCCAAGGGGCACATCACAAATCAGGAAACATTGTGAGGCCATATCTTCTAATTTTGTGGCAGTAGTCATCACTACCAGTTCGCAAAGTAATTTTGTAGGCTTAGAGTCATATGTGTGTGTGTGTGTGTGTGTGTGTGTGTGTGTGTGTGTATTTAGGTGTGTGCACATGCCTGAGCACATGTGTGTGAAAGTTAGCGGTTGACATCAGGTATCTTCCTCAGTCCCTGTCTCCCTTATTTTTGAGACAGGATGTTTTATGAAGTTTAGATGGCTAGCTAGATCCAAGAATTCAGCACTCACAACCCCCATAGGATCAGAGTTAAAGATGACACAAGCCTGGATTTTTAAGGGAGTGATGGGAATCCAAACTCAGGTTTTCATGCTTGTTGGCAAATACTTTTTCCAACTGAGTTTGGCCCCATTGTGATTACTTCTTAACCTGAGTGCATACTCAAAATAGCATGAGGGGTTTTTAAGATGGAAAATACTCATTTTTAAAATTTCTGATAAATTTGATCATAGCCAGAGGCCAAACTCTCTTGGCAGGCAATCCTAATATCCATCCAAGTTAAGACTTACTGGAATAGATCAAAGTAAGGGACTTTTGTCTCTAAAGGGCCTAATTGAAAATAATTCAGACTCTGTGGGTCTCTGTCAAACTATTAAACTCTGGCAGAGAGGGAACCATTGTTACTATGTAAACAGATAGATAAGACTGTATACTAATGAAACCTTATTCATAAATACTAGTACTAGTACAGATTTGGTATGATATTAAGACATTGTCAACCTATTCATCTTGAGTTCAAGTTTAGAATCCAATGATTTGTTTACTACATGAATTCCACTGACAGCAAAATATGCTAAAGGCAACATAATTTTATGCTGAAAATATCTGAATTTAAATTATTATTTGTGTTAGTATTACTGTGTAATAATACAAAAGTGTATTTAGCCTCCTTGGGATGCAGCATCTTTACTTGCAAAATGAGAATAGTTTTGCTCAAGTCAAATGATTATGGAGCTGCTGGCTTTGTCATGACGATGCAGGAGTTTCTGTGGCTCATAATGCCTCTCATTTACTGCACATTTATCACATGCCAGGCGCTGTTATAACTGCTACAGTCATTTCATATTTATCATTGTTTTTTTCTTCTGCTGTGACCAAGAAAAATAAAAGTAGCAGATACTTGTCATCAGTAAATTACCACAATGGATAAGAATATATTTATAAATTGGTACTTTCCAAGAGGAGAAGCTGTAAATGTTAGGCTATATTAGATATTGAAAATAGGGAGATCATGACAAATGAGTTTATTAAAATCCTCAAGTATACAGATGTTAGCAAAACCAATAACAGAAGATTGTGCATGTATCGCCTTGTGTATCTAGGGGAAGTTGAAGAAAGAGTAGACAGAAAATACTCTTTCTAAGAAAAGTATGGGGCATGTAGAGGAAATAAAACCCATAATGTGAAGTTAGAACACAGGAAGAGAAGATGATAAAGAGAGGTGGGGGTCAGAAGGCCTGAGTTTGAGTTTAGAAAGCCACAGTTTCTAAACTGTGGACCAGGGAAGCAAGCTACTTCAGAGCTACAACTGAAAATAGTGGATTTACTGAAGTTGGAAACCCACACAAATGCACATGCACTCACACACATATGCACACACACATACATACTTTTCTATATGTATTACATCAAACTTTTGATAGGATTTGAGCCAAGAAAAATAAAGTTTTTGAAGTCGTGTACAGTTTCTGGCTATTAAGAATAAAGAACATAGTTAAGCAAAGTTTCTCTCCATTGAGATTGATGTTGGCTATAGGCTTGCTGTATATTGCCTTTACTATGTTTAGGTATGTGCCTTATATCCCTGATCTCTCCAAGACTTTAAACATGAATGGTTGTAGGATTTGTCAAATGCTTTTTCGGCATCTAAGGAGATGATCATGCAGTTTTTCTCTTCCAGTTTGTTTATGTGGTGGATTACATTGATGGATTTCCATATGTTGAACCACCCTTGCATGCCTGGGATGAAGCATACTTGGTCATGAAGGATGATATCTTTGATGTATTCTTAGATTTAGTTTGCAAGTATTTTATTGAGTATTTTTGCATCAATGTTCATAAGAGAGATAGGTCTGAAGTTCTCTTTTTTGTTGGGTCTTGGTGTGGTTTAGTTATCAACGTGACTGTGGCTTCATAGAATGAGTTTGGTCATGTTCCTTCTGTTTCTATTTTGTGGAATAGTTTGAAGAGAATTGGAGTTAACACTTCTTTGAAGGTCTGGAAGAATTCTGAACTGAATCCATCTGGCCCAGAGTTATTTTTGAAAAGGAGACTGTTGATGATTGCTTCTATTTCCTTGGGGGATATAAGTCTATTCAATCTTTCTACCTGATCTTGACTTAATTTTGGTAGATGGAATCTATCAAGAAAATCATGCATTTCTTTTAGATTTTCAAATTTTGTGGCATATAGGCTTTTGCAGTATGACTTAATGGTTGTTTGGATTTCCTCAGTGTCTGTAGTTATGTCACCCTTTTCATTTCTGATTTTGCTGATTTGATAGTTTCTCTCTGCCTTTTAGTTAGTTTGGCTAAAGGTTTGTCTATCTTGTTGATTTTCTCAAAGAACCAGCTCTTGGTTTCATTGATTCTTTGAATAGTTTTAATTGCTTCTAATTGATTGATTTCAGCACTGAGTTTGATTATTTTCAGCCATCTGATCTTCTTGGGTGTATTTGCTTCTTTTTTTTTTCAAGGGCTTTCAGTTGGGCTATTAAATTGCTTGAATGAGATGTCACAAATTTCTTCTTGAAGGCACTTACTGCTATGAATTTTCCTCTGAGCACTGCTTTTATTGTGTCCCATAAATTAGGGTATGTTGTGCCTTCATTTTCATTGAATTCTAGGAAGTCTTTAATTTCTTTCTTTATTTCTTCCTTAACCCAGCTATCATTGAGCAGCAAGTTGTTCACTTTCCATGTGCTTGTAGGCTTTTTGCTAATTCCATTGTTCTTGAGGTCCAGCTTTAGTCCATGGTGGTCAGATAGAATACAGGGGATTATTTCAATCTTCCTGTATCTGTTGAGGCTTCCTTTGTCACCAACTATGTGGTCTATTTTGAAGAAGGTGGTGGAGTATCTTTTGTGTATATGCCCAGGAGTGGTTAGCTGGGTATGGAGATAGAACTATTCCCAATTTTCTGAGAAAACACCAGATTTATTTCCATAGAGGTTGTAAAAGTTTGCATTTCTACCAGCAATGGAAGAGTGTTTCCCTTTCTGCACATCCTTGCCACCATATGTTCTCACTTGAGTTTTTTATCTTAGCCATTCTGACTGGTCTAAGATAGGATCTTAGAGTTGTTTTTATTTGCATTTCTTTGATGACCAATGACATTGAACATTTCTTTAAGTGCTTCTCAGCCATTTGATATTCCTCTGTTATGAATTCTAGGTTTAGCTCTGTACCCCATTTTTAATTAGATTATTTGATTTGTTTATATTTAATCTCTTAAGTTCTGTTGTATATTTTAGATATTAGCCCTCTGTCTGATGTAGGGTGGGTAAAGATTTATTTCCAGTCTCAAGGCTGCAATTTTGTTCTATCGATAGTGTCCTTTGCCTTACAGAAGCTTCTCAGTATCATGAGATCCCATACATTAATTGTTGATCTCAGAGTCTGTGCTGTTGGTGTTCTACTCAGGAAGTTGTCTCCTATGCCAGTGAATTCCAGACTTTTCCCCACTTTTTCTTCTAATAGATTTAGAGTCTCTTGCTTTATGTCTAGGTCTTTGATCCACTTGGACTTGAGTTTTGTGCAAGATGATGAATAAAGTTGCATTTTCTACTTGCATTTTTCTACATGCAGAATCCAGTTAGACTAGCTCCATTTGTTGAAGATGCTTTCTTTATTCCATTGTATGGTTTAGGCTTCTTTGTCAAAAACCGAGTGCCCTTTGGAGTGTGGGTTTATTTCTTGGTCTTCAGTTCAGTTCCACTGATCGACCTGTCTGACTCTATGCCAGTAGCATGCAGTTTTTATTACTATTGCTCTGTAGTATAGCTTGAAATCAGGAATGTTGATAACACCAGAAGTTTTTTTTTGTTTTGTTTTGTTTTGTTTTTTTTTACTGTACAGAATTGTTTTGAGTATCTTCGGTCTTTTATTTTTTTCATATGAAGTTAATGATTGTTCTTTTCAGGTCTGTAAAGAATTGTGTTGGAATTTTTATGGGAATTTCATTGAATCTGTAGACGGCTCTTTGCAGAATGGCCATTTTTAATATGTTAATACTACCTATTCACAAACATAAGGGAAGTTTGCATCGTCTAAAATCTTCTCCAATTTCTTTCTTCAAAGACTGGAAACAGTTGTCCTTCAACCAAAGAATGGATACAGAAATTGTGGTTCATTTACACAATGCAATACTACTCAGTTATTAAAAAAAGGTAAAAATCATGAAATGTGCAATCAAATGGATGGACCTAGAAAAGATCATCCCCAGTAAGGTAACCCAAACATAGAAAGACTCACACGGTATGTACTCACTTATAAGCAGATATTTTACTTAAAATACATGATAACCAGACTACAACTCACAGATCCAAGGAAGTTAAGTAACAAGGAGGTTCCAAGGGAGGGTGCTGCAACATCACTCAGAAAGGAAAACAGAATAGACAACAGAAGTGGAAGAGGAGAGGGAACTAGGCAGGAGATTGAATGGGGAGGGACGCAAGGGAGGGAATCACATATGAGGAGAACAGCAGATGGGAGTTGAGAGGGCTGGGAACAAGAGGGGAAACTGAAGAGGGACATCTCTTTGTCGACATGGAGGCCTGCAACAGGGTAGGCTCCTGGGAGGACATGGGTGTGACTCTAGCTGAGATTCCTAATTGAGGGACATGAAGACTGAAGTGACCACTTCCTATCCAGGTGGGACTAGTGGAAAGAGGGGAACCACAACCCACAGCAAAACCTTTGATCCAAAAATTACCCTGCCTACAAGAAGTGCAGGGATAAAGAGGGAACAAGACTGAGGGAATGTCTAACCAATAATTGGCCCAACTTGAGACCCACTGGAGGATAGAAAGCCAGCCCCTGACACTATTACTGATGCTGTTTTGTTTGCAGACAGAAACCTATCTTGACTGTTGTCTGGGAGGCTCCAGCCAGCAAGGGATCTAGACAGATGCTGGGTTGTGGCAGCCAAGCATGGGGCAGAGCTCCAGGGATCCTGTGGAAGTGTTGTGAGAAATATGGAAGGGCCTGGAGGGGACATGAACCTCGCAAGAAGACAAAGACAACAAACCCAGTTCAGTGGGTCTCAGAGACTGAGACATCAGCTAAGGAGCGTGTGTGGTCAGGACCTAGGACCCCCGCACATATGTGGCAGATGGGCAGCTGGATCTTCATGTGGGTCATCTGGCAAGTGGAGGTGGGAGCAGTTTCTAACATAGACTATTGCCTGCTTTTGGATCACTGCTCCTTTTCAGCATTACCTTGCCTGTCCTCAGGGGATGAGGATATGCTCAGTCCTCACTTGATGTGCTGGGGAAGGTTGATACAGGGGGAGAGGCCTCTCTTTTTCTAAAAGGAAAGGGAGAGGTTCCAGGAGGGTAAAGGAGATGGGGAAGATCAGGAGGAGAGGAGGGATGGCACCCTAGGGATGTAAAGTAAATAAACTGAAAAATAAATAAATAAGTCGTGTACATTATACATTTGATACCAAAAACTGCTTGCCATGCAAGACATATCCTTAGAAGAGGGTTAATGTCTAGACTACATGGTACTGATATCTAGTGTTAATAGCTAGTGAAGCTGACACTGCCTATCCAGGGAACCTGTTTGTGTGTGTGTGTGTGTGTGTGTGTGTGTGTGTGCTTAAATGCGCATGTTTCTAATATATTTTTCATATATATTCCTAATCCTGGCAAAATGATATTGTTGTATGAGTATGGCCTGGGGAACAGATGTGCATGCCTCTTTGCTTTTGCCTTAGCCTTTTTGTTCTTGCTCTTTGCTGTTGTCAGCCAGCCTCTGTTACCTTGTGAGTACCCATAGCCTGATGCTGGTCCGTGTTTTTTCTCTGTGTTTGCTTTCATGCAGCCTGTATGTGCTGGCATGTGCCTGGATGCTTGGCAGTGTGTGCTGGTGAATAACATATGTTTTATATGCCTATAGTTTTTCCTTGCATTTGCTTGAAGCTCTTGTGACCCTCCTCTGTCACTCATAGTTATTGTATGTATATCTCTTTATATTTAAATTTATTCACTTCCTTCCAGATTATAGGCTCCTCCCTCATCTCATACTATTCCCAGTCTCCTTCCCTCTTTCCCTAATATCCCCCTCCCCTGGTCCTCAGAAAGGGGGAGCCCTCTTCTATCAACTGACCCCAGCCTAGCAAGCCTCCTCAAGACTGGCTGCATCCTCTTCCTCTGTGACTTGTTAAGGCCACCCCACCAGGGGAAAGTGATCAAGGAACAGGCAACAGAGTCCATGTCAGAGGCAGACCCTGTTCCCCTTACTAGCAAACCCACATTAAGGCTGAATATCTTTTTTTTTAAACTTATTTGAGAAACATCAAAACTTGAGGAGAAGTCAAGGGCAGTAATGGGTTTGCCAGTCTCCTGCTGACATTGTTTAACAGACTTGTTCACAGATGGTTTAATTTAGACCTAAGGCCTTTGTAAATAAAAATTAAGGGCACTTTGTGAAAATGTTGTCTAAAAACTGAAAATCCCAACCGTTCTTTTCTTTACCAATAAAGACTCAAGAACCACATGCTGCGGCTCAGAGAGGCAGAGAAAGTACCCAGCTGACCTTCCTTCTCAGCTCTTGTCCAGATGGAAGAAAAAAAAGCTCACTAGTTCAACTGACATCCCAGGAACAAAAGGCCAAAAAAAACTCAATGCCAAAGGCTTGCTACCTCAAAGCCCCAAAACTCAGAGATCTGAGGAGTTGAGGCCAAAGCTAAAGTCAGAACTTAAGCTAAAAACTCTTTCTTTTTCTCCAGGCTGTCATTAATATCCCTCAACTCAAAGTCCTTCCTATTATTTAATCCCTGTCAGGGGTTTCTTGCTCTGCCTCTTGACCTAAGGTTACCTTATTAAATCTTGGGTACAGAAAGCTCTTGGATTAAAGGTGTGTGCTAGGGCTGTCTGAACCACACCATAGTCACCTGCTTACAATAAGACGTTCTAGGGTTAAAGGTGTGTGATAGGGCTCAACCACACCAACAAACAAACAAACAAACAAAAAACTGGGTTTTACAGTTCACAATTTTGAGATTCACAATGGGATCAAATATCGTGTAACACTTTGTGAACAAGGAGGATTGAAGAACTTGGAAATGTGGCAGTAAAATAGAACATTTATTGAAGGAGAGAGACACTTAAATTTAGAATTATCAGCCTAAAGTTTACCAGGACCTTGCTAACATAGTCAAAACAGAAGTGTAAAGTAAGAAATACATTCTACAGAATTTAGTAAGTTTGAATAAAAAGAAAAGTTGAAAAAGTGAGAGACATTAAGCAACAGTTTTGGATTCAATATTTCTTAATAATGCTGTTGGTATCAAAAGAAAGGACGTGTCAAGCAGAAATGGTTTTCATTTGAGATGTGCTAGATGTATGGTGAGTTTATTAAGAACATATACTTGGAGGGATATAGTGCAAACCCATTTTGCAGGCATATAACAATGGGAATCTGGACCAAAACTGGATAGGAAAATCATTTTCAGAACCTCGGTTAGCATGGAAACCAGGATGCAATTTTTTAAGGACTACCTCTTCCTCTTTTACTGTCCCAGGACTTGGTCTCAGCAAGGCAAATGACATGAAGCCTTTCCTCTGCAAATCACTCATCTATTTTAACTATACGTAAAGTTTTTTTTTTTCCTATTTGTCACCACTTAGAGGTGACACATACATTTCATCTTTTCTCATTTTATTATGGATAGACTTGATATATTTCTATTTCATTTACTCAAGGAAAATGGACAGCAAACATTTGAAGGTATCAAAGTAATTCACCATGCAATCTCACGGTGAAAATGTATGCAAATAAAAGACCACTGAACTCTCTGCCCTTTATCCCAGGGAAGAGAAGACTCATAATTGTACTTGAAACATTTTCTATTGCCTGAGTCCCACACTAAACAGTACAGATTATAAGGAAAGGTTGAAGGGGTTGGGAATCATGTTAGCAGGTTACTGAGAAACAAGAAACTTTTCTGGGATAAATACATACATAATCATAATTCTAAAAATACGTGATATACTCCAAAATACAGTTATGACACACAAATTAGAGAGCTGAGTTATGAAATTCTTGAAGTGTGATATGAGATTGGATATGTTGGAAACGTGTATGAGGGATACCACAAATATTAGAAGTGATAATTCTTTTCAAGTGCTTACATGAAAGTATAGCAAGAAGTATGAAGTAAAAGTCATTATATTTTTGGAGGTCCTAATGACCTAAGAAATGGTAATACAATTTGACATGTTAGGGAAGCCAGCAGGGATATGATTGTTATTTGTTCTAAACCATAAAAAGATTTGGACATAAGAACTAGGTTATGCATTACGGACATTTATAGAAAGAGACAGTCGTGAAATGATAGCTAGAAAGAGAAGGAGGCTTTTAGTTGCCTTTTGGCCAGCAAATGGAATATCATGTGACCTATCTGTGAATTCCAAACTTTTATTTTCTAATGAAGTTACCAGGGCTTAACTTCTAGGAAACATCATCACAAGAGATAGATGCTTCTTGGTCTACTGACAGGAATACCACATACTTGATGGGACACTTCCAAAGATTATCAAGAGAGTGCCAGGGGAATGTGTCTGTGCTGAGTGGGAAGGAGATTCATGGACCCATTACAGCTGTTGGAAGGCTATGTATGGGCTCATTGGCAATGCATATATACCTGTCATGGACAACCTCCTGCTGTCACCATTGTGTCTCACTGAGGACACTTAAGTGTTGGGTGGTGTGAAGAGGGACAGGGAGCTGCATTTTGCTAAGTTTGGTGGCACACATTTAGCTGAGCTAGAAGATGCCATGGCAGGTAATAACAGTTTGTGGTTACATTCGTTGTAGTGGTGCTTTAGGGTGGCTAAATCAAATTCTCTATTGTTCTGTGGCTGTGACCCTATAAACTTTTTAAAATTACAATTTGCAGATTTATTTCTGACAGTTTTTTAAAGATTTAATTTCATTTATATATTTATTTATTACAATGTATTCATTTTGTATCCTGCTGCAGCCCCCTCTCTCGTCTCCTCCCAGTCCCACCACCCTCCCACTTCTCCCCCTATGCCTTTTCCCTAGTCCCCTGATGGGGAGGACCTGCTCCCCTATAATCTTATCTCTCATATGAACCTTCATGGAAATCAAGCAAAACCTACAACAGTCCATTAAGTGTATAAATTACTGATAACCAATTTTGAATAATTACTTGGAATAGACTCAATTGACATTGTACTTACAATTTTAAGCTTTATTTTATTTTGTTGCCTTATTTACAAAGAACACATAACTCAATTGGGTACATGTAGCCAAGGTCAATAAAAAATTCTTCACTAAACTTAATTCTCTTTCATATTCTGGCCTTTTTGAAATATGACCCTCTATATTAACAATGTCAAATTCTCAGCTCCAGAATGAACTAAAGCTTTAGTTTGCATTGGTTTTATTTTCACAAAAAATGCTCATCTGATAATTTTAATATCTACAAATTATTTAATATAAGTCATTAGATTTGTGTTGATATCTAATAGCACTCATAGTTCCTTGGGGTGAATTATTAACACATTAAAACTTCTATTTGATAGCAACATATATATTCCTGTCATCTCTACTTTTTTTTTTAAACAATAATATTAGCACCTGGTAGGTTTTAAGGTCAGTGGCAAATTCCAGCTCTGCTATCATGCAGGTCCTCACATAGCTTTGACTCTATCTTGTGTTCTTAAAAGAAAGTTTCCATGTCCTTTGATGAAGAAGAATCTACTGAGAGGGAGATTAAATCAACCCACATATATTTTGCAGGAACTATTAAGCCCACAATCCCATGTCTTCTGACCAGGAATTACTATTCCGCAGCTCCCACTTCAGAAGCTCTGAGGAATGAAATCATTGCAATCCATCTCTAACACTGCTGCCAAGCCAATGAAAACAGGAGAAATTGCAGCAGGAAGAAACATCTTGTCTGAAACGAAACATAGCATGCAGCTGTCCCAAGAGATTTCAATCAACACAGCCAATATCAGTTTAGAGGTGACGAGTCAAATAAGTAGGAATAAAAGGTTTCTTCTTGTTATGATGCTTCACAGAGAGAAACACACAGCTGTTACCTGGCACTGGTGATAGCTTTCCAGACACAAAGGACTTTTTATTTGAGAGAAAGGTTTATTCTTTATTCACTTGGAACTAAAACTGTTAGCTCTGTTTTAGTTCCTGAGAGTAAGCTGTTCACTTCTTGTTCTTGTGAATTTCCTGCTTTTCAATTGAGTGCAACTCAATGGAAAAGAGCTTAAGCTAAGCAGAATTTCATATACACTTACCCCTCTAGAAACTAGGTAAATGAAAGCATCGTTATTGGAGTTTAATTTATTCACAGCTATGTTCAGGTCCTCAAATCTTATCATTGGGATTGGCTTCTTTCTTCATCTCTTCTTTCTTCCTTGGTTGCATTCTGTTTTTGACAGGTTGACACCATGTAGGCCCTCATATCTAACAAAACAGTGATCTCCCTGCTTCTACATCAACCCTGAATGCTGAAATTGTAGGAGTTAGGAGTGTACCTTATTATATTCTTAAGAAGGTTCTCACCTTGGGATGCTATGTTTAATTACAGGCCTTTATCTGACCAGCTGAACAAAATCTTTTACTTTTTATTAACTTGGGTGCGAGAAACATCTTAAATCAATTATTCCAGTGGAAGTATCTCATTGGCAAAACATAGGACATTAGTCAAAACTAAGAATAAAGAGGATTCTTTATTCATCTTACCCAGGGTCCTTTTTCTTGTTTATCTTTAAACAAGAAAGAGGTGTACAGATTTTAGTATGTTTAGTATGTTTAGTATGATCAGTCCTCACTTAGAAAGACAAAGGGGATGGACATTGGAAGTAGGAGAAAACAAGTAACAGGACAGGAGCTTACCACAGAGGGTCTCTGAAATACTCTACCTAGCAGTGTATCAAAGCAGATGCTGAGACTCATAACCAAACCTTTGGCAGAGTTCAGGGAATCATATGAAAGAAGGGGAAGTTAGTATGACCTAAAGGGGACTAGAGCTCCACAAGGACCAAATATATCAGGGCCCAGGGGTCTTCTATGAGACTGTTTCTCCAACCAAGGACCATGTATGGATATAACCTAGAACCCCTGCTCGGATGTAGCCATTGTAGCTCAGTTTCCAAGTGGGTACCCTAATAAGGGGAAAAAGGACTATTTCTGACTTGAACTCAATGGTTGGCTCTTTGACCTCCCCCACTCCACTGAGGGAGGAGCAGCCTTCCGAGGCCACAGAGGAGGACAATGCAGCCAGTTCTGAAGATACCTGATAAGCTAGGGTCAGATGGAAGGGGAGGAGGACCTCTCCTATATCAGTGGACTTGGAAAGAAACAGGGAGGAGAAGAGGGAGGAAGGGAGGGTGGGATTGGGAGGGAATGAGGGAGGAGACTATGGCTGGGATACAAAGAAAATATTTTTTTACTGAGAAGAGTGAAATATAAGAAAATGGGAGAAAATAGATTATGCTCAGAAATGATTGGAAGACTTCAGTTAAATGTAGGTGCTAGTGATATATATAATAAATATTAGGTCCTCCACCCTCTGCATGCATGTCCCTCCCAAAGTCCACTGATAGGGGAGGTCTTCTTTTCCTTCCTTCTGATCCTAGTCAATTAGATCTCATCAGGAGTGGCTGCGTTATCTTCTTCTGTGGCCTGGTAATGCTGCTTTAATTACCTCAGGGGGAGGTAATTACCTCAGGGGGAGGTAATTAAAGAACAGGCCAATCGGTTCATGTCAGAGACAGTCCCTGTTCCTATTACAATGGAACTCACTTGGATACTGAACTGCCATGGGCTACATCTGTGCAGGGGTCTTAGGGAGGGATTGGGACTGGAGGAGGGAGGGAACCACAAGGGGAATACAAAGTGAATAAAGTGTAATGAATAAAGAATTAAAAGAAAAAAAGTAAAAAAAAAAAAAAAGAATTTTTATATCTGTGTTCATTAAGGAGCTTGGCCTATACTTTTTCCCTTTTTGTTGGATTTGTCTGGTTTTGGTATCATGCTAATACAGTTTAATAAGAAGAATTTGGAAGATCTTTCCTTTGTATTTTTGTAACAATTTGGGTCAATTGAAGCATTGGTACAGTTCTGTACTGAATCCTTCTGGCCCTGGGATCTTTTTAAGTGGGAGACTTTAAATTACTGTTTCTGTCTTATTGTTAATGATCTGTGTAAATAAATCTCATCTTGATTTTTAAATAAATAAATAAATATTAGGTCAAATCTACCTGAAGGTGACTACAGATCAATTTATTTTATTTCCCAGTTCTCAATCACATAAATATTTTATATATATATATATATATAATATATATATATATTAGGGAAATAAGATTTATAAAAATCAAAATGAGTTTATTTGATTTATATAATTCAGGTTGACACTATAATATTGACATCAGATAGCCTTTTCAGTGTGTGTGTGTGTGTGTGTGTGTGTGTACATGTATATGTGTTTGCATGTATGTATGTGTGTGCTATTATACATGAATTTCAAAAGGAAGTTAAAAATCAACCTTTTCTTTAATATATCTTAAAATTAGTTTGATGGTAAGGCCTATTATCATTGTGGAATCTTGCACATGTATAACATTCATCAACATTTTATATTTTCATCTCTCACTTACCACTGTTCTCATGCCTCCTGCTCTTCTCTTGCTGGCCACTTGCTTAAGCATTAAAGAGTTGTTCCTTCCACTTAGGCCACAGGAATTCCATTTCCCTCTCTTTTTTTAACTCCTTCATCCCTCACCTAAGATTTTTTTTTCTCGTTTTTATGGCCATGTTTCTATTTTCAACACACATACAAACACAGGCACTCACACACATATACACACAGAGAGGCACTCACACACACACACACACACACACAGATGTACTCACACACACACAGGCTCTCATACACAGGCTCTCTCTCTTTCTCTCTCTCTCACACACGCACACACACAGAGGTACTCACACATATACACACACAGGCTCTCTCTCTCTCACACACAGGCACTCACACATACACACACACACAGGCTCTCTCTCTCACACACACACAGAGACACTCATATATACACACACAGGCATTCACACACATGCAGGCTCTCTCTCTCTCTCTCTCTCTCTCTCTCTCACACACACACACACAGGCTTTCTCTCTCTCACACACACACAGGCACTCACACATACATACCATCATAGGATGCACACCTGAATTTAAATCTAGATTTTGCCAATAAGAGACAATGTGTTTCAGTTACAGTGACAAAAACAGCTGCTTAGCACATCTGTGAAATAGAAGACTACAACTTCAGAATTAGTCCACCCAAGAGGTCAAAATTTATGTATAAATTGCTATTAGTCCCTATGTGGAAGCTGATCTTGACACTTTCAATTTAAGTACACAGAGATAGATAGATGAAATGAGTGAGGAGAAAGAAGAGAGAGAGGGAGACAGACAGAGATGGAGACAATGACACAGGCAGAAAGAAGAAAAAGGAGAGGGATCATGTGACAAAGTTGAAATTCTAATGTGTATGCAGTGAAATGTAAAGAGAAAGTAATTTGTATATGGTTCTACAATGTCTGCTATAAAATTTTGTAAGTGATAGAAGGTATAAAACAATCTAATTAAAATAGAATCATCCTAGTTCTGATATTGAAATATAGCAACCATATTTCACCATATTTTCATTTGGCTAATACATATTTTAATGTATTAATATTGTATTGATATATTAATGTATTAATATATTTTAATGAATGTGATACAAACCTCTGCTTTACAAATCAATGAATAAAATTTAGAATACTTTTGGGTTTTTGGTTTTGGTTTTTTTTTATATTTTAAATTTATTTTTATTTATTTTTTTAACTTTATTTTTCTTATTAGTAACATTTTGTTAACTCTGTGTCCCAGCTGTATTCCGCTCCCTTTTGGGTTTTTGAAGCAGGGTTTCTCTGTATAGCAGCCCTGGCTGTCCTGGAACTCTCTTTGTAGACCAGGCTGGCCTTGGACTCACAGAGATCAGCCTGCCTATGCCTCTGGAGTGCTGGGATTAAAGGCGTGTGCCACCCCACCCAGCTTGTAATACATTTTTAAAAGTCACGATAATGTGCTTGTTTAGCTAGCATTGACTCCTTACAAGTTCAATACAATATTACTTTTCATATGCTTCTTCATTCAAAACTCCAAATTTCTTGCAATCACTTTAGTTTATTATCTTTATAAGCTAATATGGTATGTGTGGCTGAAATCAAGAAATTGTATTTCATCAATGTCTCTATCTATCCATCCATCCATCCTGGCTGTCTCAGAACTAACTCTGTAGACCAGGCTGGTCTCAAACTCACAGAGATGCCAGCCTATGCCTCTAAAGTGCTGGGTTTAAAGGCTTGCACCACCACCACCCAGCTCAGAAATCCAGAAATTTTAAAAGCAATTGGAATTAGATTCAAGTTCTTTCTATCCTGTCTAGTAGCTGTGTCTTTCTGTCAAGCTGTTTAATACCTTTAACCCTCAGGCTCTCATCTTGTATACAGAAGGTAACACTGAGCCTATAAGATGTCTCACAGTCAGATGAAGTACTGTATATAGAGTGCTGCAGGGCTGCCTTTGCATAGTAGAGATCCAGCAAACCTAGCTCCCAGAATGTCCTCAAGAGAAGAACTGAAGCTCAGTGGTGTGGATTTTTAAGCATGACCCAGGTACTAAGCTTAAGAGCCAAGAGACTAATTCTGTATAACTAAATGGCACAGAACACCACCAGACCGTTCTCCAACATAAACCAATGCCTTTGCTGTTTGTAAGTACACCCCACACCCACTCACTGGGAACTATGATTATTGTCTCTGATGCATGAAAGCAAGCCCTCCCGTTGAGATCTATTATAATCCAATTTGTGCTCCAGAACTTTAGATTGCTAATTAGGTGGTATTAGCACAAACTTTTTATTTGAATTTTAGCTTTCTTTGTGGATATTCTGCTACAGTATCTTTAGGTGGTGCTGACTTACATTGAGTCTTCCCAGGAACACTTGAATCTTATTAAAATGCTGCACTGCAGGGCTGGACTCTGAAACTAGACTGCTTATGTTTGAATCTGTTTCTATTATTTACTGCTTATGTTTGTGTCTCAAGGTCCTCATCTGTACAGTATACAGAACACTGTTCCCTGTTGTTGCTGCAGAGAAGGAAAATGGAAACTGTCTCTATATCCCTTTTGCCTTTTACTCTTTTCTCCCCTTATTTTTATAGTGTATTGATTGTGCAATAGAATGCACTTTATTGTGATGTGTTTATGCCTGCATATCACCCCTCATAATTACTCCATGTTACTTTCTTTCTGTTCCTCCTCCTGCTGGTATCCCACTTCTGTTTTTCTGCTTTTGTGTTACTTCTTTCACAGATATGCACTTATAGTTAAACCTAGACTATGCACATGAGCATACATTCATGATACCTGTCTTTATAAGCCCTCCTTCCATAAGGAGGGCTTCCATAAACTACTAAGTCCTGTTAGTAGTTTCTTTATGCTTCAAAACAAATCTTTCTTTCTTTATCCAAATTCTTAACAGTTCTGGACCTACCTATCTGTTAAAGAAATGTAAACTGAATAATATATATAGAAGTCTGACCTGATGATGGGATGAAAAAGCTGTAAAGGTACCTCTGTAAAATATGTTGTTTTAAAAACAACAACAAAAAAATCCCAACCATTCAATTTTGCCAATAAAGACTCAGGAGCCAGATGCTGGGGTGAAAACTTGCTAGCTCGGTGAGGCAGAGAAAACACCCAGCTGACCTTCCTACTCAGTTCACATCATGAAGGAAAAGCCAAAAGGCCAAAAGCTAAAAACAAAAAGCTCACCCAACAGACCAGGAAGAAAAAGCCAAAAGCTGAAAGCCAAAGAGCAAAGAGCTCAAAAGCTCCTCCTCCTTCTTTTCCTCCATTCTGTCTTAAATACCCTTCTATTTAATGCATAGCCTTTCTACTTAATCCCTGTTAGCTGGTTTCTTGTTTTGCTTCTTGACCTAGGGTTATCTTCATTAAATCCTGCATACAGAAAGCTCTTGAATTAAAAGTGTGTGCTAGGCCTGAGCCACACTGTAATCACCTGTTTACAATAAACAGAAAGTTCCTAGATTAATGGTGTGTGTTAGGGCTGAACCACACCAAACAAAAAGATAGATTTTTACAGTTCACAATCTCAAGGTTTACAAGGGTATCAAATATCCTGTAAAATATATTTTTGTTTATATTACAGCATATTACATAATGTAATTTCAGATGTTTTTCTATTAAGTAAGCAAATACGAGAAGTAAAATGAAAAGATATTATAAGGTTTAATGTTCCTATAAATAAATAGCCTGGCCTTTCTCAGGAAAGCTGCAGGGATATCTTGCATCAAGTTTCCCAGTGTTCCACGGTTTTCAAAGAACAACACTGTGGAACATATAAATTTTTTTCTTTTCCTGTTATTTGTGACATTAAATGGGGACATTATTTAGTGATCATTTGTTCCCTCCCTTTTCCCCTAATCTTGCAGTTTCTACCTGGAATGTGTTGTAAACCACCAAAGATCCTTAACTATGCAGTCTATTTTCTCATCTTTGTTTCTTTAAAGAGTCAAACATTTAAAATAATTTTATTATTTTTATTATAAGAAAAGAAACAGAACCTTTCTTAGCAAAAAAAAAAAAAAAAAATCCAAGAAAATTATATACAAATAGGGGTCTACTTTTATAACATAAGCCCCTTTGCCTGACAACTTTAAATCTGTCTTCAAACTGAAAAATAAGTTTGTATCTTTTTCAAAACAAGGAAGACCTTGTGAACTGGTCTTTTTAAACAACCAAAGACACCAAATTATCATGCAGGCTGCTACCATTCTTCTGCTGAGGAGAGAGAGTCTGGGATGAGAAGGGAGATTTCCAGCCGTTGGAAAGATCTGTCTCCTGAAATGCTCTGGGAGAAACCAAGCTGAAGGGAGATAAAAGATCCAGGGCTGCAAACACAGAGGGATTCTAATTGTTTCAGTATGTGGTCTACGCAACATGCTCAGAAAGAGTAGCATCAGCATTATGAAATGAGACCATAGTTAAAGAACCAGAAACCAGGAAAAAAGCTAGTTAAAGGATTCTACACCAGGGCACATGAATGGTATGGAACATGAAAGAAGAGGTCCATAATCTCTCTGTAGGTATAGTGCTTTCCCAGAACCAGACCCATTGTTACACAGACTATTATCAAGAGGGATGGAGTGCCAGCTTTTTCACAGATGCTCTCTGCAAGCTGGACTTTTTTCCTTTCTTATAAACTTCAGACAATTTGGAGAAAACAGTGCTTTCTAAAAAACAAATTAAGTTCCATTTGCAAAGGTATCAGTAACAATGCCAAGTTGTCAGAATTTTAAAACCTATAAGGAAAGATGGCAGACACTTGGCTTCTTTGTAATTACCGGAATTTGGGTGACATCACTGGGTGCTAATTGCTTCTTCACATTTGGAGAAGGGGCTTGTTAAAATTGATTTAGTTGGATTTAACACAGTCACAGAGCAGGTGAATGGAAATGATGTTCTCTATAAAGGGCATGCTATTAAGGCAAGTAGATTGCTGTTCACTAGCGGACTCCATAAAATAGACATAAAGAGGTGATGATCAATTACAGTTGAGAAACCATCAAGTCAAGTCCTAAGAGACAAATGGGAATTTGTAATGTGTTTTTGATATCTTAATGAGGAATGTACAGCTATCTCAAATCAAACATGGTTATTTTCCTCATTTTAAAAGTCATTTTCTTCTGACTACTCTTACTGATTTTTCTCTTTGGTGACAAATTTTTATAAGAAAATCCACAGTGATAATGAAAGGAATGTAGATGAGATCAATTTATACTTATTCTTTTTAAGGAAGTAGGAAAGGAATGTGTTAAGTAAATTTATTTGTTGCTAGCGCAAAGTTTGCCCATCAGATACTCAGGGTGACCTGGCACAACCATCCTCTGAAACATTCTTGAGAAATTTACAATAACCCTTGTGCCAGTCTTGGCAGCAGAGACTGGGAAAGAAAACCACAAGGAGAGATCATTTTATTGCCAGTGCATCTCAACCTCCACGTCCTTTGCTTTCTTTATCTGGAGGCGAAGCCTTCTGAGACTGCGTTATCTCACATGGGTGCAGCTTTGGCACTGTGCGAATAAGCAAGGCAGATTCTGGTGCTGTGCGTTCGTTTAGTTCTACGATGTGATGTCTTAGAGATATGGTCAAATGTCTCTGGAGATTTCTCAGCCTGTCGGTAAAAACCAGGCCCAGTGGTCACATGTGCGCCCACGTGACTTTGCATACACCTTTTCTCATATGAACTCACAGATTTATTCTTCTCTTTAGCTTTTATCATCTGGGCAGAGTTTTAGCAGGCTTCTCCTTCTCTTTTCTTAGTCCTTTTCTTTTATTCATCACATATCAGAAGTTTAAAAAAATATATCCAACTCAGTTCTATTCTGGAAGTATTTGACTACAAAGAAGCGCCCTTTATCATAAGATTAGATATGACTCATGGACCTGGCTCCCTTTGTTACCCATGACAGACAAGACATAGATTATCCAAATACCTATTATTCCTCCTTCAGTGATTAGCTGGAGCGCTTCCAGTCTCCACAGATCAATTTGAACCAAACGCTTGTTAAACAAAGTTTACTTAAGTTTTTCTCCTTCCCTCAGGCTTCTGAATTGACCAACCCCTAGCCCCAGGCAGCAAACACCTCCTCCTTACAGCCCTAGCAGAGTGGGATAGCCTCGGGGCAAAACATTGTCTGATCTACCATCCACTAAGCCAACCTCTCACGGCCCTTTCCCACACCTGGGTTTATCTAACCTTGCTTACTCCTCTCTGAAAGAAAACAGTTTTTGCTTAACCTAGAGAACACCTGCAGATCTTACAGGAAGATCTCTGTCTCCGGTGCAGTGGATGTTGCTTTCTCTTGGCCTAATATAAAAGTCCTTTTGAATACAGTCTTTTATTCTTAAGTCTCATGTAACTTTGTACTTAACAAAAATAACACTGATCCCAAAAGGAGACATGAGAGCCACATATAATATTGCACACCTCTACTCCCAGCACTCAGGAGGCTGAGGCAGGAGGATCGTGGATTCAAGGCTAGCCTGGCTAGCACAGTAAAACTGTAACTGAACAGCAGTGTTTCTGTGTGACATTTACCTGAGGCAGACTGCCTGTGAAGGAGGATCAGGTGCTGTAAGTACCAGTTATGCGTGCGTAGATCAGGTGTCTTCCAGGATCTCCTGACATTGGTTAGTTTTATAGAAACTCATTTCTCTCAGTCCGTACAAGTTCTTATCCTTTACTCTCACAGTAAACTATAAGTTAAACCATAAGTGTGTTTCCTTCCTTAGAAGCATGCTATATTTTAAATATTTCAGAACAATCCTAAACTTAGGATTTTCAGACTAAATCCTATTCTGATAATTAAAAACAAGGTGTTTTTAGAAAGTTTCTCTCTCTCTCTCTCTCTCTCTGTGTGTGTGTGTGTGTGTGTGTGTATGTGCATGAAGGAGAGGAAAAAAAGAAATAGAGGAGACAGACTAAAAAAGATTCAGAGAGATAAGGAGTATTTTATTAAAAAAAACTAATTAAGGATTTTCATCAGGCTCAAACTGTCATTCATAATAGAGACTCAATCATAAATTGGTTGAAAAAGAACTTGCATACCCACCAAAATATTAATTCCTCTGTAGTGTGAACCCTGAACTTAGCGTTTCTGCTTTGAACACTGGCTCTATCATTAGTGTATTTTATAACCTCAAAATTAAAATCTCTGTGTGAGGCTGTTCCCTTGGAAGAGAGGTGTACAGAATAGATTGTTTCTGAGAGAATTATGTCCATAATGAGGCACCATAGAAAGTTTCTAGTGTCACGTAATACATCCCACTCTGTGCCATTACAATTATCACTGTCCCATGAGTGTTCAAAGATAACACAAATTAAGTATTTCCTTTAGAAAATTCAGGCACGTTGCCTATACTAATAAGAAATTAACCTATACTCTCTGTGGTCTTTTTTTTTTTTAATTACAGGAATACTTGAAAAGATGATTCTTCCTAGAGAAGAAAAGCGTATAGGTGGAATTACAGTCACAGGAATGGGTGAAATAGCCACTATGTGTTTATGAGTTAAATAATGTGGTGGGGATATAACGTCCTGCATGTGTTCACTCATGATTGTTTCAGCATCTCACTAAACATGAAGATGTTAATAGAATTCCATTTTCATTGATGCTATAAAATTGACAGGCCATCATTCACTAAAAGTCTATCTTTTTCTTTCTCCCTGTCTTCATGGTAGCTGCAGGATGCTATAATCACATGATTATATTTGAATCAAGTCAAGTTCTTTTGAGCAAGAGACATTGATGTTTTGCTGAGAGAATTTGACTCCTATGATTCTGCCTCTCTTGTTTATGGATAGTCATTTGTGTTTTGAAAGCATGCCAAAGTGATTATTTTGCCAACGACTTCAGTCGAAAATGATTTTGTAATGAAGCCAAAGCATGCTGAGGAGTCACCTGCTATCGTGAACGATGTGGGATAAAACCAGCAGGAGATCCTTAAGAAATCTCTTCTGTCTAATTCCTGGTGTCATGGTTTTTCTTAATAGCATGACCTATAATGTCAAAGCCTTTTGCAAAGGTTTATTAACCTGTCAGAGGCATATCTATGCATAGTAATGAAGTCAAAGAGACAACATTGCCTTGCAGCCAAAATGATGTTATGGAAGGCGTTCTTTGCCCTCAATTTTGTCTTCACAACATAATGAAATGTAGCAGTAGCACTCTTGTGCTTTCAAGAATTCTCTTGCCTTCTATTCCCTTAACAACTTGACATCAGTGTCCAGAAACCGAACAAATAGCTTTAGGTTTTAGCAGCCGCAACTCAGTGTGATTGTGAAGGATTATTTTAATTTCCTCAACAGCACAGGTGTGCGCTCTATCAGCAGGAATTTAAAGAGTCGTGTCAGTCATGCTGACAAAACAAACCCAGATTGACAGGAAGTGTCACACACCAACCTCTCAAAGTGCTCTGGGTGCTTTTATGTGTCATTATTCAGCTTTAAATAAAATACAGCTTACATTGGCACTCAGGTTTGCAATGAGATGAGCACCATTGATATTTTCTGTACAGAAAGACAAATTCTGAAATTCCTAGAGAGGAGAACCTCTCCTGTTTTAATGTGAAGTTGCAGTCACCTGATGTGTATTGTACATTTCTTTCATTGAGTTCTTAGGTAGCCATTGTGTGGGAGTCAGAGTAGGTGAGGAAAGTGGAGTTTGTCCTTTAGGAATCCATGGCTTCTCTAAAATGTTAAAACAAACACAACAGGATTTTTTTTTTTTTTAATCACAAATGAATCGGGGGCCGCCTTGAGCATGTGAAGCAAATGCATGTATGTGGATGGTAAAGGGAATAAATGTTTGAATGACTGAGAAGGAAGATAGGCTGTGAGCTGATACGGAGCAGGGACAGTAAGTTAATGCCACTCTGAAATCACAACAAGAGAAGAAAATGTGCTAAGTATCTTTAGTGTTGATGAGGAGAGCTAAAAGTTACCGTTATGAGGAATACTTGCACAAATTTAATTAACTTCTTCAGTTTTTCACTTATTTTTAACAGAGTGCCTCTGATATTGTCTTCTTCCTGGACCCAATTAGGAACAATAATGGTTAGATGTGAGCCCAGCCAGGCTCTGTAGAAGCAAGGAAAACAAAACAACAACAACAACAAAATCAGAGAGATTTAGAAAGTGGTAGAGATTTAGAAACTGGTAGCCCCAGTTTAGAAAGTGGTAGTCATGGCATATTCAGCTGCTATTATTGCCATAGTGGCTAAGCAAAAGTGTAGCAACTCAACCCCCATTTCATCCCCTGACTGTGTAGGTCAGAAACACGGGTCAGGTGAGAGCTGTCTAGGCTTTCTCAGTGGAGTCCAACAAGAACTTTACAGGCACCTGGTTAGGAAAGCTAAGCTGGCAGGTCCAGGCCTGTGTGTTTTACCGGACTTGCTCACAGAGTCGGTTAGGGTTAGTTACTTCTAACTCGTTCCTGGCTAAATTCAGTCTGCTTGCTGTTTGGCCACAGTCTGCTTGCTGTTTGTTTTTGTCTCTGGTGTTACGTGTGGCCCCTCTCCTGAGATGTTAGGTTAGTGTGTTGAGGCTGTTTTGTGTGTGAGTCTTTCCTTCCTTCTTTGTCAACCCTATCTCTGTGAATGACTGTTACTCTCCCATTCTGCTTTTAAGGCCTCTACCTATCAGATAACCCAAGACAATAAACACAGTTTAAAGCATCTGATGGGCAACTTTAATTCCATCACAAAGACTTTTCCCAACGGGACCTTGATTATAGTGTGAAAAAAAATAAAGTAGAATAAAAGGGCATGTTTTAAATTTTTAAATAAGTTTCTTTTTCTTTAAATGTTTCAAACACTTATGTAATACACATTAGCCATACATTCACCCTATAGCCTTCCACTGGAAGGCTTCCATAGTTTCCTGTGCACTGGATAGAGAGTGGGACATACAGAGGTTTGTTCTTATTGAATAAAATAAGCCTGGCAACATATATTTGGGTTTGAAATAGAAAGAAAAAAAAAAAAAAAAAAAGAACCGTAATTCAAGATGAAAACTGTAAGGAACTATACTATGTAACCAGTCATGATATCAATATATTGGGCTAAGGAATAACTAAGCATCAGAATATTATTTTGTTTGGGAGACATTTTAAAAAGTAGAAACAGCTATTGTCACAGCCAGTGGTGATTTCAAAAGGTTGTAATTTTCTTTGGGGGAGTAATGGGAGACAAACAAAAAGGCCTGTCATAGTCAAATTGAAAAGACCACGGCTCCTGAGTAATTATAATGTAAATTAAAAAAGGAAATCAGGTCCTAGATGGCTGTGATCTCAAGGGTCAGTGATTAAAATGTAGTGTTATTAACTTGAAATAGAAAATAAAATGCACAATTAGAGGTCAAGGTTCACTCGCATAATTTCTGAATGGAATTGTCTATCATGTATGTGGAAGTGGGTTATCTGAGCTGCCAATGTATGTATATCAGCTAAGAAGAATGCCAACGTCTGAGGATATGGAAAGTTAATCAGAGATCTGGCAGGGAATTATGAAAAAGGAAGACAGAATATTAAGAACACAACTAAGACATCCAGTCAGCCCTGCACCATTTGTTGAATATGCATCCTATTTTTCCATTGTATAGTTTTAGCTTCTTTGTGAAAAATCAAGTGTCTGTAGGTGTGTGGGTTTATTTCTGGGTCTTTGCTTCAATACTATTGATCAATGTGTCTGTTTTTATGCCAATATCATGGAATTTTTATTACCATTGCTCTGTAGTAAGTAAAAGGATACTGTCAACAGAGCAAAATGGCAACCTACAAATTAGAAAAATAATTTCACCAGCCCCACATCCAACAGGGGCTAATGTTTAAAAATATATAAAGAATTCAAGAAATTAAACAAAAACCAAATAAACCATTTTAAAATGGGGTATGGAAGTACACTACTAATTCTCAACAGAGGACTCTCTAATGGCTAGGAATCACTTAAAGAAATGTTCAACGGCCTTAGTCATCAAGGAAATGGAAATCAAAATGACCCCGAGATTCCATCTTACACCCATCAGAGTGGCTAAGATAAAAATCTCAAGTGACAGCACATGCTGGCAAGGATGTGGAGAAAGGAGAACACTTTCATTGCTGGTGGGAGTGCATACTTGTACAATCTTTCTGGAAACCAACTGGCACTTTCTCAGAAAATTGGGAATTCCACCTCAACACTTAGCTCTACCTCTCCTTGGCATATAGTGAAAAGATGCTCCACCATACATAACACAAGAACACTTGCTCAACTTTGCTCATAGCAGCTTTATTTATAATAATCAGAAACTGGAAACAACACAGATGTATCTCAAACAAAGAATGAATAAAGAAAAAAATGGTACACTTACACAATGGAATACTACTCAGCTACTACAAACAAGGACACCTTGAAATTTGTAGAAAAATGGATGATTCTAGAAAATATCATCCTGAGTGAGGTGACCCAAAACCAGAAAGACATACATGATATGTACTCACTTACAATTGCATATTAGTCATATAGTGCAGCATAACCATACTAAAATCCCCCAATCCAAAGAAACTAGTAATGAGGTCCCAAGAGAAGATGTTTGAATCTCACTCAGGAGGGAAATAGAATAGACTCTGGAAGGAGATAAGAGAAGGAAGTAGATGGGCGAGAATGTGGGAAGGGGAAAAAGGGTGGGGTAAGTTGTGGGGAGAGTGTGAGTGGGAGGTGAGAGGGCTGGAAGAAAAAAGAGAAACCAGTGGGGAGAGGCATCACTGCGACAAGCTGGACACCTGTGACAAGGCAGGCTCTTACCTGGGAGGATATGTTGGTGACTTTAGCTGAGACTCATAGTGGCAGGTGACATGGAGGAGGAAGTGGCCACCTCCTAGCCTGACAGGACTTGTAATGGAGGACGGGGGACACCAACTTACCCACAAAACCTTCAACTCCAAATTTACCCTGTCTAGAAGATGTAAAGGGATAAAGATGAAGCAGAGATAGAGGGGATGAGCCAACTAATGACTGGCCCAGCTTGACACACATCCCATGTGAGAGAGCCAGCTCCTGACATTATTATGATACTCTATATTCTTGCAGACAGGAGCGTAGCATAAGTGCCCTGTGAGAGGCTCCACCCAGCAGCAGATCGAAACAGATGCCAAGACCCACAGCCAAACATCAGGCAGAGCTCAAGGAGTCTTGTAGAAGAGTGGGAAGAAGGAGAGAGGGACCCAGAGGGGATAAGAACTCCACAAGAAGACCGACAAAGTCAAGTAACCTATGCCCATGGGGGCCTACAGAGACTGAAGCACCAACCAAAGAGTACATATGGACTGGAACTAGGCTCCTGACACATATGCAGCTGAGGAGCAGCTTGCTCTTCATGTTCCTCTAGAAAGGATCAGAGGCTGCCTCTGACATGGACTCTGTTGTCTGCTTGTGGATCAGTTCACCCTTGCTGGGATGCATCATCTGGCCTCAGTGGAAGAGGATGCTCTTAGTCCTGATAGGCTTGATGTGCCCAGGTGGGTTGGTATGGGGAGATGAACTCCCCTTTTCTAAGAAGGAGAGGGGTAAAGGGGGATGAGGGTGGGTGGGTATGGGAGGAGAGAAGGGTGACAGCACATGCCGGAGAGGTTGTGGAGAAAGGTGGACCCTCCTCCATTGCCGGTGGGAGTGTAAACTTGTGTAAAACTGCCTTTGAGGAGCATTTTGCCAGGGAAACGACTGCCTCATTCTTTATTTTTATTTTTTATTTTTACTTTTTTAATGTTAGTTATAGTTTGTTAACTTTGTATCCCTGCTGTATCCCACTCCCTCTTTCCCTCCCAATCCCATCCTCCCACCCTCATCTCCTCCCTGCCCCTTTCCAAGTCCACTGATAAGGGAGAACCTTCTCCCCTTTCATCTGATACTGGTTTATCAGGTGTCTTCAGGACTCTGCTGCCTCATTATTTCTTTGAAAATAAATCTGACACTTTCTGAAAAAAATTAGGAATAGTGCTACTTCAAGACCAGCTATATCATTCCTGGGCATATACCCTAAAGATGCTCTACGATTCAACAAGGACTTTTGCTCAACTATGTTCATAGAAGCTTTATTCACGAGAGCCAGAATCTGGAAACAACTCAGATGTCCCTCAACTGAGGAATGTATACAGAATTTGTAATACATTTACACAATGGAATACTACTCAGCAAATTAAAAACAAGGAAATCATGAAATTTGCAGGCAAATGGAAGAAATGATCATCCTGAGTGAGGTAACCTAGAAGCAGAAAGACACAGATGGTCTATATTCACTTATATTAGCCATATAATATAGGATAAATATACTAAAATTTATAGTCCTAAAGAAGCTAAACAAGGAGGACCCTAGGAAAGATGCTTAATCCTCATTCAGAAGGGCAAACAGGATAGACATCAGATATCAGAAGTGGGAAAAGACAGGGAATAGGACAGCAGCTTACCACAGAGGGCCTCTGAAAGATCGTACCCAGCAGGGTATTGAAGCAGATGCTGAGACTCACAGCAAAACTGGGCAGAGTGCAGGGAATCTTATGGAAGAAGGGGGAGACAGAAAGACCTGGGTACAGAAGCTCTACAAGAAGACCAACAGAGCCAAAAAATCTGGGACCAGGGGGCCCTGCAAGGATTTATGAATCAACCAAGGACCATGTATGGAGAGGACCTACACCCCTGCTCAAAAGTAGCCCATGGACAGCTAAGTCTCCATGTGAGTTTCCTAGTAAGGGGAACGGGCAGTGTCTGGGATGGAGTAGGTTGCCTGCTCTTTGATTGCCTTCCTTTGGAGAGGTGGCCTTACTAGGCCACAGAGAAAAAGGATCTAGACAGCCCTGACGAGACCTGATAGGCTAGGGTCAGATATAGGGGAGGAGGACCTCCCTATTAGTGGACTAGGAAGGGACATGGGGGCAGGGCTTGGGAAGAGAGAGGAATAGTGGGATTGGGAGGAGATGAGGGAGAGGGCTACAGCCAGGATACAAAGTGAATACATTGTAATAAGTACTAAATATATATATTTTAAATCTACTAAAAATGTATTAGCTACTTTTCTGTTGCTGTGACAAAGTACCTGAAAAATCAACTTAAGCAAAAAGGATTCACTGTGATCCACAGTTTAGGGCCACAGTCTGCTATGGCTACCGGAGTTTGAGTATTTTGGTTTAATAAGCAATTTTCAGTAAACAAAGAATGCCAGGCTCAGTTTTTTTTTCATTTATCATTTATCTATCTATCTATCTATCTATCTATCTATCTATCTATCTATCTATCTATCTATCTTTTTATTGCCTATTGAATATGTACTTCTGACTGCCCTGGAACTTACTCTGTAGACCAGGCTGACCTCACATTCGCAGAAACTCACCTGACTCTAATCCTGAGTGCTGAGATTAAGCATAAGCTCCATCATTTTCAACGTTTTCATTCTTCCTTCTTTGCAAAGATCCCGACCAGCAGAATGGTGCCATCTGTATTTAGCATAGGTCTTCCTGTATGAGATAACCCAAACTAGAAAATGTTGTACATACATGCCCAAAGATATATTTCCTAGGTAAGTCTAGATCATGTTGACATTAATTATCACAAAAGGAGAAATTCTTAATTCTTCCTACCCATTAAGAGAATGCACACATTTTTTGTAAGTTATATAAAGCTTTCCCATTGCTATAAAGCAATTATATTTTTGCTTAATAATTCTTTAAAAACTTAAATGACTTTCAAAAGTGGAGGAAAACATGGAGTTAGTCAATTTACATGGAGCACATCTCGCCCCTGGGGGCAATGGTCTCCTGAACCTACTCAGACCTCAGACACCACCACTGCTAGTTCTAGAACTGATGCAGGATGATCCAACGAGGGGGTTAAGGCTTCTCATAATATTTCCTATAAGCCCACACCTGTTTGTTTATATCCCCCATTTTTATTCATTATTAGCCAGATAGAGCCAAGTAATTGTGGTAATGATACTTGCTTTTTTGCCCAATGCTGGAATGCTAGTAAATTTAGGTATGCCCTGGTTACTCGAATGCCTCGCTGGGTGCCTGTGCCCGTTGATGCCCCTCAGGCTATGACTCTCTTCAGACAGAAAAGGGATCT
The DNA here is from genome assembly GCF_030254825.1 of Meriones unguiculatus. Lineage (NCBI taxonomy): Eukaryota > Metazoa > Chordata > Mammalia > Rodentia > Muridae > Meriones > Meriones unguiculatus. Next base: position 64,366,072 of record NC_083349.1, on the reverse strand, counting down.
TGGAACTACAGCCACCATTGTTACTACCATCTCATTGTCGGCTGTTGGAGCTACCACCAGGGCATTAGCCATGAGTCATACTGGGCAGACTGCTCAGACCCCGAATAATCTTTTAGCCAATGTAGCTCATGCCCTAGATGTACAAAAAGAAATTAATGCTCAACTAAAAGGAGGCTTGATGGTGTTCAATCAGAGGATTGACCTCGTGCAGGAGCAAATTGATACCCTTTGGCAAATCGCTCAACTTGGTTGTCAATGAAAGTATGCTGGACTTTGAGTCACTAGCATACAACATGAGAATTTTCCCTGTGATGCAAATCTGTCTAAACAATTGTCTAGCTATATTTTAGGTAATTGGACTGGAGAATTCGATACTACGATGGAGCAGCTGAGAGTGGCCATTGTCATGGTAAATTCTACCAGAGTGGACGCAGGACTAGGATTATCATCATGGATTGCTGCAGCCATGAATCATCTGAAGGAATGGGCGGGCATGGGAGCATTAGCAGGCCTTCTGGTGTTGGTCTCCTTGGTTTGCCTGTGGTATATATGCAAGATTAGAGTCTCACAACAGCGTAATGCAGCCATGACCATTCAGGCCTTTACAACCATTGAAGCAGGACAGTCTCCCCAAGCATGGTTGGCTACCATAAAAAGCTAAAATGTTACGCTCAGGATGCGAGGCTAAGCCCTGCACTCAGGGTCAGCCGCTTTGGACCCAGAGAAGAGCATGTCTGATTGCATGCAGGTTGATGCCCCAGGTCCCACCTCTGAGAAAAAGGTATCGGACGGGTCTGATGCTCTTTGGGTGGATGACACCTAAATGAACATCTGTACAAAGTCCCAATTTATTTCTAATATCAGAGATCAGACCTCTACTCTTGCCTGATGCGTCTAAAACAAAAAGGGGGAACTGCAGAGAGCTGCGTAATGCAGTGCCTTAAAGATGGAGCTGGTTTCCGCCTTCCACCTTCCCGATGGTGAGTGCTCTCTGTCAGGAACAATTCCACATTTGGCTAAGGCCGAGGATCTGGCTTGCTTCCATGTATGTGGACCTATCTGCATTGCCCACGTGGCACGCCTGGGTTGGCTACCCAGAGGCTATTTAAGCTGTGGGCTAGCTTTCCCCAGGGTCAGATGATTGTTCAAGGTTCCTGAATAAACTGCATTGAAAAAAAAAAGAATGCAGAATCAAGGAAAAACAAAAACAAAACAAAACAAAACAAAAAACTAAGAATAAATGAGATGATGGAGTGCTAAGGGAAATACATCGAGGCTCTTACTTGTGTTTATTTGAATGTATTTTTGCAGGGTTCCACACTGACAATGAAACAATGTGCACAGGGGTGAGAATGAAACCCACATCCAGCTGGTCTTCATCAGGCTAGATCAAACTTTTAGAGCGTCTGACACCAGGTGGTATACTGCCAGCACACTTAAACATGGCATAATTTAGTAAAAAGTTCTGTGGTGTGATACAATCCCTAGTGCACAAAGGCAAAATTGCATCAGAACTCAGTGCAAAGTACATGTCATTTTTTTTATAAAAAGATGAGTTCTGGAGACAGGCTGTCTGTATTAGCTGAAGGACCTAGAAAAGAATTTGGCATGGTCTCTGTCATACAGATAACATAGAGGTCATTTTGGCTATTAGCCACCTCTGATCCTGGTTGTGTAGCTTGGTATGGTCTGGCCCTACAGATAAAACAGATCAGCAGGCTGTTAATCTCTTCCAAGTCTTAGTCTTTTGAATGGAAAAACAGGTTATAAGTTTTTTCCTTTGAAAGGACAATCCTGAATACTTTTCATTTTATCATTCCCAGTTTCCTTGGTGATATGTGGGCTCAAATATGTGTGTGTGTGTGTGTGTGTGTGTGTGTGTGTGTGTGTGTGACAGATCTGTATGTATATATCACATGTATAATTGTACATTAGATTTCAGAAGTTCACACTGCTGTTTTTGTCAAGATTGGAGGCCAAATGCCAGCACAGTGGAGCAGAAGGTCAAGATGGAGGAATTTAGGGCGGCTGGCTGAGATTCCTAGAGTCATTAGTCTGTCATTTAAAATGGGGTAATATTAATTCAAATTTTAACAGCTCTTGTTCTTCTCTGTCGCCATAAGAGCTGCATCTCCTCCAAAATTCCATGTGTCTGGGTTTGAATGACACTCAAGTGTATATGCATTTCCCAGCCGTGGTTCTGTTACAGACCTATCTTTCTCTCCGCGTTACTGCTCCTTTTCCTCAGTGTTGGTCAATCAGGAAGAATCCATGGAAACAGAACAGCTGTACTGCTTCTCCCGAGGCTTCTTTAAGGGTGCTGATCTATTTGTTATGGAGCTGTTTCCTCGTAGCACTCAGCTTCCTGCTTCCTCTCATGGTACTAGAGGTTGCGAGAAAAGAACATCTCTCTTCTCTACCTTGTCCATGTTTCTCCAGAGAAAACATAAATCAGCTGTTAACTCTTTCTACACAGAGCTCAGAGATGGGCATCTGGCAGAGATCAGTGTCAACACAAAGCTGTCCTAATTGATCTTTTTATCTTAATAACGTTTATCCCTTAAATTCAGCCAAACCAATACTTAAGATTAAATGCATATTTTTTTAGTCCATTAAACTACCTGGCTGTCATGTTTCAATCTAGTTTTTAATACTAAGATACCTACAATATCAAGAGTCAATTAGTTTGAAAAGCTATAAAAACTGCTATAGGCAAATAAAAGTGGAAAATGTAATATATGGTTGTAAAGAAAATTTGTCTTTACCAAATGTGGTAAATAAATGGCAAATAAACATTAGCAAAACAAAATGTGCAAAAAGTTTAAACGTGCCTGGTGTAGTGGCACATGCCTTTAATCCCAGCGCTTGTGAGGTAGAGGCAGACAGATCTCAGTGAGTATGTGGTCAGCCTGGGCTACACAATGAATTCTAGGCAAACCAGTGCTATATAAGGTGAGACTTTGTTTTCAATGAGAAACATTGTAGATACTCACAGCATTACATTGGCTGTTGTATTGCTTTCTAAGAGTGTTGTAACAAATTGTTTATATTTTTGTGGCTTTAAATACCCTCAAAGCAGACATTTTATAATCTAAGTGCTAACAAATACTCCTCTATCTGCAGGCTTAAGGGGAGACTTTGATATTTGCCTTTTAGCTTTGGGAACTACCCAGACTGTCCACCTCTCCAAGCTGCTGTATTGCCTCTTCCCTTTATCTGCTGTCTTCTAGTGTGGTTCTTACAAGATACTTCAGTTTAGAAAGTTAGACTGGGATGAGATCCTTATCTCAATAACTTAAATTAATTACATCTGCGTAGGTCCTATCACAAATAAGGTGGCATTTCCAGAATTCAAAGCTTGAGATATGCTCTTACTTTCTTACTTTTTTTTTTTTTTTTTTTTGAGGTGAACCATTAACAACACTACTATAGACAATTGCCAATGTAAAAGTTCAACTTCGAAATGAGTTTTACTTTGGGAAGGAATGTATTCTCATCCAATAGAAAATGTATTTCAGATACAAAATTTTGATCATTTCTCAGAGAATGTCTGAATGATACAGATGGGTTCCTGCCTGCTCCAGCCTACCATCTGGGGGACTGCTCATAAAGTGGTGGAGAGGACAGTGAGTAAGGGGAAGAGACATAGAAAGAAACAGGAAAGAGAACGAATGACAAAAATAGCTTAGAAAATATGTGTGCTCTGTCTGGAGAAGGAGGTAGGTTCCAGGTGTCTAGAGTAAGGGGTGCGGCAGGGCGTAAGCGATGATTCTGGAAAGTGTAACTTACTAATGTACACATGTTCAATATACTGTATTTGAATTACCCATATGTTTACACACATATGTGCACATAACTAAATGTTATATGTGTGTGTGTGTAATCTGGACAATGCGCACAGTTCATTATTTTACATCAAATTATTTAACCATGTAATGAACCTTTTCAGGAAAGTATTTTCATCTTTTAGCTTCAGTGCTTATTGCTTCTGGATGCTGAGTGTAACTTGGTCAACCCTGAGGCCACATCTGGATCTTCTGTGGCTTTGCTATGAGACATTGTTTTAGGAATAGGCATATTCACTTATATGGATGCGTTTGTGCTGGAGTCTGGGTACCCCAAATTACAGAATATGGATGTCCGGAGAAAGCCTCCCTTTTTACCTGTGGTATGCTCTAAGGCTGAGCAGTGACAGGATGAGATTAATGTTCTCCAGTATGTTCCTGATACACTCCAGTGTGTTGTGTTGCTAAGTTGTGATATCTGCTAGGACACTTTCTGTGAGGGGAATGTGAGTTTACAGGAGAGTGAAATCACTGGAGCTACAGTGAGGCCAAAGCTGAAGCGTCACTGAGGTGCACAGATGGAGACGGGAGAGCAGCCCCATTATAAGGGAGTGTTTAGATGGGTTTAGTTGTTTGGAGCAGTGGTAGGTGAGCTCTAAGGGGGAGGGGAGATGCTGCAAAGAAACTGTCCTAAACAGAAATGTTCATAAGAATCTGTCTGGTCAGACCAGGCTGTTAAGAGGATGCTGTGATAACTGGATGCCTTGGACTTGGGTCAGACTCCTGCTGCATGCAGAACACCTAGTCTTTATTTCCCCAAAGGAGCTGGTTCCTGCTTGTTCAGGGACTGCCTAGGCCAGTAGTTAGTATTTATATCAACATGACAGGGTCTAGAGTCACCTAGGAGACAAGGCTCTCTGGGCTCATGAGGGGTTATCTTGATCAAAGAGCAGGCTCCACTGCCTGGGTGTGGGCTGTGGACTGCGCAGAAGAACACTGGCTGAGCATGGACATCCATTGCTTCATGATGGCTCACTGAGAAGCAGCCTGACTTGCTCTGTCATACTTCTGCAGCTGTGAGTTCCTGCCGTGATGGACTGAAGACGCCCTCCTGAAATCAGTGTATATTATCACAGCAACAGGACAAAAATCGTTACCACTACTGTAGGCATTTTTCATTTTTATCATATTCTCAAAGTGCGTTTATGGTTGTAACTCTGTTTTAAGTTGGGGAACATCTGCATATCTATTATGGTGATACAGCTACATGTTTTAATTATGATAAAATTAATACTTAAGTATATGGGGAAATGTCTAATTAAAATGCTAATTAGATAAAAGGCATATTTGTACATGCTCTACAATTCTAAGATTTCATAAAGACATTAAAGAAAAAGGAATAAAACAAATACACTTTAAATACATCTTTAAATACATATTATAGAAGAAGTAATTGAATTCATGACTACATTTTATGATTACCTCATTCTGGAAGGCAGAATTTAATTTTTATTTTATTTTATTTTAACATTTAAAAAATATAAAAACAAGTATTTATTTACAACACGAAACATTACTTTATTATGTTTTCAGATGCAGTAGACTAAATTGAAAGTATTTTAAAAGTCATAATTATGTAAATTAAATAAAACAAAATGGTACTTCATTAGATTATCAACTTAAAATGAATATTCAAACTCTTAAGTTTTTCACACTTTCTAAATTAGAAAATATAATGAAAATACCCTATTTAATATATATTTTTGAGTATGACTTGAGTCTGGAGAAATGGCTCAGCAGCTGTGCTGGTTTGAATAGAGAGGCTCCCGTTGGCTCATATATTTGAATTCCTCTTCGCTGGAGAGTGGCACTGCTTGAGAGAGATGAGGGGGAGCCAGGCCCTTGTAGAAGTACATGTGGCCTTGTTGGAAGAAGCGTTTCACTGGAGTTGGGCACTGAGGTTTCAAATGCCCAAACGAGGCCCAGTATCCTGCTCTTCCCGCTGTCCGCAGATGCGGATGCAGAACACTCATTTTCTTTTCCAGCACCATGTCCTCCCTGTGTGCCTCCATGTTCCTCACTATGATGAAAGTGGAAAAAACAACAACAACAACAACAAAAACCCTCTGAAACTGGAAGCAAGCCCCAGTTGACTTCCCTTTATGAGACTTGCCATGGTCACGGTAACTGCTCAAGGCTGAAGGATACCGACTAACAGGTTAAGAGTGCTAAGTGTTGCATCAAAGCACTAAAGATTGGTTGCCAACCCCTCATGGGGGTGTTCACAACTGGGTAGTAGGAGATACAGGGCCCCTTCTGACATTCTGGTGCATACACAGATAATAAAATAAAAGTTTAAAAAAACCTGAGTGAATATGTTGTATGTACATAAAGAAAAAACTTTAAAAGTTAAATATTGAGCTAGATGGATTATTCAATGATCAGAAATTATTATAAAATGTCAAATCTTTCTTAATTAATTAATTATTTTTATTCACTTTACATCCTGGTCATAGGCCCATCCCTCCTCCCCTCCTACATCTACACTCCCTCCCTTCTTCCTCCCTCACCTCCTCAGCAAAGGAGAACTCCCTTTCCCATCCACCCCAGCTCATCAAGGTTTGCTGAGACTGAAGCATCAACCAAGGACCATGCATGAGTGGACCTAGGCCCCTACAAAGATGTATCAGATGGACAGCTTAAGCTTCATTTGAGTCTCCTAGTAAGGGAATTGGGGACTGCATTAGACATAGACTCACTTGCCAGCTTTTTGATCACTTTCCCCTGTCAGGGCTTCCTTGTCAGGCCACAGGGAAAGAGGACATGCTCAGTCCTGATGCAAAATGTCAAATCTTAAAGTACATAATGAATTAGAAAATCAAAGGGCAATGCAAGCTCTCCATTCTTGTGTGTTAAGAGGCATCGTTGATCTTATGAGAGAGCTGACATGAAGTAGCCCTGAATTCTACTTTCAAGGTATCATATTAAGTCCTGGAATTAATTCTCAATAACCTAATTTCTTTCTTTTATAAGATGGGCATGTAAACAGCTGTCAACTTTCCAGGTTTACTGGAAGATTCATCCATGAAATAAACACAAAAATACATGGCAATACTGCAAGTAAATCCCAAAATTTTATTGTTCTTTCTATCTGCATGTATTTAAACGCCCATGTCCTGGGGTCTAGGAGGGAATCAGCACAGAGATTTGTTTTGTTTTGTTTTTTTATCGACAAGATTTCTCTGTGCAACAAGAGGTCTGATTGTCCTGGACTCACTTTGTAGACCAGGCTGGCCTCAAACTTGTAGGGATCCACCTGCCTCTGCCTCCTGAATGTGGGATTAAGGGTGTGTATCCCCCCAACTTCAACACAAAGATTTCATTGAAGATATAATCTAATATTTCCTTTATCTTTAATATTTAAAATTATTTCAATTATAATTTTAAGACCAAATTTTGATTAATTTTGTCTTACATAACAAAAGTATCATTGGTCCTTTAATTTTAGAGGTTTGAAATTCAAATACTTAGTACTATTTTTTACTGTATAGCTAAGGAAACTGATCCCCAAAGATTAATCATTTTCTCAAAGTATACACAGTGATGGAGAATGAAATGATTACAGCTGTGTCTCTGGACCTCCTTTCTGAACACTAATATTAGTTTTCTACCTTACAATGAATAAATAAAGTTGGCTTTTTTCGTGGCAACATTAAACAAGACATCATCGAATAGATGTTGGGCAATGTTTAATTGACTTTCCTTAGTAGATTTTAGCCCACGCTGTTTTATTCAAGTAGGAGATACCCAGCCAGGCATGGTGCACATCTCTGTAATCTTAGCATATGAAATATTGAGGTGTAGAGATCACAGATTCAACCAGCCTGGTCTACATAATGAGGCCAACACTTCCATAAACACCAGAGATACACATGTCTCTTATTTTATCTAATTGATAAAGTTTAAGAATCACTAAGTCCCCTATGCCTTAAGAGCTGAACTAAAATTTTCACTTACTAGAAAAGTTAGAAATAGTTAGTTAGTATATGGACCCAGTGCCAGAGTAGTCTCCTGACCAGAAATTGGAAAGATGTAACAGATGCAATTTACCAAATAATGAAGAAATCAATAATGCTGATGATATTAATGAAATTTGAAGCCAAAATGTGCTGTGATTTATCTGGCGTTAAGTATGGCAAGTATCAGAAACTTAAGACCATTTTTGCATGGTTATCCATGGGCCTTAGCAAAGATATTAGACCCGTTTGATTAAATAGATTGAAACATGAACTCTGTAGGGTCAGTCCACTTTAACCTGCTCTTACTTATGGTTTACCTAGATCATTTGATTTATAAAAGTACCCTACTTTTCATACTCTAACTTAAACATAGTTTGTATCCCTACACCTCATTTCTCAGTTTTCTCACATAGCCCTTAGAATTTTCTTTCTGATAAATCAGAGAGCAGAAGGACGTGATGGCTGGAAAATGCTTCTGTGGTGACACTGGCCATTGGCTAGTTACTTATCTTTTTGTTGTACCCATGAGAAATTAGATTAAGGGCAGACATGTATTTCTGCATTTTTAAAGGATCCCCCCGTTGTATCCTAAAAAAGTAGGAAGTGTGCAAAGTGTTTTTGTAATCAGTTAAGATGCAGCTGATGGGTATTTGCACACAAGAGTCACATTTGTTATAATTTTCAACTTCATGAATCTTGCATGGCTGAAGAAGTGATAAACATGACACTGCTTTTTAGGGAGTTGCAGAACATTTGTAAAGACCATTTTTTTTCTGTGTTCTTCAGTATAATATTAAAATTATATTGAAAATTTATTAAAAATTTAGAACCATAAGACAAGGAAAATTTTAGGGATATATAAAAGAAATGATCAGTCTCCTTTTATCATCATGACACTACTTACCATCATAAATGCCATATTTATATTTTATTAGAAATCGTGTGCCTAAGATGGCCAGTGTTTGCTCTGAAAAAGACTTTCGGTGTCCTTTGGATTGTGAATAGCATTACTTTCTCCGTTTATAAAAAATCTGTGCCATTTTAGGCAGTTGGCATTTTTGTCCATATTTTATCAGCTGCAGACTAAAACACCTTTGGCTACAATCATGCCAGATCTAAACTTAATTAGCTTCTTTCACCTTCCTTAAACTGCCATGATCTTCCACCAATTAAAATAGAAGCATTTATTTTTGTGAGGTTTTAAAAATTGGCAGATTTATTGCTTTCTGTTTGGCTTTGTTTATTTGGGTTCATGTGTTTCTCTTAATAGAGTTTGCAATGTAATGTGAAATCTAGCCACGTAGAGAGAGCAGTCAGGACGCCACTGACCCAGAATGCCAGCAAACATACAGATGTGCTCAAATAAGTACTCAATGGATTTATTCTCTTAACCAGAGCCAAATGTCTCATCCCCTACATTCTGTGACCAATTTAGAAACTGATGAAGGAAACCAAACCAAGCCAAATCTCTTACTTAAGCTAAGGGAAAGAAAATACTCTGGGAGTCTTTCCAAACAGCGCATTACTCATGAAAAGAAACACAAAAGAGTAATTGTCACACTTCTTTGGAAATTTTTATATTGAGAAGTCTTATGGAGGGAGGGGACTATGGATGGGATACAAAGTAAATAACTTGTGATTAATATTAAAAAATAAAAATTAATTAAAAAAAAAACAGAAGTTTTATGGGCCAGGGAGACAGATCAGTGGCTAAGGTGCTTTCTGGTAAAGCCTGGTGACTTGGATTCGATCATTGGAATTATATAAATGAGAAAGGTAAAAATGGAGACCACAAGTGGCCCTCTGATTCTCACATGAACATAATTGCATGTGCCACCGCCAGCATGCATACCCTCCCACTAATAACATAATGAACAAAATAAAAAAATAAAAGTGATAAGTATTATGATCAAGATGCATTTAGCAACTTGTAGAATGTGTGTGTGATGACCTTGGTTGGGTTCACACATGTCTGGGTAGAAGAGTGTGTTTAACAGGGAATGTGTTTTCAGCAGAGATTAGTGGTTGAATCAGGACACTGAAGATCACTCACATCAGGGTGGCATTATCAAGTTAGGTAAGGACTGGCTCAGTTACTGTCCACTTTCACTTAATTCTTTTTTCATATATTACATCCCAACTTCAGTTTCCCCTTCCTGTTCTCTACTCTCCTCCCAAGGTCTCTCCTCCCCTCTCCCCCTTGATTCACTCTAAGTTCATTTTTCTTCTTTAAGGGGCAGGCCTCCCAAGGACATCAAGTTTCAATAAGACCAGGCACATCCTTCATCTTAAGGTTGGATGAGGCAACCAGTAGGAGGAAAGGAGTTCCAGAAGCAAGCAAAGAGTCAGACAGCCCCCAATCCCACTGTTAGGTGTCTCACAAGAACACCAACCTATACAACCATAACATATATGCAGAGGACCTAGGATCTATGCAGGCTCCCTGATTGTTACTTAAATCTCTGGGCTCCAGTGATTGCCTTGTTAGTTCATTCTGTGGGTTTTCTTGTGGAGATCTCGACTCATCTGGCTCTTACAATCCTTCCTACCCATTTTTCACAGGATTTGCCAAATTCCAGCTAATGTTTGACTGTGTGTCTTTGCATCTGCTTCATCAGTTGTTGGATGCATCTCTCTGATGATGATTATGAGTGTAGCAGAGAATCATTAGGAATCATTTCATTGACTTTTTGTTTTCCTTTTTTCTTTCTTTTATTCTATCTATCTATTTATTTATTTAATTTATCTTTTGCTGGTCATCTCTGGTTCTATCCTAGGTCTCTGGGCTATCTAATCTCTGGTTGCTGCCCCTCCAGGAAGTATTGGGTGTGGATGCCCTCTCCTGGCATGGGTCTCAAGAAACTGTACTATTATTGTGACAAACATTAAGATCAAGACAACTTATAGAAGAAGTGTTCAAATTTGGGGCCCTGCCATTTTAGAGAGTAGTCCATGATCATCAAGGCAGTAGCTAAAACCTTACATTCTGATCATATATACACAAAGAGAGAGAGAGAGAGAGAGAGAGAGAGAGAGAGAGAGAGAGAGAGAGAGAGAGAGACTGAGAGAGAGACAGAGACAGAGACTGGACCTGGTGTGGGCTTTTAAAACCTTAAATCCCATCCCTAGTAACACACCTTCTCCAGCAAGCCACACCTCCTGATTCTTCTCAGATAGTTCCATCATCTGGGACCAAGCACTGAAATATATGAATCTATCAGAACCACTATCATTCAAAACATCACAGGGGCTACACAGAGCAAATGGTAGAAGGGAAAATTTACTCTGCAGCACAGCTTCATCTTTCATCTTTTCATTGCTTTGGGCTTTGGTATTCCTGGTTCTACTGAGTTTGCACTCAGACTCTGATTGAAACCACTCACTTTTCCAGGCTTCCATCAGATTTCTCAGTCTGTGCCATCACGTGAGCCAATCTCTTGAAAAGAAATGGTTCTATATACTGGATTATACATCCTTTGGGCTCAGTTTCCCTCAGAGGACTTCATGAAGTGCCCTTGATATTGTTGAGATAACGAACTTATGTTGAAATTTCTTAGGACTGTTTTCTGCATTTTTCAACTTAATTTAATTTTTATGTGTTTGTGTATTTATTTGCATGTATATCTCTTCGCTGCATGCATGGCTGACACCTGAGCAGTCCAGAAGGCGGCACTGGATTGCCTGAGGCTGAAGTTCAGAGAATGTGGGGACGTGAACGATTGCTTAGAATGGAGCATGGGTCTTCTGGAAGTGCAGCCACTGCCCTTCGCCACTGAACTGTGTCTCCAGCTCCATTTACTTCCACGTTTGAGAAGTATTGAATGTTACTCAAGAAAAACGCATTGATAACTCATTTGCCTTTGTAGTCCCTGAAGGAAGATAATAGGTGTGCTTAGGCAAGCAAAAAGACTGTGAGAAAAAAACAAAACAAAACATGAGTCTTGGACAGAAGAATATGTTAACAGTGGCCAGGAATTACTTTGCATTTTAGGAAATTTGTAAGCATGGAATAATAGTCCTGTTACTACATGATAATATGTGTAGTCTCTTATCAAAATTCCTATGGTGAAGTTTAGAGAAAATAACTTTTTGTAGACATTTAACGATTGACACTACTTAAGCCAGATCTCAGGGATTCAGTCAAGCAGAACTTTGAATATAAGCACTTTCAACATGGAAGATTCTAGGCACAGAGATCTCAGCACAGAGGCCAAAGCCAAAGGAGTCCGCAAGACTCACACCAGTAACAGGAAGACTATGGACTAGCATGCTCTCAACTGGTTCATTGCACTGCAATTTTTTCTTAAATCAGAAACCAGGCATCTTCCCATGAATTTTTCACAAGCTTAATTATAGTAAGATGTAGTTTAACACAGAGACATGAACACACACACTCACACAAAGAACCAATATTAATCTTTTTGAAGATTGTTTTCAACTGTGTAAATAAGTAGCCCAAGTTAGAAACTGTCACAAATAACACAGTATTTTGGTGCAAGGTAAGGAACATGTGATGTGATTACTGGCAACACTTCATGGTTTTGAGGAACTTAGGTGGTTTCACTGGGTGCCCACAGGGACAGTGTGCTTGCTCTGACAGGAAAACACATGGAAAGTGCCCTCTTCCATCAGTTCATGCTGGAAATTCTGAGACAGAAACCATGTAAAAGTAATCATGGGAAAAGACTGAGCAAACAAAACAAACTGTGGTGATGACCTCAGGGCATCCTTACAAGGCTGAGGAATGGTTGGAGAAACAGCTTTCCTTCAACAACTTAAAAAATAATTGACAATGCTCATTTATATTGAGTTCTGAATATAAACATTCATCTGTCTCTGTCTTCTTAATTTTTTTATTAAGTTATTTGTTACTTTACATCCCAATCATAGTTTCTCCTTCTTTTTTTTTCTCCCAGCCCCTCCCTCTCGTCCCATCTACTCCCTATCCACTCCTCTCCTTCTCAGTATAAAAGGGGAGTCCTTCCATGGAAATCAACCAACCTTGGCACATCAAGTTTCAGGAAAACTAAGTGCTTCTTCTTCTGTTGAGGCTAGACAAGGTAGTCCCATTAGGGGAAAGGTATTCAAAGGCAGGCAATGTAGTCAGAGATAGTTCCTATTCCCACTGTAGGACTCCCACATGAAGACCTAGCTGCACAAGTGTTACGTATAAGCAGAGCCTACGTCCATCCTATGCATGCTTTCTGGTTGGCAGCTCAGTCACTATGAGCCCCTACTGGCCCAAGATAGTTGATTCTTCAGGTTTTCTTGTGATGTCCATGACCCCTCTGGATCCTTCAAGCCTTCCTCCTTCTCTTCAACAGACTTCTCCAAGCTCCACTTAATGGTTGACTGTGGGTCTTTGCATCAGTTTCTACCAGTTCCTGGGTGAAGCCTCTCTGGTGACATTTATGCTAGGCTGCTGACTGCGAGTATAGCAGAGTGCCATTAGTAGCATCAGGGGTGGGTTCAGTCTCATGGCATGCATCTCAAGCTGGGCTGGTCATTGTTTGGCCCTTCCCTCAAAATATGCTCCATCTTTTACCTCTGCAACAGGAGGCATTAGGAGGGAGGAGGACTGAGGGAGAGAGTACTGGGAGTAACAGCTGGATTGGGGGATAATTTCTGGGATGAGCTAGAACCCTAGGGCAATGGAAACTCCCAGGAATCTAGGAGGATGACCCTAGCTGAGACTCCAACCAATGGGGGGTATGGAGCATGAACAGACTATCTCCTGTAACCAGGCAAGGCTTCCAATACAGGGATTGGGACACCAACCCAGCCACAAAACCTTAGGCCCACAATTTGTCCTACCTACAAAATAGTCCTCTCTTTTTTTTAAAATTAAAGTTGATTTGTTGGTGGGGTAAAAGGTAAAGAAGCCAAATATGTGTGGTGTAAGTGTGTCTGGGTGTGGCATGCCTGGGTGTGTCTGCATATATGCAGAAAGTTATGTGTTTATATGCTGTATGTGTTTCTGCAGTGTGTCTCTGTATGTAGTGTGTATATGTGTCTGTGTGCAGTGTGTGTGTTTGAGTATGTATAGTGGTGTGTTGTGTGTGGGTATATTTGTGTTGTGGGAATGATGTGTGTGATATGTATGTGGTTGGTGATATGTGAGTGTGTTTTGTATGTGTCTGTGTAGTGTGTCTGTGTATCTATGTATGTGCTGTATGTATGTGTGTGGGAGTATGTATTATATGTATGCACATGGGGTATATATGTGACATGGGGTGTTATGTTTATATGTACATATTTGTTTGTATGTGGTATTGTGAGTAATGTACATGTGTGTGGTGTGATTAAGGGTTAAGATATATGTATATATGTGTGCATTATGCATGTACATTTGTGGGTGGTAACCCCATGTATTTGTATATATGTTTGTTTATGGGTCCATGTTTGTCTACGGTGTGTTTTGTGAGTATGTGTGTTCATGATATGGTATGTACGGTGTCTTTGTGTTGGTGTGCATATGCCTGTGTGTGGATTATAGTGTTTTATATACATATGTACGCACTACTATGTACAGGTTTGTGTGTTTGTGATTGTATTTGAACGTGATTCTGCATTTCAGGAAAAGGGGAGCTCATTTGAGTCATTTAAAGGCTGGTGGTTTTCAAGCTGGTACAATACATTTTGCATTGGACAATCATCCTGAATTTTGCTACTCTGCCCAGCTTTATGGGTCTTATCTCCTAGAATGTTTATAATGGGATCTCAGGAGATGAAACACATGATGGAGGAGAAACACAGAGATGAGTTGCTTTTTTTGTTTTGTCTGTTTTCACAAGTTCCATGGCATCATTTAAAGTTCAGTTTCTTCTTGTAATTTGGTCCTCCATCCCTCAGCAATCTAACTGTGTACTTAAAACCAAACCCAAAGCAAAAGAATTCATTTGGACAGGATTTAATTTTTTTTTTTTTTGAGAAGTATGCTTTAGATCACCTGGGGATGCAAAAAAAAATCTCTAAACTTCCTCGTGTTGTATTTTACATTTTTTAAAATTTATTCACCTTCCGGTGAGGCTGAAGTGCCTACTTAAGGGCTCCGCCGACTTTGGGCCTGTGCAATACAACTGCATGCTGCTGATACATTTTGACAAACTGTCACAGGTGATTTCAAATGGAAGTTCTTGGAAAACAGACATCGGTTACATGCAGAGCCACGTGGCTCCAGGCAGCCTCAGGAACAGCTGCTGCCAAAGGAGTTTGGCTCGTCAGCTTCTGACAGAACACCGAGGTATGAAGAGTGCCCTGGAGATGGGAGGTGAAAGCAGGATTCAAAGTGAAAACCAGTTCAAAGCTGAAAAAGGCTTCACTAGTTTTGGTAAAAGGGAGGCTTCCTCTGCCATCCCTAAGTCAACCCCATTTAATGTTTTCATGAACAATGTGTGGCTTTTCTGTAAATCCTCATCACTACGGAGCGTGGCTCTATCCTTTAAGTCATTCCCTGTGAGGGAGAAGAGGGGAGGGGTGCTCCTACCAGGGGAAACAGAGGTATTTGGCAGTGTATGTGTTCAGGGAGGCATTTGGTCTTTAAGGCCAAGAAGCCTGGCTTCAGAAGTTCCTTTTCTAAAACCACTGGAAGTGCGGCATTCAGCAGGCTGCTTAATTCTTCGAATCTCAAGGCAAAGAGGCTGGTGAAAATGCCCACAACCCTAAGTGTGTCACTAAGAAAGAGAGGGTCAATGAGTACCGAAGATGGAGTCTGGCATGTGGTACATGCAGGGTGTCATTAGGAGGGTGCTTATTACTAGGGAAGCTCTTGGTCTGTTGCACTCAGTATGGAGGTTCATCATATGTATATAATATATATATATATATATATATATATAATTTTTACAGGTAACATACACCTCTTCAGCTGTACTCATGGCATCAGGAAGGCACAAGTCTTCACAACTAGAGGGCATTTAAGTGTGAAGTGGGTGAGAGTCTGTAACCCCCTGTGGAGGGCTCATCAGTTTTCTGTATCAAGAAATAAATAAGCTGTCTTGAGAGTGTAAGAAGAGTCGGCTTACTGTGTCAGAGTGGGACAAAAGCTCGTGAAGGTGGAAGTCTGTGGTACAGAGACAACGCGTTCTTTTAATAAACTTCAATCTTTCATCAGGATATGATCAGTTATGAAGACATTTTTCCATTCCTGAAATATTGCTCACGTACAAATATTGTGGCCATGTTCTCAGGGAATTTGCCATAGCTCCCAATTCCTCTAAAGTCTGTGGTTGTGCAGTTCTTCTCAGATACTGTCAGTGACAGGGAGTAAACGCTCAGAAATGCTTTAACATCACGAGACGAGTGAATCACGGAGGCGTGGCAGCCCTTTGTGTCGAGACGTCTCTTAGCATGCTCAGGTTATGCAATATTGCTGTCATCCAGGGAATTAGATCATTTTTGAATCCTCTAAGCACCGAGACGAAAACAGGCAGTTTGGGCAGCTCAAGGTTAGGTTTCATTTCCACGATGTGCTGTTGTTGTCTGAAACAGTGTTCTGCCAGCTTGACCTCTGGAATTTTTCATTAAGAACAGTTCATATCTAAAAAAAGAAACCAAAAATAACTGGTGTCATGTTCAGGGAAGGTACATTGATGAAGCCCTGTGAGAATGGGAAGCATTAGCGAGTTCCTGATGATGCTATTGAGATGGCTTAGCAGTTACGAGTGTCTGTTTTTATTGTGAACTCAGTGTGTGGACAACAGCACCTATGGGAGAAGGCTCAGAACCTCCTGCAATGCCACTCCAGGTGATCCGATATCTTCTGGATGTTAGGTGTGAATATGATCACGTGTGAGTGAACTGGCACGCATGCAGACACATGTATACCCTCAATCAAAAAATAAAGATAAAATGACCTGAGATTCATTTCTCAGTCACATCCCCATGGCATTTCAATAAATATTAGACTCAGACTTTTAGAGATGGCTTTTTTCAGGGTTAGAATTTGGATAAATGACTTCAGTAGACTCAGAAAAAAAAGAAGAAGAAGAAGAAGAAGAAGAAGTAGAGATACATGACAGAAACATCAAGATGGAGAAAGAATAACTAATGAACCACCCCTGTTTAAAATTACAATGTTTCCAGAGGCTCCATCCCTGGAAAGTCCCTGGTGGCCACCTGGGGCAGACAGGAAAGATCTCTATACACCAGCCCCCTGCCAGTACCAGGCTCTCAGGCAAACATAACAGTGGTGAGCTATACCCTGCCCCCTGCATACTCCATCTATGGGATCTCACCCTACATGCATCCCAGGAAGATGGCAGCCTCTAAGAACCACCAAGTGAGAACCCTTGGACCACAATTCACAGCCTGCCCTGTCCTGCCATCAAACCCAGCAGCAGAAAACCCCATCTCCAGGGCCCTTGGCAAACATCTGGGGCAGATAAGTGACAGAAAGGTAAGACATCTACCTGGTCTCTGGGCAAGCCCAGCAGCAGTGAGCAATGCCCTCTTCCCTGCCCAATCTATCTCCTGGGTCACAGCCATACCTGCATTCCCAGAGGCCTGGTGCCATCAGGGATCACCAGGTAAGGCTGCCCCCACACTGGCCAGCCAGTTCCCTTAAAACACTCACAACAGAGGTAAATTGCACTTCCTCCCCAATGTTCCATTTTCTGACCCACAACTTTCCCTGCATTACCTGAGGCTGGCCCAAACCAGAGACAACCAGATGGCTAAAGGCTTAAGAACACAAGAGCCTGGGCAATATGTGAACACTGAAACCCAAGCATCATGCTACAACAAACCCAGGATATCTTAACACAGTTAAGGAACAAATGGCCATCTTACCAAAAGCTATTTACAATTCCCATCAAAATGAAAAAAAAGGGGGGGGGTTGATAGAAAGACCTGGAGGGAACTGGAACTCCACGAGGAGAGCAACAGAACCAAAAACTGTGGACAAAGAGGTCTTTTCTGAGATTGATACTCCAACCAAGGACCCTTCATGGAGATAACTTAGAACCCCTGCACAGATGTAGCCCGTGGCAGCTCAGTCTCCAAGTGGGTGCCTAGTAAGATGAACAGGGACCTTAAAGATGGAGCTGGTTTCCGCCTTCCACCTTCCCGATGGTGAGTGCTCTCTGTCATGAACAATTCCACATTTGGCTAAGGCTGAGGATCTGGCTTGCTTCCATGTATGTGGACCTATCTGCATTGCCCCCGTGGCACGCCTGGGTTGGCGACCCAGAGGCTATTTAAACTGTGGGCTGGCTTTCCCCGGGGTCCGAGGATTGTTCAATGTTCCTGAATAAACTGCATTGAAAAAAAACAAAAACAAAAACAAAAACAAAAAGATGAACAGGGACTGTCTCTGACAAGAGCTCAGCGGCAGGCTCTCTGATCACCTCCCCTCAGGGGAGCAGGCTTACCATTCCACAGAGGAAGACAATGCAGCTAGTCCTGATAAGACGTGATAGGCTAGGTTCAGATGGAAGTGGAGGAGGACCACCACATCAGTGGCCTGGGGGAGGGTCATGGGAGAAGATGGGGTGGCAGGAGTGGGAGGGGATAAGGGAGGGGGGCTATAGCTGGGATACAAAGTGAAAAAACTGTAATTAATAAAAAAATAAATAAAACTTCAAAAAGAATGTCATAAAAAAGTTTCAACACAATTCTTTACAGACCTTAAAAAGCCACCATCAACTTCATATGAAAAAATAAAAGACACAGGATAGGTAAAACACTTCTTTACAATAAAAGAACTTTTACAGGTTTCATTGTTCCTGATTTCAAGGTGAACCACAGAGCAATGGTAACAAAAACTGCATGGTACTGGCTATAAATACAATAAATATACTAGATACAATAAATCTATTAGAAAAGAAAGTGGAAAAAAGCCAGGAACTCATTTGCATATGAGACAACTTTGTGAACAGAACACAAACAGCTCAGGCTCTAAGATCAACAATTAATATATGGAATCTCATGAAACTTAAAAGCTTATGTAAGAAAAAGGACACTGTCAATAGAACAAAATGAGAGCCAACAGGTTGTGAAAAAGACCTTCAGTAACCCTACATAAAGGGTTAATACCCAAAGTATATAAATATTTAAAGAGATTAAACACAAACACACTAAATAATCTAATTTAAAAATGGTTTATTCGTAATAGCCAGAATATGGAAACAACCCAGATGTTCTTCACCTGAGGAATGGGTACAAAAATTGTGGTAGATTTACACAATGGAATCCTACTCAGCCATTAAAAACAAGGAAATCATGAAAATTGCAGACAAATGGTGGGAACTAGAAAAGATCATCCTGAGTGAGGTATCCCAGAAGCAGAAAGACACACATGGTATATACTTGCTTATAAGTGGATATTAGACATAGAAAATAGGATAAACATACTAAAATCTGTACACTTAAAGAAGCTAAGGAAGAAGAAGGACCCTGGGTAAGATGATTTTTTTTCCTCATTCAGAAAGGGATGGACATTGGAGGAGGGAGAAAATAGGGAACAGGACAGGAGTCTATCACTCAGGGCCTCTGAAAGACTCTAATCAGCAGGGAATAAGCAGATGCTGAGACTCATAGTCAAACTTTGGACAGGGACTCTTATGAAAGAAGGGGGAGATAGAAATACCCGGAGGGGACAGGAGCTTCACCAGTAGAGCAAAAGAACCAAAAAACTCTGGGCCCAGGGATCTTTTCTGATACTGATATGCCAAACAAGGACCATGCATGAAGATAACCTAGAACTCCTGCACAGATGTAGCCTATGGCAGCTCATTGTCTAAGTAGGTGCCCTAGTAAGAGGAACAGGAGCTGTCTCTGACATGAACTCAGTTGCCTGCTCTTTGATCTCCTCCCCCTGGTGAGGTGGTCTTACTAGGCCACAGAGAAAGAGGATCTGGACAGTCCTGATGAGATCTGATAGTCTAGAGTCAGCCAGTAGGGGAAGAGGACCTCCCCTATGGAGGGGCATAGGGGATGAGGAGGAAGGGTAGATTGGGAAGGGGAAGAGGGAGGGAGGCAGAGCCTGGATACAAAGTCAATAAATTGTAATTAAAAATGGTGTACAGTGCTATACAATGCAGCCACTCCTGATGTGATCTGATAGACTAAGATCAGAAGGAAGGAGAAGAGGACCTCCCCTATCAGTGGACTTCGGGAGGGGTATGTGTGAAGAAGGGGGAGGGAGAGTGGGATCGGGAGGGGAGGAGGGAGGGGCTTATGGGGGATACAAAGTGAATAAAGTGTAATTAATAAAATAATAAAAAAATAAAAAAATTCTCAACACAGGAATCTTTAATGGCTGAGAAGCACTTAACAAAATGTTCAACACCCTTAGCCATCAGGAAAACGCAAATCAAAATGACTCTGAAGTTCCATCTTATACCAGTCAGAATGGCTAAGATCAAAAACTCAAGTGACAGCACAAACCAGCTAGGATGTACAGAAAGCAGAATGCTCCTCCATTTCTGGTGGGAGTGAAAACAACCACTTCACAAAACAATCTAGTACTTTTTCAGAAAATTGGGAATAGCTTTACCTCAAGACCCAGATATACCATTCCTGGGCATATAACCAACCAAAGAGCATCGATCTAGGGCCCGTACACATAAGTAGCTGTTGGGCAGCTTGGTCTTCATGAAGGTCCCTTAGCAAGTAGAGCTGGGGCTGTTTCTGACATGGACTCTGTTGCCTGCTTTTGGATCATTGCCCCCTAGCAAGGCTGCCTTTCTTGGCCTCTGTAAAAGAGTAGTGAATAGTCCTGATGTGCTTTGATGTGCTGGGCTGGGTTGATATGGGGGAGGACTCCCCTTTTCTGAGAAGAGGGTAGGATGGTGGGTCTAGAAAGAGAGAAGCGAGGGGGCTGCATTTGGGGTGTGAAGTAAATAAATAAACTTAAAAATAATAAAATAAATAAAATTATGGTATTATGTCTTGCAAGGCAATGAAAAAAGCTATTTATTTTTGTCATATTTTTCTGTTATTCATTCTATTGAAAAACTTGAAGCAGATATTTTCAGATTTTAATGTCCTTAGGAATTATTCTTTGTGTCTATTAAAATATCATACATCTTTGTTTACTTCAGAGCTACTCAATAAAGACTGAATTCTCTACAAAGTAAAGTTTGAGACTGCCTAAATTAAAGAATGTTTCCATTGTTTTTCTGGAGTCAAATTTTTCTTTGTTATAATTAGCATGTGTTACCTTCCTATCTTCTTCATCCATCTTTCTCTCTTGTGTGTGTCCATGTGTGTGTGTGTGACATGTATACATATACATATAACTATTTTGAAGTTAGCTTATTTTTCTCTGTTGTTTTAGGAATGGAACTCAAAGCCTCTTCTATGTCAGGCAAGTGCTCTACCACTGTTCTATAGTCTCAGCACAATCAATTAATTGATAGATATAGAAAGAGGATTTGGTCAATAGAAATTTAAGTCTAGCCTATATTGTATAACATTCGTTGATCAGCAACTTCCTTTTAGTATAAGACACCTGGCATTTAGGCCCTCATATGATCTCTGCCATCATGTTCTTATGCTTGAGTAGAAATTACAGGCACTATGATAGACACATGAGTCTGGCCGGTAACCAGTGAGAAGCACTTTGATCACACCTTGGGGAAGGAACCAAGTCTAGCATTGGGTGTGTGAATGATCAGCACATACATTCTGGCTGACAAGACACCATAGTTTAAAATGATAAGGCAGCTTTATCTGGGACTTGGAGTATTGAGAAGGTTGAGGAAAAGTAACTGGGACTGTGTGTGATGTACTAAGAGTTAGGGATATAGACAGGAAGAGTAAGAGAGAATGTAAGCAAAAGTAAAAGATGGATGGATAAACACTGTGATGAAGTCCACAGATTTTATACAATAAGTCTGTGGCTTCAGGACAAAACTAACCTCTTATAACACTCTGCTGTCTTTCTATAAAATGAAGGGAACATCATCTATATCACTGAGGTATCAAGAGAATTAAACTAATGAATATGAAAAATACTCAGCTTGTTTCTACTCTTCTCTAACTTTACTAGACATCTGTAAGGATAAAATTGATTAAATAAAATGTGGTAGATAAAAATCTATGATTGTAGCAGAACCTCTGCTGGGACTTTATTTGTCAAAGAAGTAAAATGTTCAATATGAGCTGTTAGTTATGAGTATAATGATCCAATTTTTCTCTTTGTTCTAGGATTTTCATTATTTGTATACCTGAGGTTTCTATTAATATGAAATTCAACACAATGTAAAAGTAAGAAAGTATGAAAATAAGAGTAGCTGCCTCACCAATTGATAAGATTAAATGAAATAATAAAAGGTTTTCTTGTGCCTCACAGGTAGAGGCCCTCAAAAATCATAGTTATTTTCATTGTTAAAAACAACAAATAGCCTCTGACTGGTCATGTGACCTTTGGGTTGATCAAAATAAGTAGAGATTATGAAAGGATGAGGCATTGGGACATGAGTCATGTCTGTGTTGCTTAGCTGGCCCCATTTGAAGTATTACAGATCATACTCTATATGGCATGGTTTATATACCTATGTAAGAATGTTGGTTTATCTCTTTTAATGCTCTAGGATCATGTAGAAGCAGCCTCTTTCATTTCATTAGGCTAGGAAGAACTTAGACAATGGTTTCGAGGTGCTTCTAGAAGTTTCCTCTCACAGGAAGTTTCCTGACCCAGCAAATGAACTTTCCTTTTCATGGCATGCTACGATTTCATTTCATGCTTAAGTAAAATTTTATAATTTATAAGGCAGGAATCCCAGAAGAAGGCTGTAAGTTTTAAAGTAAATATCATGAATATTAAATCTAGCTCTCCAAACTAGATTTTCTAACAAAAAGATTTCTTTAAAGCCTTAGGTTCTTGCTCTCAAGCAAAATTGTAGAAATATCAGTTTCTCTTTAATCACTTGGAAAGTGATTAAATTAGGCTCTAATCTACATCATTAGATGAGAAGTGAAAATTAGGAAGTCTTAAAAGGCAATGTTTTGGTGGCTAACTTATATCACTATTCTCATATTGGCCCTTCACAGATAATTTTTATTTATGGATTCATTCAATGAGATATGGAGACGATACATTCTGCAGGCCCGTGCTGGAAAACCTGATTTTGTTTCTTTTGTTGTACCCAGACCAAAGAGAGGCTACCTTTAATTGGTGATTTCAGGAAAAACAACTGGGCTAGACCTCATTAGAGTTTGAGCTGATGGCTCAAAGATCACTCTTTGGAAAGAAGCTGAAG